>NC_091308.1:6269207-6314207 GCF_038502225.1 Cherax quadricarinatus
AACCACACACTAGGCTGGCTGGCACTCGGACTCTCAGTGATCTGGCCATATGCGTCCTTAGTTAGGTATTCATTGAATGTTCACGCAAGTTAAATTACTCCGCCGTCGTATATACTCTCAGTACTATTGTCAGACTCAGAACGTATCTCATTTCTTTCCTCAGTCGGGTACTCGTGAATATTACTGGAGGTTGCCTAGTGGAGCCCATTGTTCTTAGTCTTGATTATAACAGACCCCCCGGAGCCTGGGTTTCGCGCACTACGATTGAATTTCAACGTCCAGAAATGGACTCCAGACCAAAGAACTTCTTAATCTTGGTAAAAAAAAAAATATTGTTTATTATTCATCTAGTGCGTGTAAATGAAAATGGTTAAGACGCGCCCAAGAAAGATAATCTGCAGGCTTTGCTACAGCTGCAATATTCCAGTCCTTGCAACAGCCACACCCAGTAACAAAGTTGCTGATGTTGATCTTTGGTTATTCAATGTTTTCAACATAAACCCTTGTTGGCATCATCATTAAACTGATGTTTTTATTATTGTGACTTATTTACTGTCATATTATAGAAATTCCGCTCATCCTCTAACAGTCAATGTTTAACAAGCCTTAAGCGGTAATTACCTGACAATTTGAAGTAATCAGTCCCTCAGCCTCAGGCTGAGGGACTAATTACCTCAAACTACTTCCGATTTTCACCATTCTTCTTTGTATAGGACTGATGAAGCCCCTGTGTGGCGAAATGTTTCCTGTTGCACGTGCCTAATTTACCAGTAATAATAATTGTCCTGGAAGAGCTGCAGATGTGACTGCCTTCAGTCACACCGCTTTTATAAGAGTACTGGAAACCACGTGTACAGCATTTGTGGTGCAGTAAACATACGTAGCATCACAGGACATAATTTCTTACAAAGATATTTTTCTCCCGTTGGTGCTAAATATTTACCAGTATGTCACAAATGTTTGCTAGCGCTCAAATGCACTATTTAGATTTTCTTTAGAAGCAGTTTGACTGCATCGCTGGGTAATCATTGCTCATACCGCTGGTGTTTTGAAGAGAACCTTCAGCTATCTGTGGCTATGTTGCAATTATTTTTACTGTATGCTTTGAAGCGGTCTTTGAAGCGACATGTCCAATCACCATGCTCCTTTTATCTGTCAGAAAAAAAATTGCCAGTATTTTCTTTTTCGTTGACGCCTGTCCACCAATAAGAACAACGAACGTGGGAATACCAACGCTGTAAAGGGACTGTCATATATCTGGTGCTGCTAGATACAAGACTCTCGCTTTTATAATTCCATTATCCGCAGTTAACAGTATGTAAATAAATATGCTAACTAACCTAATGTAACCGAGAATAAGAAAAATTTATTCTTTTGTATAACATGTTAGTGTCTAGCCTGTTGTTGTGATATATGGGCTTGGCGAGACTTCTAAGAGTACAGATGGACTAAATTGAGAATACAGATAAATGTAGTTGACAGTGCAGATGGAAGTGGTTGACAGTACACTTAAAAGTGGTTGTGTTAATAGTGTAACATTTATATACATACTGTCCTATATCACTTATAGTAAGGCTGGGGCTCTTCCCAAGAGTACGAGTACCAATCATATCGCCTCCATAACAGTCTACACAGTTTTTCCTTCTGCCATCATACTATCAGAACCCCGACAACACATAGTGGCAGCGAAGTGAACATGGACAGCAGGTGTAAGGAAACATGTCCAGCGTGTTCGTACGCCTGTTTACGTGAGGCCAGCAATAACAGCCCGGTTGACCAGACCAAGATCCACCATGAGGCCTGGTCTCAGACCTGGCCGCGGGGGCGTTGACCTCCGAAACCCTTTCCAGGTAAACGTTTCCACCCGTGCCGGGGATTTAACTACGGACACTCAGTGTGTGAGGCGAGAGAGTTGCTAACGGTATTTATACCATAATGGTATATATACCGTTGATATTGTACCTCTACTTGGCTGGGCTTTAAAATCAGCTGAGATAAATAAGATAACAGCGCATTACCTCCAAATTCAACTTTAAATTGTTGGTGGTGATACTTGCAGAGATATTATTATTTAAAACAACAATAATAATAACAAAATCCCGTTTCGTGAGCCGGTGTCAGTATTTGACATTTTCCTATAAAAATATAGATGACTATCGACCGTACTCATCTTCAGGGTACAGCTCCTGGTACTCCAGGTATTTGGTTGTCACAGTATCTGGCCACCGTAGTCTGCGTTATGTGTACACTCACCCGCCATTCACGTAATTATTTATTTGCCGTTATATTAAACAGTGTAAATTTAGGTTAATTAAAGTTAACCGAACCTATCCTAAATTATGAGAGGAGTTTAGTGTAAAAAGCGTTGATCGTTCAGAAATACACGAATTGATTTATCTGCAAAAGTTTGTTAGTATCATCCCGGGTCAGATTTACTGCTTATGATTCTATTTTCCATTTAAACACTTGACCGTATAATTTTGCATTCTTCCAGTATTTATCATGGTTTTCCTTGTTGCGCCAGTTATCATCCTCTCCACCACACCCTCGCCAGCCACTTGACTCTTAACATTCTAGATTTTAATCCCTCCTACATTTCCCATAAACCATGATCTGGCGTGTCTCCCTCTCACATTTCCCTTCCCAACCCTCATCGTGGCGAGTAACCCTCTCTCCGTCTTAGTCCATCACCCCTCCACTCTCCCCAACACTCCTCCACTCTCCCCAACACTCCTCCACTCTCCCCAACACTCCTCCACTCTCCCCAGCCCCCCTTCAGTCTCCCCAGATACCGACACCGCTTCCAACAGGACGGAGTGAAGCGTAGCTCACTGGTGAGAGCTTATGACTGGGTTTAGTTGTGCTGCCTGATCGACTTGTTTACTGTGAACCGCAGTTCATCCTGTGAGGGATCGAGTACCTACCTGGAGTCTACTTGGAGGGTATTCCGGGGATCAACGCCCCCGCGGCCCGGTTCACGACCAGGCCTCCCGGTGGATCAGGGCCTGATCAACTAGGATGTTAATGCTGGCCGCACGCAGTCCAACGTACGAACCACAGCCCGGCAGACCACACCGAGCATAGTTACAGCATGAAAAATTATATCAGTCAGTTTATATACAGCATTACAATTTCTTTATAGTCAGTAGGTAATGAACACAATGTGGAGAAACATTTAAAAAAAAAAATAATTCATCTAGTCGATGCAAAATATGCATACATTCTCAAAATTACAGATATTTTATCATTAACAATGAAATGTTTTGCCATATCCTGTAAGGCAGTGGTTCCCAACCTTGTCTTACTCCCGCACCCCTATAAAATTTTTGCTCTAGCCTCGCACCCTCTACAATTTAAACTTTGTTCAAGGATAAAGGATGTGGAATCATACTAAATTTTATCAAAAGAAGATATTTATTTCACTTTCTAATATAATATGTGAACAAAAATCAGACTTACAGAAAAGAAACATATCACAGAATGATATTTGAATACACCTTACAAAAATAATAACTTTTGCTTGAAATATATATACAAAAAAGTCAAATCAAGAACTAGCTTTCAAACCTTTAGAAAGGAATTTTATTTTTAATATGTAAAAAATCAAACATATGAACAAGAAAGGATGTCTCCGATTAACATTTGAATATACCATACAAAAAATAGTTACTTTCTTTAAATATGTACAAGAATATTAATAAGTAATAAATGAATCAATTTCCTGTTATTAAGATGGACGCTTCTCGCACCCCCTGGAATGATGTCTCGCACCCCCAGGGTGTGCGAGCACCCCTGGTTGGGAACTCCTGCTGTAAGGTTTGCATGGAGGTGTCTGAAAGGTTGGATGTTGGGCCATTCTAAGATATAATGTTTACGTGTATGGCCCTGTCTGTCCACACACACTTTGTACCTGATATTACTGACGTCTCTATACCAACTATACTGCCACAGATACTTACAGCTTAACTTTAATCTAGCAGTAACAACATCTTGGAAGCTACTAACCTTGTTGCTTTATCCATAAATATGTTTAACTTAACACTTTTCATTATGATGGACAATTGATCTCCTAGTTCTCGTTTGTACTGCTCTGCTTTCTTCAGACTCATTTGACAGATATACACAAATTATTGAGAAAAATTATAATTAAGTTTTTTTTTGTGGATTACCTCTCATATAGGCCTCCAGGAGCATAACAAAATTAATAACTTACGAAGCAAGCATTAAGTAAAAGAGAATGTCGACTATAATTTTGGTTTCTAAAACATAAGTTTAAAAAATATTGCCAGGAAAGAATCAGCAAACCAGAAACTTTCGACTAACAATCGCAAACTTCCAGGGTCGATTCCATTTTACGAAATCAAACGTTGTCGAGTTTCCTTACATCGCAGCTGCCCCTGCCTGCCTGGCAGTAATTAAAATAAGTACCTGTCTGTTAGTCGACTGCTGTGAGCCACGTCCAGGAATAATGTGCTGGAAATCTCCAAACCAGCTGGAATGCCATTTTTTTTGTGTAAGACAACACTCGAGTGTTTGCATAAGAAAACTCAAGTACCTGTTGGAAATATTAGTGTTGATGATGTTAAAATAATCATACAGGCTCCTAGGGTGTCCACCCACAAGCCAGGGATGTCTTGTGATCAGCGGTGGACGAAATGTGAATATCGTCTTCCTTCAAGTCGTGTGGAATGGCCTATCCATGCCCTCCACCCTCCCTCTACCCCATAACCCGGTAGACAAGATTCTCACGACCCCTGTGTTTGATACATTACTCGTTTAGAACTTTATATTATTATTAAAAATTTAAAACTGTTAAGAATGGAACTGATATCACAAATTGAATGTCAGATATGCTGGTTGAAGTGTATCACTTTTGACAGCAGGTTCACACACAGGGTGGGTAGTGCTGCGCAATAAACTCGCCCCTCGGGGCAAAATCTAAAAATCATTAGTTACACTGCACTGTGTGAGAGTACGTGACTGTTGATCGCTGGTATACAACCAGGATTTTGTTTCTCTAACTTGGTGCGTCTTGTTCACTGTTTTTTATTGTATTGGTGTTGCCGTGTCTTGGATTGTTGTTTGGCTTGTAAGCTTTGATTGCTGTTGCGTGGTAAACTTACCTACAACTCACGTAATCGTAGTACGATTGCAAAGAAATCACAGAACGGGTGGTGTAGACAGCCTGTACTGTCTGCACAGACAGTCTATGCTGTCTGCCAGCTTAGTCCATATTTCTCGCCATTAAAGTGCTGCCCTCTGGGCCTGCCCAAGTCTGTGGGATGCTGGGCCGACACTCTCTCACTCACACAGCGGCCAAGCAGCAAGACAGAAGGCCTACTAGCTCTCTCCCTCGTGGGATGGCCTACCCGGGCTATGGGCACAAACACACAAGCCTGTGTACCCACGACGACATTACAAATAAAGTAAGAAGCCTCCAAAGACGTATCATTTACGCCACGCCACTGCATCTCACCAAACAAACTGGTTATAAATGGTGGGAAGCGGTGGTTGCAGCAGTTGTGTTTGCCCAGAGAGAGGAAGGGATGAAGTCATCTTCATTTTATCACCCTATGCAAGAAGCATCCATCTCTCAATGAGTTATCCTGATGTCGTGTCGGCACGTTTGAGCATCCAGACACAGGTACAAGCAGGATCTAGTCGAAATTTGCCGAATTTCTTCGAGAATTGTAAGTGGCGTCGCAGTGACCCCATGCTACAGTGTCCCACGCTGTTTCTTAAGTCACGTGTTCAGCATTACTTGCATGTTCTACTGTTGTTCAGCTCAGCACAGCTATTTCAGCAAGCCAGAGGTGAGTTTTGTGGTGATTTCTGCGTCCAGTGTGTCTCCCTGTGTTTGTGGATGGGGGAGGAGGAGGAGGAAGTGGCCGTTTCCTTGCCTGGCCGATGCTTGCCCTACTCGCACCTCACCAGCCTACCACCACACTCCACCACTATACTCACTCCCTCTGCTGTGTTTTCTGCTGTTTTTCATGTGAATTCATTGCCAGAGCTGTGTATCCGAGTGCCCGAGGCCACTCCAAGCCACGTGGATCAGCATGCCACATAGATCAGCAAACCTCGTGGATCAGCAAGGCACGTGGATCAGCAAGCCATGTGGATCAGCAAGCCATGTGGATCAGCATGCCACATAGATCAGCAAGCCATGTGGATCAGCAAGCCATGGGGATCAGCATGCCACGTAGATCAGCAAGCCATGCAGATCAGCAAGCCATGTGGATCAGCATGCCATGTAGATCAGCAAGCCACGTGGATCAGCAAGCCACATGGATCAGCATGCCACATAGATCCCGACGCCACGTGGGGTGTGGGCAATGTCACGTGGATCTACAAGCCATGTGGGTTACCAAGCCAGATGTCCCAGGCCACATGCTGTGGTCTGCTGCCTGCCTCACATTGACGTCACCGACACTGCTGCCCGACTTCATGATGTCATGATGTCTGCTGATGTCACCTCGAGAAGTCTGCTGACATCACAGTGCTGCTGACGTCACCTCGCGACATCATGCCTGACATCACATGATGTCACATCGAGTGTTTCTAGCAATTATTTTAGTATTGTCGAGAAGACAGAGAAGATATATGTTGTGTGTTAATTAATTCCTCTCAGTGTTCTCACATGTTAGTGTATAGCTTAGTGTCAGTTTTGTGCACAGAAAAGCACCATTTGCTAGTTTAGCTATGTTGTACTGCATGCACTGCGGATGTGTTTAAAGTTTTCCGTGTGTCCAGTGGTCTGCCATCAGACCCTTGTGTAGCACATTGAGTTAGTCACCTGGCATGACCAGCACATTTGACAGCTGATAACAGTCAGCCCCCTAGCGACCGAGCCCACTTGTACAGAAAGCTCTTATGCTTGCCGCTTGTGATGTTCTGCAGAATCGTACCTGCTACGATTCCCATTGAGATTTGTTTCACTTCACCTCCAGACCTTCACAGTGCAGTTATGTGTAGAAAAACAAGTCTGGGGACGCTTAGACTAACCTCTGCTATAACTCCAACTGCCGAGAGAATGACACTCATCAAGCCACAGTTAGCCCTGTTGGCAGGTGCTGTGTCAGCCTCGTGTCACACGCTTCAGTGAGCAGCCTGCACAAAGAAGAAGTCACTTTGACTGCTAGCTTGCTCACTGCAGTCTGGTGTATGATGTTATGACTCCCAGATGAGTCACTTGCCAGAAGTCCTGCCCAGTTGCCGAGTTCTGACGATGCTTCACTCGAGGGCACCAGCATGTCGTGCCCCAGGTTGAGTGAAACCTGCAGTGACTCCTACGATGACTGCTTCACCGTTCCAGAGGAGACTGTACCCTGTTACGTCACAGCTCAGCCGCAGCGATGTCTCCCGTGTTGCAGTATCTGTCCAGATGCAGGAAGGCATGCAGTGATGCCCTTCGATGCTCACTGCCTTTGACCACGATGTTTAGCACACCCCACATGTTTTTTTCTTCCCTCCCTGTAGGAAGTTTTTTTTTTCCATGTCCATATGTATATATATGTTTTTTATTTTGTGTTCTGTCCCCTGTTCCTACGAGAGAGAGACCAAGTTTTTTTTTTCGCCAGACATGGTCGGGACGACGCGAGATAGGTGGCCGAGCGATGTAGACAGCCTGTACTGTCTGCACAGACAGTCTCTGCTGTCTGCCAGCTTAGTCCATATTTTGCGCCATTAAAGTGCTGCCCTCTGGGCCTGCCCAAGTCTGTGGGATGCTGGGCCCACACTCTCTCACTCACACAGCGGCCAAGCAGCAAGACAGAAGGCCTACTAGCTCTCTCCCTTGTGGGATGGCCTACCTGGGCCATGGGCACAAACACACAAGCCTGTGTACCCACCATGACATTACAAATAAAGTAAGAAGCCTTCGAAGACATCATTTATGCTCTGCTACCAGAACACCAAACAAACTGATTATAGTGGCGCTCGAACCCATGGCAGGCGAGTCTTAAAGCTCACAGACCAGTGTGTTAACAACTCGGTCAGCTGGCTCTAAGATTCATCCACCCAGCCATTCTAGTTTGGGATTCGTCTGTAAAATCTTGTATTTGTGATCACAGTGGTGGCCAGTGCTGACCTCCCTATGGTGTATATAGAAATGTACCTAACTGGATGAATCTTATTAGACTCAACTGGCTGAGTTGTTAACGCACTCGCCTGTGAGTTTTAGAACTCAATTGCCATGGGTTCAGACCCCCACCCATTCTGTGATTTATACTAACCCATACTAGTATGACCTTACCTCTTTGTGGTTGCATCTTGGTCCCTGCCAGATTCATTTCCTCATACCTCGTGGGCCCTGATATACCAATTCTTAAGACAATGTATGGAGCCTGCCTCAACCACCTTTTCGTTTAGCCTACCCTGAGACTGAAGAAGTACTTCCTGATATCACTATGATTCGTCTTTGTCAACTGTTTCCCTCTTCTCAGACACACTTTCCCTGTCGACCTTACTAATGCCTTAAATTAATGTATATGTTATCATGTCTCCCTTGGTTCTATATTCTAATGTCATCAGGTAAAATTGCTTTAGCTTCTTCTCATATGTGGTTCTCTTAGCTCTGGATGTAGCCTCATGGAACTCCACGCTTTCTCCTGTTTCATATTCTTTGAGACACTGGTGTATACGTACATCCATACAACAGTATGAAAATAAAGGCAATACATGGAGATATAGGGTATAAAATACCTACAGTCCTATACATTATGGGTAAAGACAAAAACAGTAAATGCGATCCTTTATTCTACCTGGAGGTCATTCTGAAGGTGAACACCCCCGCGGCCCAGTCCTTGACTAGTCCTCCCGGTGGATCAGGCCTGATCAACATGGCTGTTACGCAGATCAACGTGCGAAATCCAACATATGAACCACAGCCAGGCTGACTGGGCACTGACTTTAGGTATCTGCGCCGTTCCCTTTTGAAGACAGCTAGGGGTCTGTTTGTGTGAGACTGTTGAACAGTCTAGGGCCCCGGACACTTAGTGTGGTTTCTCTTAGTACACTCTTGGTGCCCCTGTTTTTCATTGGGAATAAGTTGCCCGGTCTGCCTAGTCTTTAGCTTTCTTAGGGAGTGGTTTCTGCGTGCAGATTTGAGACCAGTCCCTCAAGGATTTTCCAAGTGTAGATTATGATGCATCTTTCTCGCCTGCAGTACAGGGAGTACAGGTCAAGAGATTTCAAACGTTACCAGTAAGTAAGGTGCTTGAACTTATTCGTGCAGGGAAGGTTCTCTCTCTACATTCTCTAGATCTGCTATTTCATCAATATTCCAGCCTAAAGAGAGAACAAGTCACTTAAAAAGGATCATCACTGGCATAATATCCATTGTATTGAAAGTTCTCATTATCCATCCTATCATTTTCCTCGCAGATATGATAGTGACACTGTTGTGATCCTTAATGATGAGGTCCACTGACATTAACACTCCCAAGTCCTACACAATGTTTTGCTAACAAAATGTGCTTTATCATGTCATAAAGAAATCTACCTGGAGAGAGAGAAAATGCGAATGTATAGAGAACATAGTGTTGTGAAAAGTCAGACGAGAAATGTTGAAGCTGACTTCTTGGGTGGTAAACTAATGACAGGTTGGATAAATACATGGCTAAGAGGCTGGAGTCGAGAAAGGCTTGCTTAGTGTGGGTCAGTGCAGTAGCCTCCTCCTCCGGGCCGCCACCGCCGCCGCCGCCTCCTCCTCCTCCTCTTCCTCCTCCTCCTCCTCCTCCTTCTCCTCCTCCTCCTCCTCTTCCTCTTCCTCCTCTTCCTCCTCTTCCTCCTCTTCCTCCTCTTCCTCCTCCTCCTCCTCCTCCTCCTCCTTACCAGGGGTTCTTAATCGGGGGCATCCATACCCCTTGGGGAGCTTGGGAACCAGTTAATGGGGGGGGGGGTTATGGGACTCAATCTCAATATATCAACTGTTATATTCGTAGTTATCCATATATAAATTGAACCAAGTTACTGACACCTTTTGAAGTCATACTTTTACCTAATAGAACTGGTGATAAATTCGACAGAATGGTGAAGGGAGTATGGTGACATGTGAGGGAAAAGTTCAATAGATAGGAGTAGCGAGGGAGTATATAGTAACAATAGTTTGATTGCCGGCTACTTGTTAAGGTAGGGTAAGTCTAGCTCCCGCTATTCCCCCCTTTTTTTCTCCTCCCGAAAGTGATAGTTTGATTGCCGGCTGCTTGTTAAGGTAGGATCAATATTTCATATTTAAGTGTTTTATATTTTATATTTTCTAAATAATAAAGTGTTTATGTTTGTCAGTTTTTGTCTGTTCTGGTGTGATTCGATTCCTGCTCCAGGAAGATCTTATTCTTACTGTGAAACCGCCAGCACCCATTAGTGACTTTGTAATGAGCCAAGAATTAGTAATTCCAGTCACTAGTGATTGTAGCTGTATCTTTTGTAGATACTCGTTCAGACTGTCCTCAGTCAAGGCATGTGTTAGCCATTGCAGAGGAATTCGATCCTCCCAGAGATGACACTCATTCTGCATATGTCAATCTCACCCTAGCAGAGTTGGGGTTAAATGTTTCGATGAGTTGTGCTATATTATACCTTGTATTGCATTACAGTTTCAGTTACGTAAGCTTCCATTCCAATGTTCTACTTATGTATGTTATAATGTTTAATTGTTGTGTACTTTGACATTGTATAGAATCAGCCCAAGCCGTATACCTACCATTTCTAGTTTGTATTAGTTGTATGTCGGGACGACATACGTTAGCGTCGCCGAGCTCTCAGTAGTAGTAACCAGTTACCAGTAACCAGTGTACCAGTAGATGACTCACTACCAACCGTCTCTGCCTGAGTCACTGGCTGTATTCATATTGTTGCTGACCTAGCAGGATTTCAAGCGCCCCCTCGCCCATGGGCACTCCTCAGTCAGTCTAGCCAAGGGGCAGAGAGAGGCAGGTTCGTCTGTGGCGCCCTTCCACATACTTTAGTTACAATATACGTACTTCCAGCCTACGTGAGTATTACTTTACCCTATCCACGTGTACGAACTCCCACATGATATTTGTTCTTTTTCTATGCATTAATTTTCCTGAGGAGGAGCCAGCCTTAGTAATACTGACTGAAGTTGGTACAGGGCTAAACCTTCACAAGTGGCGACCTTGCCAGGATTCGCTCGACTGAATCAAGATTCAACTCCATCATGAATCGACCATTGAAACTTCAATGCTGCATACCACAGACTGGTTACCACCAGCCATGAGTAATCATTCTCTATGGTAGGACTACAGTACAGGTATTTAAAAGATTTGGTGATTGTTATAGTCTCAATTTATTGTAAGTCAAGTCAAAGCAGGAATACTAGTTAATTCTGCTACCTATTTTTATGTGAGCTTGAAACGCTTTGGAGGATTAGACTCTAGGGGCCCGAGATTTTCCAGTGACAATTTGTTTCATTGAGCTCTTTATTATATCAAGGGAACTGTCGTAGGACACTCTTGATTTACTGGTGAGAAGATTGGATGGTCAAGGGACCCCATTCTACTTACTGTTTGCTCGGAGCCGGCATAGAACCGTTCGTTTTCATTAATACATATTGTTTAATTGAAGCAGGGATCGAGCCCTCTGGTTTATTTACAGTTTGAGCGGAGCAGGAATTGAACCCTCCGTTTTCTTTGATACCTGTTTCATTTTCCCCTGGTAGTTTAAGTTATTCTTGCAAGTATGGAGGAATACCAGTTTTGGATGAACACTGGAAGTAAGTTAGGAATAACAGGGAAAAATTTAGAATCTTTCATTAGTGCTAAGATCCAGGAAAGAATTGAAAGAGAGAGAATTGAGAGAGAAGAGAGACAGTTAGAAAGGGAAAGACAGGAAAAGGAGAGAGAGAGAATCGAAAGAGAAGAGGAAAAGGAGAGAGAGAGAATCGAAAGAGAAGAGAAAAAGGAGAAAGAGAACCTTGAAAGACAGGAGAAAAAAGAGAGAGAATCGAAAGAGAAAACCAAGATAGACAGTTAGAAAGAGAGAGAGAAGACAAAAAGGAGCGTGATAGACTTGATCATGAGGAGAGAGCTAGAGTACATGAGGAACTAAGTTAAATTAAGAGAACTTGAGGAAAGAGCAAAGGATAGAGAAATTGAGGAAAAAGCTAGAGAATGTGAGGAAAAAGCTAGAGGAAGTGAGGAAAAAGCTAGAGAATGTGAGGAAAAAGCTAGAGAACTTGAGTTAAGAGAGAGAGAAAAAGATCGCGAGCTCGAAAAAGCTCGCCTTGAATTGAAGAATAAAAAGTTTACTCTTACACAACAACAATTACAGAAAGGAGTAATTGAACTTCATGCAGCTAGTGCACATATTCCAACACCTAATTTACCTCCCTTCACAGAGGGTGAAGATATTACTACATACATTATCAGGTTTGAAAATACCGCTACCCTCTGTGAATGGCCTGCTGACACCTGGGCTACCAGGTTAGGAATGTTATTTTTTGGTACAGCTTTGAATATCTATGCAACTTTGTCACAGGATATCATGTGTAATTATAACCTACTGAAGAAGGCAATCCTTAAAGCATATCAAAAAACCACAAATTCTTACAGGAAAGATTTCAGGTATGCCACCTTACAGCATGGCCAAAACTTTCAGCAGTTACAAGTAACACTCTTTCGTTTGTTCGACTTTTGGATAGAGAGTTCAGGAATTGATCACTGTTATGAATCTCTTAGAGACTTCATGGTTGCTGACCAGTTCCTGACAGCTCTTCCCCACCAGATAAGAACATTCATCAGAGAACGTAACCTGATTAAAGCTGAGGAAGTTGCTGAGGCTGCTGACCTGTATGCTGAGGCTTACAATTCCTATAAAGACCTAAAGGAATCGAACCCTAAGGGCAAGGGTTCATCAGACCTTAAGAAATCAAAGCCTCTAGTGGAGAATAAAATGACTTCTTTTATTCCTGTTTGTCATTTGTGTGGTGTTAAGGGACATAAACGTCTAGATTGTCCTTCTAAGAAGGTCCAAAAAGTTGGAAGATGTTTTAAAGACTGTAATGACCAAGCACCCTTCTGTACAGGAACAGTTAATGGACTTAATGTATCTACCATTTTACGAGACACTGGATGCACATGTATAGTCATTTCTGATAAGCTGTTCCTTAATCTTAAAGAAACTCATTCCTCTGCTATAATTTCAGACTACTTGGGCCGTACAGACACCTTTCCTACCATCCGTTGTTACATTAGGTCTAAATGGTTCACAGGTTGGTCTGAAGCCGTACTAGCTCCCATTACTTCTTGCTCCGTACTAATAGGTAATGTAAAAGGTGCCATTCATCCTTCTGAGGTTGACCTTTCATCACCAAAGATGGACATAAGTGTTTCAGATCCTCTTCCTGTAGAGTCAGAGAAGCCCCTCGAAAGTTCAGATGAGACAATGTCTCGTGAGATTCATGTGGGATTAAAAACCAGTGATGCTACTCTCGAAAGCGAGGTGAAGATATCACCTCTTGACTAGGGCTCAGACCAAAGCCTAGGCTTCTCCTACTGTCCATCCTTTGATTTTCCCTGACTTTAAGCCTTTAGATATATCGAAGGACTCTTTTGTCAATTTACAACGTAATTGCCCTTCTCTTCAGAATTGCCATAATGCAGCTAAACAAAATCAAGTTATCCAAAGGAAAAACTTTTCATATAAATTTGAATATATAAAAGGCATCTTGTACAAGTCAGTATTCAAATTAAATTCAGATGAGATAGACTATTCCATCTTAGTTGTTCCAAGTCAATGCAGAGAGACTGTTCTTAAAATGGCTTCTGACCTGCCAGTGGCCGGACATTTCTCGCATCGTAAAACCTTAAATAAAATTAGGGAAACCTATTTTTGGCCAAAAATGTCCTCAGATGTCACTACCTATTGTAGATCGTGTAAAGTTTGCCAACTGTCATCCTCCCGAGGTACCAGGCGAGTACCTATGGTCAAAATGCCAGTCTTTACGGTACCCTTTGAAAGAGTAGCTATTGACATCGTTGGTCCTTTATCACCACTTTCATCTGGGGGACATATTAACATTAGTTGATTATGCTTCGAGTTTCCCTGAAGCCGTACCCTTAAAGACCGTAACTACTACAGAGGTGGCTGAAGCCCTTTTGTCCATCTTCTCCAGAGTGGGCATTCCTAGAGAAATTTTGTCTGACCGTAAGACACAATTCACATCGGACTTAATGCAACATCTCTACCAACTTCTGGGAGTGAAGTCTCTCTTCGCCACACCCTATCATCCCAGCTGTAATGGGAGGATTGAGCGCCAGCATTCGATTCTCAAGTCCATTTTAAGGAAACTTTGCTCCCTTAAACCTAAGGAATGGCATCGTTACATACCCTGTGCTTTGTTTACCATGAGGGAAGTTCCCAGTGACTCTTTGGGGTTTTCACCTTTTGAACTTCTCTATGGTAGACAGACCAGAGGTCCATTGTCCATCCTTCATGACTTATAGACTAATGAGGAGGTAAATGCTGAGGTTCAGTCTTCTTACCAGTTTCTCCTTGACCTTAGATCCAAACTTGAGGAGACCTCTGACATAGTTTCGATAAACTTACACTTGTCAATGGACCAGTACAAAACCTATTTTGATTCCAAAAGTCAGAGGAGAAGTTTTAAAGTAGGGAATGAAGTTCTTGTACTTTTGCCTATCAAGTCAAATAAATTATTAGTAGCATGGAAAGGTCCATATAAAGTATTAAAAATTTGCGGGAAAGTTGAGTACCTCATAGAAGTCAAGGGGAAACCTAAGCTCTATCATATAAACATCCTTAAGAAATATTACCGAAGAAATTCGGTTAACTGCCTTAATAACTTTGACTTAGTTTTTCCACACGAACTTGATAAGACAACTGAAGAATGTAAGGTGCGTGTAATTGACACCTCTAACTTAGACTATGATAGAGAACTACATGACTTGGTGACTCTTGACCACTCGGGCACAACAAACATTAATATTAATGAATCTTTGGATGACCATAAGAGACATGAACTACTTCCATGTGTGAGTAACTTCTCAGACGTCTTTACTGATATTCCAGGTGTCACCTCCACGGTAGTCCATAAGATTGACTTAGTGACGGACAATCCTATCAAACGGAAATTATACCCAGTTCCAGTTCTCCTTAGGGATGCATTTGACCGAGTGGTAGACAAATTATTAAAACCAAAGATCATTGAACCTTCAGTATCTGCATATTGCTCACCGGTAGTCATGGTTAAGAAGGAGGATAATTCATATAGACTTGCTATTGACTTCAGAGGCCTTAATGCTATAACTCGGTGGGATGCTGAGCCTATGCCCTTAATAGATAGTGATTTACACAAATTTTATGACTCTTCCTTCTTTTCAGAGATTGATATTGCATAGGCATATCATCAAGTAATGTTAGATCCTTCTTCTAAGCAGTACACCGCTTTTCCTACACACCAAGAACTGATGCAGTATAGAACTATGCCCTTCGGTTTGGTAACTGCCTGTGCTACCTGCGTGAGACTGATGAGAAAGGTCTTGGGTAATATGCCAAATGTTTCAGCTTATTTTGATAACATTTATGTAATGACATCCACGTGGGGCGAGCATATCCAAACATTAACATCAGTTTTATGTAGGTTATGCTCACATGGCCTCACTGCCAAGCCGAAGAAATGCTTCCTTGGGTATAACAAGATTAGATATCTTGGACTGATACTTTCTAATAACTCCCTGCAGCCTCTCCCCAGTAAGATCAAAGCTTTATTGGAATTTAAATTCCCCAAAACCAAGAAGCTCATGCGAAGCTTTCTTGGTTCTGTAAACTTTTATGCACGGTTTATCCCAAATCTTACTGATCTTACAGGCATCTTATCCGACTTCCTTAAAAAGTCTGTGAAGGAATCTCTTGAACTTTCCGACGTAGCTCGGGAAAAGTTTAATGAGATTAAAAATATCTTCTCGAAAGAAACTATACTTAAGATTCCTGATATTAATAAAACATTTTGTTTAAGAACTGATGCCTCCAATACTGGCTTAGGTGCAGTGTTACTACAATACCATGATGGTACTCCCTTCCCTGTATGCTTCCTAAGCCGGAAACTCCTTCCCGCCGAAACGAGATACTCCACCATAGAAAAGGAATGTTTGGCTCTTGTGTGGGGTATCTCCAAGCTTAAATTTTATCTACTGGGAAAAGAATTCATTTTAGAAATGGATCATAAGCCTTTGATATACCTGGAAACTTTTAAGGGAACCAACAGTCGCCTCTTGAGGTGGACCTTGGCACTCCAAGCTTTTAAGTTCCATATTGTGTATATCAATGGTTCATCCAATTATTTCTCTGACTGGTTAAGTCGTGACAGTCAGTAGAAGATTTGTTGTCTTATGCGACTTCCACATGTTAGAACTTTTTCCTCGCCTATTCTTCTTATACTCCTTGACTATAAGTCTTGGTTTGGGGGAGTGTGAGGGAAAAGTTCAATAGATAGGAGTTGCGAGGGAGTATATAGTAACAATAGTTTGATTGCCGGCTACTTGTTAAGGTAGGGTAAGTCTAGCTCCCGCTATTCCCCCCTTTTTTCCCCCTCCCCGAAAGTGATAGTTTGATTGCCGGCTGCTTGTTAAGGTAGGGTCAGTCTAGCTCCCGCTATCCCTTCCCCTCCCTCTTTCCCTCCCCGGAAAGGTGACGTGTGGGGCTCCGGCCAAACAGTAATCACTCGACTCACAGCTCCCAGCACTACTGTAAGTACATGCCTGCTCATATTCTAGTGGACTTATTGGTTGAAAGCTTCACTTTTGACCAATAATAAACTTAGTCCTTTCAGTCTTGCTTTATGTTAAATGTCTTAATAATCACCACATCTTTTAGGTATTGTACTTATCATGGAGAGTGATTTCTTAAGCACTGGGTAACCTGTCTCTCTTTCCAGCTTGGAATGACAGAATGGGTCACCTGCCAACCAACGAGTAGAATTGAAGGAGACGGACTAACGCCCTGAGACGTCCCATGTTTTATCTACTTACCTGTGCACTTGTATGAAGTTGCAGGACGTAACCCCTCATCATTGCAGCGGTAAAGAACCTGCTTTCCTGTCATCCGGATAGATTATTTTACGGCTATGGACTCTGTGAAGAACGAGCCGGTGGGTTGTCACCAACACCTGCGACCCCCCCCCCCCACATCATCAGCAACGGCTACGATTTCAACAACACGCAGTGTCACCAACACCAGACACCCAAGTTTTATATATATTAGCGTTGAATTCAGATATCATTTGTATTTTTCATTTTTCATTTTCTTTAATGCAACCCATTTGGGGTCTGTAATCGTATAATGTTTAAGTATCACTGTTCTGTACTGTGACTTGTTATGTGGGATAATTGTCAAAATGGTTCATGACAATAGGCTCAGCTATGTTTTAAATGGTAATTAGTAATGAATTGAGAATCCTGCATTTTCAAGTGTCTTCTTTGAAAATGAGTGATCCATTGTAATGGATCAAGTGGGTGTGGGATTTCTATGTGGAATTCAGGTGTTGTTCAGGTGGTTCATTCTGCTGGCATGTTGGTGTTCAGAAATGCGTGTGAGGAGGGTTCTAAATGAGGCAGCAGCAGCAGCAAGAAATTATTATTATTATTATTATCAAAAGAAGCGCTTAACCTACAAGGGTCATACAGCGCAGAGCAGCAAGAAATAATCTCCACAGGAAACTTCTCAGGAAGATCTGTGGTGTCCTTTCATTGACAGCAGCCTCCACTGTTGTATTCTACACCGCGGAGTCCCTCACTGCTCAAGCTAATGGTTAAAATGATTGAATTTCTTGTTGAGGGAATCGAAGATTGTTTAGAGGCTTTCGTCTTCGATTACCTGTTACCATTAATAGAGTGAGGTGAATCACTGGTGGGAATACCTGACAGGAAGGAAACAACGAGTGAAGGTACTTGAAAAGATGTCGGATTATACGCATGTGTCGAGTGGGGTTCCACAAGGGTCAGTCCTATGGCCGGTGCTGTTTCTCGTATATGTAAAAAACATGAGAAAAGGGATAGAGTTAGAGCTGCTCCTTTTTGCAGACGACATGAAACTGGTGAGAATACAAGTGGACCAGATAAGACTACAAAGGGATCTGGTCAGGCTGCAATCCTGGACCGACCAATGGCTCTTGGAGTTTAACCCCACCAAGTGGGGAAGGACAAAGAAAACCGCAGACGGAGTATATGCTCGGGGGTCAAAGGCTGCAAACCTCGCTCAAGGAAGAGGGTCTTGGGGTGAGCATCATACCGAGCACATCTTAGGCGCACATCAACCAAATAACTGCTGGAGCATATAAGCGCCTGGCAAACCCGAGAATAGCGTTTCGACATTTTAGTAAGACGTCATCCACGACACTGTACACCGTTTACACCCGGCCCATATTGGAGTATGCAGCACCAGTATGGAACCCACACCTAGTCAAGGACTTCAAGAAACTGGAGAGAGTGCAAAATTTGCAACGAGACTAGTCCCGGTGCTAAGGGGTATGTTCTACGAGGAGAGGTTAAGGGAACTCAACCTGATGACTCTGGAGCACAGTACAAAATAACCACATATAAAATACTGAGAGGAATTGACAAAGTGGATACAGCCAGAATGTTTCAGAGATGTGACACAGCAACATAGAGCCAAAACGAAACTCAGATGAGTCATAGGAATGTTAGGAAGTATTTCTTCAGCTTTAGAGTTGTCAGGAAGTGGAACAGTCTGGAGTGAAGCAGTGGAGTCAGGATCCATACATAGCTTTAAGAAGAGGTATGACAAGGCTCTTGGAACCGGGAGAGCGTGGACCTTGTAGCGACCAGCGAAGAGGCGGGGCCAGGAGCTGTGAATCTACCCCTGCAACCACAAATAGGTGAGTAGTTGAAGTGAACACGCACACAAACACACACACACACACACACACACACACACACACACACACACACACACACAGAAGAGGTATGATAAAGCTCATGGACCAGGAAGAGTGACCTAGTAGCGACCGGTGAAGAGGTGGGGTCAGGAGCTGTGAATCGACCCCTGCAACCACAACTAGGTGAGTACACAGTAGGGAGAGAGTGTGAACCTAGTAGGGACCAGCGAAGGGGCGGGGTCAGGAGCTGTGAATCGACCGCTGCAGCCACAAATAGGTGAATACATGGAAGGATATGCACATGTATATACACAAGCATTCTAACATACATGACAATTATGGTGTATAATATAAGAAAGGCCTAACCTGAGAACAGTTTGGTACATTTCTGTTTTCTATTAGCCAGGCCTCTTAGGCTGGGACACTTAACTGTTCCTTAATGGAGGTGGGGGAGGTGTATTAATGGAGGGGCGGACGGAGAGGGGAATTTAGGGGCAGGGAGGACAGGGAAGGGAGGGGATAGGCTAATTGACCATGGTTGTTGGATCTTAAGTGTCTCTGAGAGATGTATTATCACCGAGAAAATCATGCCAAACATGCTTGCCTTTTTTCTTATAATGGACAAACGAAGACGTTCTTCAGGTCTGTTACTCTGTAGTGCACACCTAGAACAACCCAAGAAAGCTCAGTATTGTATTTTCGTTACTACAGTGTGTTCTTATGATCGTGGGTAAGGATTTGGCTCACACCCTAAAGATCTCCTGATCTGCATTACAGCGATTTGAGACGTAATAACAACTCTTACACCTACTACCCCTGCTCACCAAGCAGTGAATAAACACCTAGGTGTTAGTCACCTGTCTTGGGCCGCTTCCTAAGGAAAAAGATAGATCGACCCCAACGAAACTAAAACACACCGATTTCTTGGTATTTACTGGACCCACGATGCCAGTGCTAAACGAGGAGTAGTCATAAGTTGTTTGTTGAGACTGTGCAGGGTGAGGAAGCCTGAGTACCTTGACTACGAGTGCACATAAGATATTCACCAAATTTCTCCTCCTTTCCCATTTCTTTATTGAATGATAGTGTTTCATATCAACACTACCAGGCAAGACAGTCCCCCATCATTCTCTTCAAGACTGAAGTCGCTACTGTTGTACCCAACGCCCTGTTCAAATATACTCAAGTTGAGACTGTTAATACAGAAATCCTTTTAGACAGACAGAAATATTCGTTTATAACATTTAAAAATTCTAGTTACAATTTTCTCTTGAAAGTTGTCCTAGAACTTGATAATCGGGAAAATCGTACTTATTCCTAAGAGTATATAATCGAGCACAGACAACACCAGCATCATGACACAGGTCGCACAGAGAGAGGCAAGATTCCCTGCCAGCAAGTGAGCGAATGTTAGACTTGAGCGCTCAAGGATGTTCAATTAATACTTACGTCCGACCAAAGGTTGCGCACCTTGCTGGCCGCCGGCGCGGACAGCCAGAGGCCTGCCACTTCTCAAAGTAAAAAGTGTTGCATGTAGGCAGGAAACAGCCGTGAAGCAGAAAGCTACAATAAAACTCATTCAAGACAGCAGCCTTCGCCTCAATATTCGCCTGTTCAATACCTGTTAGCCAAACATGACCCAGGAACTAATAGAACCAGGAGGCTTTATGACGGGCATGGAATGTTGTGTATACTTTTTAGGGTGTAAGTGTTTGGCGCCATTTATTTTGGTGGATTGGATGACTATTGGAACGCATATAGTAAATACTACAACTACTGGCAAATAAAATAAAAAATATATGAAGAAAATACAGAAGAGACACCGCAAACAGATAAATAGAAATAACGTAATTACAGGTGTTCAGGATCACCTGATTCTTACATTTTAACTGGGGATAAGTCTTGGGTTACTTTTTGAGTTACAGGTGCTCAGTATAAGTTGACTGGCACAGGTGTTTGAGGGTCAACTGATGGGCACAGTTGTTCGGAGTCAGCTGATGGGCACAGGTATTCAGGGTCAGCAGATGGACACGGGTGTTTGGAGTCAGCTAATGGACACAGGTGTTCGCGGTCATTTATACCCGTCCCCAACGTTTGGGATTCGTCGTGTATACGTACGCTTACTTTTACTCAAACCGGAACATTCTTAATGTCTTGAAAAAAAAAAATACATGAAATATTCAGTGGTATATTTTTTTAATGCAAACAAATAAGGGCTAAAAAGTACCAATTTCCCAATTAAGGACAACAGAGTGAAAAAACAAAAAGCGTAGTATGGAATCAATGGCGAACTATTCATTATTTTTCACTAGAGAGGAATCTTCATTAGTAATGCTTTGATATTTTTTTTATTTTCATATAAAAGTACTTAGATTCAGTCATTCTACCTGTTTCCTGAGACCATATTGTCCATCAGCGATGTTTATGTCCAGGACAAAATGACCGGGACTTCGGGACAGGACTTTCAAACCGGGACAGTCCCGGTCAAAACGGGACGTATGGTAAGCCTGTGTATATGCAACCCAGCCTCAGGAGCCTAACATTACCAAGCCTTGTCTCAGCTAACTCCACCTAACCAAACTCAGTCTAACTTAACCTAAATTAACCGAATCAATTCCTACCTTCTAGACTAAAACAGCATAAAGAGTATTCGATGAGTTACGGAAAATGTTAAGATATTGATGTTGGAAATCGCTTAAGAAAATTAACGTAATAAATAACAGAAAGTCACAATACCGTGACTGGAACAGTACACAAATTACCTGCATATATGAGGAAGAAACTTATACCTGGAGGTTACCTGGAGGTTATTCCGGGGATCAACGCCCCCTTGGCCCGGTCCATGACCAGGCCTCCCGATGGATCAGGGCCTGATCAATTAGGCTGTTACTGCTGGCCGCACGCAGTCCAACGTACGAGCCACAGCCCGGCTGATCCGGCACTGACTTTAGGTATCTGTCCAGCTCTCTCTTGAAGGCAGCCAGGGGTTTATTGGCAATTCCCCCTAATGCTTGATGGGAGACTGTTGAACAGTCTTGGGCCCCGGACACTTATGGTGTTTTCCCTAGTGTACCAATGGCGCCCCTACTTTTAATTGGGGGCATTTTGCATCGCTTGCCCAGTCTTTTACTTTCGTAGGGAGTGATTTCTGTGTGCAGATTTGGGACGACGTTTTGGTCCGACTTGGACCGAAACGTCCTTATAAGTTTCTCCTATGTGCAGGTTATTTGTGTAGCAACCTAATAAAATTAGTTAAGTTTGTTATTGTGGGGGAAGCTAGATTATTGTAATCTTTAGAAGAGAGCTTTATAATACCGACAGGTTAATGATTAGGACATATCCTCCACCAGTCCCACATGTTTCTTCCACTGGACTCTTACCTCCTCATCCTCTCCTACTTCTTAAATTTCATTTAAAACTGGTGGAAGCCTCCAGCGAGGCTGTCTGCTCCCAGAGTTTCCTTGTAAAAGTTGACTATTAAAGTTTACAAGTGGTTTCACCTCCAACGTGACCTGTAGTTTAGACAGCTCCAGCCTGATGACTTTGCTTCAGGCATTAGTTTTATTTTTTAAATATAAATACTACTTTTATTAAGAAGACTCATCAGTGGGAATCGAAATATGTTTGAGAGAGAATGTTGTCTGGGTAACAAGTTTGTTTGGCTCTGGTTAATGCTGCAATCTTTAATTATATTAATCTTCTTAGGAGATAACCAGCGCTAATATGTTGGCTCTTCTTGTACAGTAATATGTACTGTTTTGTTTGTTTTAATTGAGCGATAGGTTAGGCTAGATTAAATTAGTTTATGCTAGGTTATCATGGCTTAGGCTTGGTTACATTAGGGAAGATCAGATTAGGTTATTTTACACAGGATTGCATTAAATTAGGATAGCTTAGGTCAGGGTAGAGTGTGTCATATATACCCTCATTTCAATATGGTAAGTTTATAGACAAAGAAAATGGGATAAATAGTGAGATGTATGCTAGGGCCCCATTGGAAATAAGTCACTTCGACTTTTTTAGGTTAACCTAAGTAATCTACACATATGCTGCTATGTATAATTTATGCAACTGTATTTATGTGCACCTGAATAAATTTACTTACTAGAAGTAGAGTAGTAGCAGTTGTGTGGACAACCATGTGTTGGGGGTTGTTTATGTGAGGAATGAGAGGGTACTACCCCCCTCCACCCCACCTATAGGCCAATCCACTGTTTTGCCTGCCACTGCTTACTCCCACCCACGCGGCCCGCCTGCTGCCCACGCCCTCCGCCCACAACCCGCCCACCGCCCACCTGTTTACTCATCCCCAGCGGGCTCATAAACTCTGGCTGCCTATCATTAACACCACCCACCCCACCCCACTACACCTGCTGTCACTTCTCCACTTATGTTGTAAAGTTTGTCCTCCCCACACCACCTCCAGTATATAGACAACACAATAGTAATGGTACATAAAGCAAAAGATTATTAATTATCTTAAAATTTAAAGGGGTGGACCAGTAAGCCAGTTTAAAGCGTCAGTCAGATGACCAAAACCTCGAGTGGTATTTCATCATATGACTGGGGCCGCACCAGGAAACAATTGTCCTGTTTCCTGACGAATTTGATCAAACCTAACCTAACTGGAACAGTGACCTAAAACAGTGGAGCATTAGCTAATCAAACGAGCATATAGGGAAATACGTTCACACGCTCCTAGGGTGAGGAGTTGCCAGATGCTAAGGTACACTTCAGTAAGAATTTGTGAGCTATCCCAGAACGATGATAGGATACTCACAAGATGACATACAGGAACACTTGTGGAACGTGTGGCGGCATCCTGGAAAAAAAGGATTGTTTTGATTAATGCTTATTTAAACGCCATGTCTCTTATATAGAAGTAAACACTACTTCCATAGATGTCGTTAATCAAAAGAGTTGCTTCTGGACTTGCAACACAGGATATGGGGTTATGGAGAGGATACTAGCGATAATCAGAACACAAGGCTTCTCTTGGAGAGCCTACCTAAGATATATACAACATGGGAATAAGAAAACAGTTACAGGAATAGGGAGCCAACAGACACAAGTGGCTACTATCAGAGCTAAGTCATTAAAAGCAATCTTCAAAATATTCCAGTTCCAGCAGATGTCTTGGACATGATTACAAACTCACTGGAAAACGTATATGTAACCAGTAAATACGACATTGGTATAAAATACCGACAAGTCGTGCACCTAACAGTTGGACGTGTCTTACCTATCAACATGTAACCCGAACAGCACCCTTTCCCCCATCAACCTCCCCATCGCAAACAGACTACACTTCCCCCAAAGCCTCCCCCTCCCCAAAGCCTCCCCCTCCCCCAAAGCCTCCTCCTCCCCAAAGCCTCCCCCTCCCCCAAAGCCTCCCCCTCCCCCAAAGCCTCCCCCTCCCCCATAGCCTCCCCCTCCCCCATAGCCTCCCCCTCCCCAAAG
This sequence comes from Cherax quadricarinatus, assembly GCF_038502225.1. Taxonomy (NCBI): domain Eukaryota; kingdom Metazoa; phylum Arthropoda; class Malacostraca; order Decapoda; family Parastacidae; genus Cherax; species Cherax quadricarinatus. Next base: position 6,293,545 of record NC_091308.1, read on the forward strand.
CCTCCCCCTCCCCAAAGCCTCCCCCTCCCCCAAAGCCTCCAGCCCTCGTACCGATTCGGCTACAGACTCTGTTATAGATTTACTAGAACAGAAGCCAATAAAAATAATTGTAAACGAAATGGTTTCGAATATGGACACAAAACAGGGCCATCAGTACAATGAAACAAGTGTGAAACAAGTGTGTGGGCACTGGTTTCTACTGTATTACTTAAGATCCTCACGAGCCTCAAGACTGCTAACACCATATTAGAGTTTATCTTCTCTATATATGTCTAAAACTGCAGCGGTCAAACATAAAATATTTACAGTCTACCTATACTCAAACCCATTCATATATTTGGTAAACCTTTAGTATGTATTGTAAATACACAAGTTTGGAGCTTGGAATACACACCACAATGAAAGCTAGCATCTCGTTTATATTTTAATCTTTTAATCTATATTTTAATCTTATTTTGCAAGTACAAAAAGGTTTCGAAATTACTGGCACTCTGTCGTTCATAGCATGAGAAGACCTCAAATAAGCTTTAAATTTTCAGTGCTGGTGTACAGTAGCTAAGAAATCTTGGAGCACTTGGAACAAGTGCCCAATGACCAAAGCCGCAGAGACCATTCCAAAAGTCTTGGAATGGCTCCAACAACTTTCGAACCTCCATTGCTGGGATTCATGTTTTTCAAAAAAGGTCCTTCGAATTCAATACCAGCAGAGACTGAAATTCTAGTGTGCGCGCACACATCTGCCAATTTTGTGTGAAAAAACGTGGGAAATTTTTATTCCCGTTAAATCACATTACATATATTTGAATCTCCTTTTTAATGGCCTCAGTATTTAAAGGCTCATGCACCTTATAGTTAAGGCTTCACCCATTAAATTAGTGTGTTGGAAAATTTGTCAATGCGCTGATTTTTTTTTTTAACTGTCTCGTAATTCTTGCGATAACTGGGAAAAGTTTTTTCTGATCAGCTTCAAATTTTCAACCTTGGTGTGATGTTGATGGCTATTCAATGCAATTCAAAATATTAATGCTAACGCATTCCTTAAGATAGACACCATGTAAATATTCTGATAGTTATTTACAAGAAACATGGTTGTCACTTTAACTGCAGCAGTCCATGACTTTCCTCCCAAACCCATATTCTACTTATTAACTCCCGTTACGTGGGTCCCAATAACATGCTCCATAACGTGCTTTAATCTCGTCAGCATAAAGATACAACCCGACTGTTGTGTTAGGCTTCGTAATTTTTAAGTTGCTAATTTTATTAATTTGTTTCTCATGTAATACCTTGATAATGACTCTTCTGGTTGGCTTCAAACACTTAAATGTTAGTATATCTTCACTGGATGTATTTTTTTTATTGAATTTGGGTTTTGCATATGCCAGTTTTATAGATTTTTTTATATAAAAATTTGAATTTCTTTAAAAAAGAGCCGTTTATTATTCTATGAAAATGGTTGAGAGATTTAAAAAGAACTGAAAAAAAGGGAAATTGAAACGTATTGAAAACTTGTATTCTATAACAGTTTTAACTTAAGTTTAGTGAACCGTTAAAAACTTTGTGTCAGAGCAGGCACGTTGAAAGTTAGTGTTACTGTTTCTATTATCTTCTTTCAAGACCCCCTCAAGGAAGGTTCCTTGATGTTGGTGAGGGGCTTTTGATTTAGGGAATTGGATCTGTGCTCCAGTTCCCCGAATTAAGCCTGAATGCCTTCCACATCCCCCCCAGGCGCTGTATAATCCTCCGGGTTTAGCGCTTCCCGCTTGATTATAATAATAATAATAATTCTTTCAAGACTTGTTTATAACTTCAGAGCTATTGTCTTTATTTAGGGGATTACCTGGTGATTGACATTTTTTAATCATACGTCAGTCAAGCCCACTAGGAACTCCAGTGGGCTGCCCCCTAATAAGAGATGTTACTAAAATATACTAAGTACACACCCTCTGCGATGTACTGGCTGACATTTAGCTCCTGGACCAATATCCAGGCGTTGATACCTAGTACACTGGCGTGAGTGATGTGACCCAGTTAATGAACGAGATATACTACTGCCTATGGTAATCAGCCTACCTAACCTGAACAGGTATTGCATTTGACGCTAAACAAGCCGGTAGTCATCCCGGGCGGATGACAATGTGCCTTCCCTTTGACGGCTAATCATGAGAATTTCTCTACGCCACCCTACTGAGCATCCTACAAGGAACCACAGTCACTTGATTGAGTCTTAGAGGACTCTGAACTAGAACTTTTAATTAAGTAGTGACTGCATAATTGTGTCAAAAGCCTTCCTACATTGCAAGAAAATGCAGACTACCCGGCTTTCTCTCCTGTCTTACTTCTGCTGGTTGTCATCAATGTTCCCACTCCTTTCTAAATGCTCCATCATTCTTCGAATGATAATCTACTCTTTAACCTTGCATTCTATGCACGTCAGTGCTACCTGCCTGACTTCTTTGTTAAAATTGGGACTACATTTGCTGTTTTTTTCACACCTTTGGCAGTTGCCCTGTGTCGACTGACTTGAATATTGTTGCTAGAGGCACACACAGTACCTTGGCTCTCTCTCCCAAGACCTCGTCTTCGAGGTAATAGCTCACACAATAACTTCATCTTTTCCCCCCGTTGTATATATTGTGTTCAGCGCTCGCTGGTGCACGCTTCCACTTCGGCTGGCTGGCTGGCAGTCTTCCTGTTTTCACTGTGAATATTACCTTAATTTTTTTGTTGAGTACCTTGCAGACTTCCTTCACATTCCTTGTGAGCTCCCCACCTTCCTTGTTCAGCCTGGTTCTCTACTGTTGTCTTCCTCCTGATGTGACTATAATGTAAATTTGGGTCGGATTTAGTTTTCAATGCTATGGCATTCTCAAATTGAATTAGAGCCTCTCTTCTTACCCATGCATCTTCGTTTCTGACTTCTGCTCAATTTGTTTTGAGGAATTCTTTGCCTTCTATATTTTTCTTACAGGTTCTATCAGCACAATAAGCTTTAGCCTCCATGCACCTCTGGGTAAATCATGGACGTTATACCTCCCATTGCATTTTTTTTTTTTTTTGCGGGGAAAGAGGTTCGTGTGCAAAAGATAATTACTTGGCAACTTTTACCGTTCCTAGACCACACAAGTCACTAAAGACCAGAGACCAGTAATGACTGCCGCAAGACTCACAAGGACCACGGGTGAAGAAAGGGTGGAAGAAATGGCAGCCCCGGGCATTGTGGTCTGGGGTTCCACTCCTGTTACTCTTTCTCCTTCCCCTTTCTCTCTCTGTCTCTGTTGGGTAGTTATTGGAAGATGGGGGTGGATAGCTGCTGTGGGTAGTGATGGGTAGTTATTAGGGTGATGATGGGTAGTCAGTGAGGGTGATGGGTAGTTATTGAGGGTGGTGACAGGTATTTCATTGAGGGTAGTGACAGGTATTTTATTGAGGATAGTGACTGGTAGTTATGTCAGTAGTGTGTCACCGATTACTTGTATTACTTGTGTAGTATATGTAGATAATCCCAGCTATGTTATAGATAGGCTCCCTGACTAAGTGTAATGGTTCCGTAGCTAGCTGTGACGTCACGAGTCACGCTCATGTGAACGATCCCGACTAGGCATAGGCTCGACAAGGCAAGGCTCCTGGGCTTCTCCACAAGACTCTCATAAGTTACCAAACCGTCCAAGTATGTATTCTTTTTCATCTGATATCTCCTTAAACACCCACCCGACAGTTATTGAGGGTGGTGACAGGTATTGAGGGTGGTGACAGGTATTGAGAGGGGTGACAGTTATTGAGGGTGGTGACAGTTGAGGGTGGTGACAGTTATTGAGGGTGGTGACAGCTATTGAGGGTGGTGACAGGTGATTATTGAGGGGTGGTGACAGGTAGATAGTTGAGGGTGGTGACAGGTAGGTAGCTGATTGTGGTGACAGGTAGGTAGTTGATTGTGGTGACAGGTAGGTAGTGGAGGGTGGTGACAGGTAGTTATTGCAGGTAGTGGCTGGCAGTTTCTCGGGATGGTGATGGGTAGTTATTGAGGTGGTGATAGATAGCTGTTGTTGAGGATGATGATAGGTTGTTACTGAAAGTAATGAAAGGTAGTAATTGAAGGTGGTGAGGGGTAATTTTTGAGGATAATAATGATCAGCTATTCAAGGTAGTAATGGGTGGTTGTAAAAGATAGTGAGTAGTTTCTGGTGGTGGTGATAGTGGTGGTAAACAGCTGGTGAGGGCAGGTGGCAAGAGTGGTGGTAGACAGGTGGTGCAGGTGGCGGGTGAGAAAGAATCAGAAGAATGAGAGAGGGAACTCTTGAACAACGCTGGTGTTCTCCACAACAACACCCTCCCAGAGCTGCATCATCCTCAGGCCACATTAAGGATTATCTCTGGCATGTCAACAACAGTTTAGCTCCGAGCCGAATAGTGTTTGTCGCGGATCTAGGGCGGCTACCCAACGTATGGACGATTGTTACTGAGGCTTTGAATCTTCTGAGAGAGTCACCACACAGGTTTGGAAGGCTGTCTAAATGCATGAGACGAACCCTTATATATTTTGCACATGCCATCTGTGGCTGCAGAAGGTTTTAAGGGGATTGAGCCCAAATCACTCTTCTCCAAAACCAGAAATTGTTCGGAGTGGCATACTCACTTCACTGACATTTCTCTGCTGCAGAACTTTGCGGAAGTTCTTTTTAGCATAAATTTATAGTCTATGGATTGTGCTGAAGAACTTCAGTGGAGAATTATATTCCCGATTGCATTCATTTTTGCAGTCATATTTTGTCTCAACAATGAATATAATCTACTCCATATACATACATACACACACACACACACACACACACACACACACACACACACACACACACACACACACATATATATATATATATATATATATATATATATATATATATATATATATATATATATATATATATATAACGACATCATAGAGAGAAGCCTCGCAATAGGCCGTTGCCCAGCTCAACAGGAACCCCAAGTACTACAGAGGTCTGACAGAAGTCAAAAGCGTGCTGATGGAGCCTCTACGCTACCATGGAAGGATGGTGAGTGATTGCCTGGGACTACACCTGTGCCACCACATTGCCGGATACCTACTTGCCACACACTAAAGCTGAAGGAGGTGGAGCCGCCAGCTACAGGGAGACCCAGAAGGCCCACAAATATGAAGGCTATAACTTCATCCCAGTAAAGTCGGAGAGCCTTGGATCATGGGGCAAATGTGCTCTAAAGTTCCTCTAAGAGGTGGGTGAAAAGCTCATCACAGAAACCAAGGATCAAAGAGCGTCCAGATACCTCTTTCAGAGACTCAATGTGTGATCCAGAAGGGAAATACCTACAGCTTTCTGGGCACGCGGCCCACCACCGGGAAGCTGGACGAAGTATACGAGATATATCTCTGAGATTTTATCTATTGCTCTACTCCCTATCGTATTTTTGTCAATGTATTTTGTCCTTAAATAAAGTCTATATAGAATATAGGGGTTTGTAGGAGAAGACAATATTCAAACAGCTCCGGGAAGAACCTTGAGTTTTCCCTAAAGTAAGTTTATTCTTTTTCTCTGAGGATGAGGGTCCCCAGGATAATTCCAGAAGTGATACCTCCCTATATTATATATATATATATATATATATATATATATATATATATATATATATATATATATATATATATATATATATATATATATATATATATATATATATATATATATATATATATATATAATATATATATATATATATATATATATATATATATATATATATATATATATATATATATATAATATATATATACATACATATAAAGAACTGGTAATGGTTCCTGTCTTAGCTTGCTGAAAATTAAGTGTTCACCATTTTGAAAGGTGGAGTCTGACTGCTGCTGCTGAACTCACGATCTGCTACAAATAAGGCAGGATGCTCGTGGCCAATTATCCTCTCAACACACTGTGCATGTTTATTTTGTCGGCTAAATTTAGGGATCAAAGTCTGGTCTCGGCAGCCCTTTAATGTTTTCCCTGCACTGTTCTGTCCACTGTCGCTTTTCTGCCAGTTAATATCCATTTTTATCTTAAACTCTGTAGTTGGGCAATTAAGACTCAAAGGCCACCTAGCCATTAATTAGACAGGATATATTTATGCAACATACTGCTCTTTACATGGAATAAATCACTTCTCTCCAGTTATTACGAAGCCTTCACCAGCAGGACAACGCTGGAGGAACGTTAGTGGCTGCACGATTTGTACTTCAGCGCACACAACTGGAAGAGACCCCCATGGATCTATGATTCAGTCCTCCCAAGAAGTTCAGGAACTGAATATCTGCTTATTAAGGAAGTTAAGGAGCTTCAGTGAACATGTTCTAGAAGTCTTAGAGGAGCTAGGATCTAATGTGCTACTTTATAATGATTATTTAATTTTATGCTAATAATTGAAGTAGTTGTCGATTTTATCAAGGCCAAAATAAAGCCACGAGTGAGGTGAGACTAGCCCTGATCAATCAGACTGTTAGTGTTGGCACATAATATTACATATCTAACGGGAAGTTGGGTATCCCTCAAGAATCATTTCTTTCATTCTCGCCTTGACTTTTCCCGTGCCAGACCTCAGTGACAGTGAACGATTTCACCAAGACAGCCATCAGGGAAATCTGTCAGTCAGTTTGATGGCCGACTACTGCTGGACACTGGTGCAGGAGAACGATACTGAAGACAAACGAAAAAGCCTGAACACTGAGGTGAATATGTTTGCATGACTTGAAATTGGTCCTCAGGTGATGAATTCAACAGCTTAAAGAAAAATCATGCCTTGTCCGGATCTTATTCGCTGGAGCAGAAGTAAGGTGCAGCAGCTGGAGTGACGTCACAGGTTAATAACGGGGCTCCACTAGTGGAAATAGATCATGTTAAGGAGTTGCAAAAGACTACCTCTGCGCCAAGATGCCATGGCGTTGCTGTGTCAGACAAGTATTTATTAAAAATGGTATGCAATACCGACAAGTTAATGAATAAGACACGTGCAAAACACTTGGGTATGTGTATTGCTGATAAATTGGTGAAATGCCTATGATTTTAAACTGATGGAAGATAGAGGTATGGGTGTGTGTGGGAAACAAGCAGGTTGCAACACTAGGGTTGGAAACAGTAAATGTATAAAAGGCATTCAGCATGAAGTTATAAATAAAGACAATAGATCAGGTCGGCAAACAAAGGGGGACAGCAGAGGGCAGCAAGGGACTAGCTCCCTTAAGGTTTACTATACTAATAGCAGGAGTGTAAGAAATAAGATAGATGAGCTAAGATTAATTGCAAGTGCAGGAAACATAGATATTATTGCTATAACAGAGACCTGGCTCAATCTGAAAGATAGAGAGATGCCCTCTGAATGTCACATACAAGGCTATAAATTATTCCACACTGACAGGGTCAACAGGAAAGGTGGTGGAGTAGCGATGTATGTCAGAGACAATTTAAATTATTGTGTTAGACAAGATATTAAATTAGAAGCATCAGCCACTGAATCTTTTTGGTTACAGCTTCTCGAGGGCCGAGAAAAACTAATTTTGGGTGTGATTTACAGGGCCCCAAATCTTGATAGGGAGTGCAGTAAACTTCTATGGGACGAAATTCATAAGGCATCTACATACGAAAATGTTGTGCTAATGGGAGATTTCAACTATAGACAGATTGACTGGAGCAATTTGACAGGAAATTTAGAGTCAGGTGACTTTCTTGATACGATCCAGGATTGTTTTTTAAAACAGTTTGTGACAGAGCCTACTAGGGGAAATAACCTCCTTGACTTGGTTCTTGCCAGTAGGGAAACACTAATTAATAATCTTGAGGTTAATGATGAGCTTGGGGAAAGTGATCACAAATCACTCAGTTTTAATATATCATGGAATTCCCCTAATAATGGCAATCAAGTCTCCGTCCCTGACTTTCGCTTGGCTGATTTCATAGGACTGAAAAATTACTTAGGTGGGCTGAACTGGAATGACCTGACTAAGGGTCAGGTAGGTGGTGATGGTTGCCGATATGATGCTTTCCAGGGCATAGTTCTAGCTGCTCAGTCAAATTATGTTCCAAATAGGGAAATCAGATCAAACAAAAATGATCCTAAATGGATGAACAATAGATTAAAATATCTGACTGGTCAAAAGAGAGGCATATATAGGCAAATCAAAAGAGGAGAGGGGCAATTAAGAAATCGATATATTCAGTTAAAGAGAGAAATAAAAAAGGGAATTAGAAAAGCAAAAAGAGATTATGAGGTTAAAGTTGCAAGAGAATCGAAAACTAACCCAAAAGGATTCTTTCAGGTATACAGAAGTAAGATCAGGGACAAGATAGGCCCACTCAAAAGTTCCTCGGGTCAGCTCACTGACAGTGATAAGGAAATGTGTAGAATTTTTAACACATACTTCCTCTCAGTTTTTACACAGGAGGATACCAGCGATATTCCAGTAATGATAAATTATGTAGAACAGGACGATAATAAACTGTGCACGATTAGGGTCACAAGTGACATGGTCCTTAGGCAAATAGATAAATTAAAACCTAACAAATCCCCAGGCCCTGATGAACTGTATGCAAGGGTTCTAAAGGAATGTAAAGAGGAGCTTAGCACACCTTTGGCTAATCTTTTCAACATATCACTACAAACTGGCATGGTGCCAGATAAGTGGAAAATGGCAAATGTGATACCTATTTTCAAAACAGGTGACAGGTCCTTAGCTTCGAACTATAGACCAATAAGCCTAACCTCCATAGTGGGAAAATTTATGGAATCAATAATTGCCGAGGCAGTTCGTAGCCACCTTGAAAAGCATAAATTAATCAACGAATCTCAGCATGGTTTTACAAAGGGGCGTTCCTGCCTTACGAATTTATTAACTTTTTTCACTAAGGTATTTGAGGAGGTAGATCATGGTAATGAATATGATATTGTGTATATGGACTTCAGTAAGGCTTTTGACAGGGTCCCACATCAGAGACTATTGAGGAAAATTAAAGCACATGGAATAGGAGGAGAAATTTTTTCCTGGATAGAGGCATGGTTGACAAATAGGCAGCAGAGAGTTTGCATAAATGGGGAGAAATCAGAGTGGGGAAGCGTCACGAGCGGTGTTCCACAGGGGTCAGTGTTGGGCCCCCTGCTGTTCACAATCTACATAAACGACATAGATGAGGGCATAAAGAGCGACATCGGCAAGTTTGCCGATGACACCAAAATAGGCCGTCGAATTCATTCTGACGAGGACATTCGAGCACTCCAGGAAGATTTGAATAGACTGATGCAGTGGTCGGAGAAGTGGCAGATGCAGTTTAATATAGACAAATGCAAAGTTCTAAATGTTGGACAGGACAATAACCATGCCACATATAAACTAAATAATGTAGATCTTAATATTACGGATTGCGAAAAAGATTTAGGAGTTCTGGTTAGCAGTAATCTGAAACCAAGACAACAGTGCATAAGTGTTCGCAATAAAGCTAATAGAATCCTTGGCTTCATATCAAGAAGCATAAATAATAGGAGTCCTCAGGTTGTTCTTCAACTCTATACATCCTTGGTTAGGCCTCATTTAGATTATGCTGCACAGTTTTGGTCACCGTATTACAGGATGGATATAAATTCTCTGGAAAATGTACAAAGGAGGATGACAAAGTTGATCCCATGTATCAGAAACCTTCCCTATGAGGATAGACTAAGGGCCCTGAATCTGCACTCTCTAGAAAGACGTAGAATTAGGGGGGATATGATTGAGGTGTATAAATGGAAGACAGGAATAAATAAAGGGGATGTAAATAGTGTGCTGAAAATATCTAGCCTAGACAGGACTCGCAGCAATGGTTTTAAGTTGGAAAAATTCAGATTCAGGAAGGATATAGGAAAGTACTGGTTTGGTAATAGAGTTGTGGATGAGTGGAACAAACTCCCGAGTACAGTTATAGAGGCCACAACGTTGTGTAGCTTTAAAAATAGGTTGGATAAATACATGAGTGGATGTGGGTGGGTGTGAGTTGGACCTGATAGCTTGTGCTACCAGGTCGGTTGCCGTGTTCCTCCCTTAAGTCAATGTGACCTGACCTGACAAGGTTGGGTGCATTGGCTTAAGCCGGTAGGAGACTTGGACCTGCCTCGCATGGGCCAGTAGGCCTTCTGCAGTGTTCCTTCGTTCTTATGTTCTTATAACCTTTTTCTACGTACTATACACAAATAACCCGCACATAGAAGAGGGGAGCTTCCGACGACGTTTCGGCCCGACTTGGACCATTTTAGAGTGTGAAATTGTAATTGGTCCAAGTCAGACTGAAACGTCGTCGTAAGCTTCTCTCTCCTATGTGCGGATTATTTGTGTATTGTTCCAGTCACGGCATTGTGCCGTTTTGTTACTTTTTCCACTAGTGGTTGACACTTACCCAGGACGTCACCTCCAGCCGGTACTCTCTACCTCTGATTCATTATAAAAGCTGTGACAGCATGTAGCTGCCTGAGGATGAGGGTCTGACCAACTACTGTTGAGGTTGAAAGACCGTTCACTTCAAAATGAACTTGTCTACTGTCTGCAATATTCCACTCGTGTAATAAAGTTGGTAGAATTACCGACAATATGTAAAGTAAAAGGACACAAGTGCAATTAATGTGACATTTATTGTGGCAACGTTTCGCTCTCCAGGAGCTTTATCAAGCCATTACAAACAATATATATTTGTCCAACCTATTTTTATGTTACCCAAGTAATAGCTTTTATATCCTTTTACTCATGTACGAATTAATTGCTCTACCATATTGTATTACTTTTGTCACTACCACTACTACTACTACTACTACTACCACTAGTGAACATCGAAATGGTACCTCACTAGTATTCACCTCACTCTGAGCCTTTATATACCCTCTGTGTCCATGTATTGTTTGTAATGGCTTGATAAAGCTCCTGGAGAGCGAAACGTTGCCACAATAAATGTCACATTAGTTGCACTTGTGTCCTTTTACTTTACAATATTCCACTCGTTTGTATTTGACTGAAGAGATCTACTGAACACGCGAAAGGTTTCAGAACGTGTGTCTTATTCATCAACTTGGCGATTCTGTACACCATCTGACACAGCAGCAAGATGGTATCTTGGCACAGAGATAGTTTCCTGCAAATCCTTTACTGAACTGCTGGTAAGAGTTGGGCTGTTTCCACCAGTGGGGCCAAGCTCACCTGTGGCGTCACCTCCAGCTGCTACACCTCACTTCTGTTCTAGTATCTTATGAGTTTAGTTTTGTTATTCATTGCTATTTTAGTTTAGTAGTCCTCTCGTTAATGTAAGACATAAATCTTTTCTTGGTGAGTTTAATTTTAAACCTTTCTCAAGTGTTGCTGTTGAATTAAATTAATTCAATTAAATTAATTCAGTACACATACACACACACACACACACACACACACACACACACACACACACACACACACACACACACACACACACACACTTTCTCAGACTAGTGCAGGACTTGTACCCGCGAACCTTATATCAAAAGGACACAGTAATGTTCCACACAGCCAAAACTCCAGTGAATACAGGCGCCCAATTTACTGTTTTGTTTTTAAAATTCAGACATAGCATACAGGGGTATGGAAGGAGAAATTACTAAAACAGTTCAGGGAAGAAACCTAAGTGTCCCCTGAAGTACGTTTATTCTCTTCTCTGAGGCCACATTTCCTTATCTGTTCTAAAAATGATACCTTCCAAATATGTGTATTGATTTATTATTTACACAGGCCGCCTCCCACCGAGGTAGATGACTCAAAGAAATGAAACACATTTACCATCATTCAAGAATTGTCTTGCCAGAAGTGCACAGATATCACGGTTCAAATGACTCGGAACTACAGTATCCCTAACGTTCCTTCCAGGACTAAAGTCCAGCTAACTGCTTCCCCTGAGTCCCTTGGTATAAGCTACGAAAACATAAACACATGTATGTGGTGGGTTGGTAGAGCACCTTATTAAGGCGAAATAGTCTTGTTGGTGGAGCATTAACCTGTCATTGAACTTTTCATCAAATGAAATCCAAAAAAACTATGTATGTATATATGTATATATGTATGTATGTATGTATCTACTCGTATACATACGAGATAATCGTTCATTGCGATCAATCTCGATCGATTTAATTAATGGTTTCGCTCACGCGACACATCACCCTGTGACCCTGCGCGACCTGTTGCGTGCCCTGGCATTTCCGGAGGCTATGATTACCCTGAGGAGGACTCTAATTGCCCTTCCCGAGTGACATAAACAACTTGAGTGGCAGAGCTATTAGAGGTGTATTTTGTGCTATTGTTTGTTTAAGGTTCTGAAAGGGTATCATTGGACATACGAAGCTCATCATTTTTTTTTCTTTTAAGTCTGCTATTTCATTTTATGTGTGTGTGTGTGTGTGTGTGTGTGTGTGTGTGTGTGTGTGTGTGTGTGTGTGTGTGTGTGTGTGTGTGTGTGTGTGTGTGTGTGTGTGCGCGCTCGTGTACGAACACATATTTGTACACATTTTTGGGGGGTTGCAAGGGGCGAGTCTCTGCTCCTCTCCCCACCTCTACTGTTTACTGCTGAGTTCACTATCGGCTGGCTACGAAAACCTACCATACCTATTCTTAAAACTATGAATCTTGCTTGTACCATTTCGTTATCTAAATCGTTCCACTTCCTGACCAGTCTAAGGTTAAAATACATATTTACTAATATCCCTGTTGCTCATTTGTGTTTATTCTTCCAGCTGTGCCCTTGTGTACCTGAGACCCGCCTCTCAAACAGACTTGCCCTGTCCATCCCGTCAATTCTTGCTGGTATTTAGTTTGTCGTAATCATGTCACCTCTGCAGCTCCCGTCCTCTCATGTCGTCAGCTTTAGTTCTTCCATTCTTTCTTCTTAGCTCATACCATTCAGTTCTGGGACTAATTTTGATACAAACTTTTGTACTTTAAAAGAAGCGGGTTCCATACTGGAGCCCTTCCGCAATTTTCATAACTATACATTTTCTGGACTTAAATTTAAGTAGCAACTTGTCAGGCCAATCCTGCGGCTTCTCTAGATCCACTTCGCTATCTGCTCCTGTCTGTTTTTTCCTTATTAGTTTAGCGTCATGTGAACATATCTCGGACCCTTTTTTTTTCTGTTATTTCATTTACTTGCGCAAGAAATAGTACTGGTCCAAGCATGGACCCTTGTGAAACCCGACTCGTCACACTCGCCCATCCCGACACCTCCCCGACAATAACTCGTTTCCTTCCTGTTAAGCATTTCTTGATCCACCGCAGTGCTTTATTCCCGTTTTTTTTTTTATGAGGTAGTGTTTCGAACCCCTTCTAGTCCAAAAATGTAGAGCTATAACATCAAAATATTTGGGAGACAAATCTGTACCTCAAAGAATATTCCAATTTAAATATTGGCAAAATATTTGCCATTTTTTATAATTTTGCCAGTTGTTCAGCGAACAGCTGAAATTCTAATGGGGGTAAATGTGCTAAGTCACTAGGGAACGTATAACACCTGTGGACTGGAGTCGCTCAGATCCAAGAATGGGGAGAATAAGTCTGTTTTCCTTGTATCAAGAGCCACTTACCAGCATCAAGGGACAATAATGCATTATAAAATAATATACTACTTCGAAATTAAAAGCAGCAGAATGGCACCTATATACTCCATTGACAACAACAACAAGAACAACCTTACTCTATGTAAGATAAACGAGTGTTGACATTTTGAAACCGATCAAACGAGGCATTGTAAAGGTATTTCATTAAAACCAGTTTGTGTAATGGTCTGTATGATACTGATCAGACTAAACCATCACTTTTCAATTGGTCCAGGAATCTTCAATTAGTAACATGACGAGGGTTGAACATTTGAAGCCAGTAGGATAAGATGTTGTGAAGGTTTACCTGGAGAGAGAGTTCCGGGGGTCAACGACCCCGCGGCCCGGTCTGTGACCAGGCCTCCTGGTGGATCAGAGCCTGATCAACCAGGTTGTTACTGCTGGCTAGACTGGATGAGAACACTGACGCTTACAATGTGTCGGTTCAGGCAAAAAATCGAACAGTATTAAAAGGTTCACTAAACTGGTGAAAAGTAAAAATATATAAAAAAAAATTATTTTTCGATATTTCTGTTTTCTTTCTTGCACTTATATTCAATTTAAAATTTTCCAGAATCCTTTAAGGAAAACGTTTGATTTTTCTTTACGAAAGACCATAAAACAATTGCTGTAAGATTACTAATTGACACATACAAAGACAAAATTCAATAAAAAAATACTTCTGATTAATATGCACCATCGCCTGAAGGCAAACAGAAGAGATATTCTTTTGTCATTAAAAAGAAACTAATTTATTCACATTGTTTCAGACTATGGAAGAGAACTCTTCTCCAGGCTGAGGGACTGACAACCTCAAATCGACTGAAGAAGCCTACTGTGTAGGCGAAACGTTTCGCAGTAAAGATGCCTAGCCGTTGTCTGTGCGTCTTACCAGCCTGTCGGTATTGTATGCCACTCTGATATTCACTACACACATTTCATGATAATTACCTCCACCACCATCACTTCTATAACACGTCCTAATAATCACCATCACTACTGTGGTGTGCGCCGATTACAATTTATTCAACGTTCATCACACAACCACTTCTTGTATTCCCTCTCTACCAGACAAACTGCCACTTAGGCTGATGTGGTCCTCAGTCACACTGAATCGCTGTCAGGTTTACAAGTCAACTACTTGGTAAGAGTTTGACTTCAGCTGAATTAATGTTATATTTATCACACTGGTTGAAGTCAGTCTCTCGCCAGCTGGCGAGAGACTTGACTGACATGTATATTGGTCACTCTTGTGTGAGGTCAAGTCAATTGCAGTGAACGGTTCTTTTAATATAAGACAGGAGAGTACTGCAGCATGCCTACTGGCCCATGCTAGGCAGGTTCAAGTCACACTTACCCACACTCACTCATGTACTTGTCTAATGTATTTTGAAAGCTACACAAGGTTTTAGCTTCAGTGACGCTACTCGGGACTTTGTTCCATTCATCCATAACTCTATTACCAAACCAATGCTTTCCTATATCCTTTCTAAATATTTTTCTTTGCAACTCGAACCCAACTCGAACTCGAACGTGCGTACTCAGTCTTCCACGTGTTGAGGGAGGACACACGTGCGCACTCAGTTTTCCACGTGTTGAGGGAGGACACACGTGCGCACTCAGTCTTCCACGTGTTGAGGGAGGACACACGTGCGCACTCAGTCTTCCACGTGTTGAGGGAGGACTCATGCGCGCCCATATAACCTGTCACTCTGGTTTGTTTCTGGGGATTTATGGCGCAGCTAGCGATTATTATTGTTACTGTTATTGCAGTTGGTAAATGGTGTGTATGTGTGAGGGGTGGATGGGTTACTAGTTGTCAAAGGCATTGTCGATAGACACTTTTGTGTATGTATGTATGTATAAATGTATATGTGTATGTGTCTGTGTCTGTGTCTGTGTCTGTGTCTGTGTGTTTTTGTTTCTTTCCAGTGTATAGAATAAAGATAAGGGGAATAAATAGCACCACTGGGAGCTAGTGGCCAGTTTACTAATAATGAGCAGCAAATATACTGTTTTTTAATAGTTATTTCTTATCAGTCTTCTCACAATTACTGGGATGTCATAAATGGCATCCCAGTAATTGATGATAATTCAGGTCCCGAAAACAATGTAAGTAATATTACAGTAATGAGGGATATGGTTGTTAAAGAGGTAGACAAACTAAAGCAAAGTTCCTGGGCCTTGATTAACTGATTTCAAGGGTGCTTCAGGAGAGCAAGGGGGAATTTAGCCTAATAAACCAATAAACTTGTTTAACGCATCGGCAGGAACTTTTGTTGTGCCGGTGATGTGGAAGATGGCTAATGTAATTCCTATCTTTAAATTAGGGGATAAGTCAATTTCATCGGATTACCGCCCAATAAACCTGACGTCATTAGTAAGTAAATTTTAAGAATCATTAACCAGGTAGTACGCCAATTAACAAGAATGACAAAGAAGAAAATTAGCACTATAAGCAAATGCAAACAAATGCATAATCCAATTTTTCCAGATACTTGTTAAAAAAAATTGGTAAAATATAAATTAAGAGATAGTTTGTGCCAAAAACTTCTGCTGTGAAGATTGTAACTTACATGTTAAATCTGAAATCATTATCTTAACTAATAATTTGAAAAAAGGCAAAAATCAAGGTATATCATGGCAAGGATTCAGGTGGAATTATCGTTTGAAGAAAAGACAATCAAGAGTTTTAAGATAGACAAGCATTCCCAAAATATGGTCCTGAAATAAAGCACACCTTAAAACCTTAAATGGAAAGTTTGGAAGCACTTGACTTGTACTCGTTGGAATGCAGGAGGGAGAGATATATCATAATCTACACTTGGAAAATCCTGAAAGGAATGGTCCCGAATCTGCACATACAAATCACTCTCTATGAAAGTAAAAGACTGGGCAGGCGATGCAAAATGCCCTAATTAAAAGTAGGGGCACCATTGGTACACTAAGAGAAAACACCATAAGTGTCCGGGGCCCAAGACTGTTCAACAGCCTCCCACCAAATATAAGGGGAATTACCAATAAACCCCTGACTGCCTTCAAGAGAGAGCTGGACAGATACCTAAAGTCAGTGCCGGATCAGCCGAGGTGTGGTTCGTACGTTGGACTGCGTGTGGCCAGCAGTAACAGCCTGGCTGATCAGGCCCTGATCCACCGGGAGGCCTGGTCGTGGACAGGGCCGCTGGGGCGTTGATCTCCGGAATAGCCTCTAGGTAGACTCCAGGTAGACTCCTGTATGGTATGGTATCCAGTAGGAGGATACCAAAAGGTATGCCCCGACAGGATGGCCACATGCGGTGCGCCCCTTCCCCCCCTAACCGACCTTACCACCTGGAACATCCACCGCCTGCCCTTCTTAACACTGCAATTAAGCCCGACACTTCCCTTCCCCATAACCACACAACCCTCCCTCCTCCACCCACCCACCCACACAAACCCCCCCCCCACACACATACATACAACAACCACACCACACCGACAACAGCAGGCCAAGTGTGTATCGACAAGCGCCTTTGACAACTAGTAACTAGTAACTAGCCTCCCACTTCTGCAGCGGCGGCGACAGCAGCAGTAGTAGCAGCGCCGCCGTTAGTGCCACACAGTATCACTAGCACCACCACTTGCACCGACACTACAATCCTGGAGTTTACCTGGAGAGGGTTTCGGGGGTCAACGCCCCCGCGGACCAGGCCTCACGGTGTATCAGGGTCTGATCAACCAGGCTGTTACTACTGGCCACACGCAAGCTGACGTACGAACCACAGCCCGGTTGGTCAGGTACTGTCCAGTGTCTTCTTAAAGACAGCCAGGGGTCTATTGGTAATCCCCCTTATGTAGGCTTGGAGGCAGTTGAACAGTCTTGGGCCCCGGACACTTATTGCGTTGTAATCACCAACAATCCCCACCGCCCATCTACCCACAAACACCACCTACCACCACTGCCCACCACCCATAACCATCACGAACATCACCACCCATAACCATCATCACTCCCACCTCCATATTTACCTCTTCGTCTTCCTCTTCCTATTCTTCCCTCTTCTATCGCGAGCTTCAAGAGCTACGAGTGAAATCTGAGCATGTATATTAACTAGTAGTTTATTATCTTCACTTTATGGTTTAATGTCTTTTGTTTATACTTAGCAAGTGACCAGCACAATGTTTAGGCTGAGGTGACCTACGCAGTGAAGGTGAGGTGACCTGCATTTTGAATTATGTGATCTACTGCACTGTAGAGTTCAATGCTCTTATCTAGTGCTCTACCTCGTAGAATTATATGTATAGCGTCACAGAAACGGGCTAGTGCGTATTGTTTATGCTATTTGTTCAGTGTTTACTCAATGTTTTCCTGGTCCATTAAATCATCTGAATGATTGTAACAACAATATACCTACAATATTAATTAAATAAAATAAATGAAAGAGTATCAGGGAGGAAAAGCGCTGGAATCGACCGGTAGTTCCCGCGGACATAAAACTTCCTTTAACCCATCCATTATTAACGCAACTTTAAAACGAGATCTCTTACTTGAATCTTTATTTTTACGTGACAGCCAGTCACATGCCTGAAAATAGGGAGGATGTAGCCGGATGCACATATCCAGATGAAACCTCATTTTCTCTTTGCTAACTATATGGTCCTGTACAATTGGTTTTATTTACCGTATGTCCCTCTATGCCCGGGTAAATGTGTTGAGGCCATTAATAAAAGTTTCCCCATGTTCATGGTACCTCCAAGAAAATCTTCCCTTAGTATGGACTCTGGAAGTCATGTCGCTTCCTTTCCCAAAACATAAGTTTTATATTTAACTTATTTCTCTACGTGAGGCCGCCGTGTTATCTGTCTCGCTTATCTCCAGAAAGATTAACAAGCCTCTTCCCCACTAAAAGTATCACCTTCAACATGTTACTACCAACACATGTACGATTAGAAGGAGTATAGTACCTGGCCGTAAGATTACCAATTAATGAGCAACCAAGGAATATTAAAGGCAAAAGTAAAAACCAATGGTAGTTTTTTTTTTTTTGATTACCCGTATATTCCACCATTAATATCAGATAGAAGTATGTACAATATTAACAGTACATACAACATATTTAGAAGACAGTATACTTGTGAGTAAAGTAATAAGAGAAAGCATATAGACAGAATTCAGTTTATGTTAATTAGCCAGAAGGCAGAGAAACAGACTTCTCCTGACCAAAGTGTGCGAATATAGTCAACTAGTATGGCTTTCAGCCCGTCACCCTGACTGGATGTTTATTACTTGCAGTTTATCCTCGGTATAAGCGGGAGGCATCGACACATGTAACGGCAGCAAATACGAGACATTTGGCTGATTATGTAGGAATGTAGAGTGTGTGGTAGCGTGATGCACAGCTACGTGTCTCTCGCCTCTTTATTCTTACAAATCCCTCGTAGCATGATTTTTACTTTCACCGCTTTCCGTGTGCATCTCCTTTATCATGACTCTGTCCTTTCCCTCTGAAAAGATTTCGTGCTGCTTCTCCCCTCCCTCTTATCATCCCACACTATAAAGATTTTTTATTATACTTCATTTCTCCCCTCCCCCTCCGTAAGGATTCTTTTGATCCTGCCTTCTTCCTCCTCCTGAAGGATCCTCATGATATGCCTCTTTCCTTTCTCCTTCCTTGAGGATCCTCACCATTATGCTCCTCTTTTTCCCCCTCCATGGTGATTCTCCTTAGCATGCGTCTCCCCTGTCCTCTATGTTACCCGAGACTTAATTATCCAGAGTCTCATCTTCCCAGAACTAGGTTATCCAACGCCCTGATTAAGCAAGACAAGATTATGCAGATTAACTTGACCAAACTCTTGAATATTGAGGACAGGTTGAGCCAAGTTCTTGATTATCCATTAATTGTTGCAGGCATGTCTGCCCGCGACCTCAGCTACAAAAATGTGAAAAGTGGACAGTATTGTGATTAAGTGTCCGTGCACCAGAATGTTGCAAGAACAAGTGTGCGTGCGTGTGTGGATGTTTGTGTTTGTACTCGTCTATTTACTCCCCTATTTGTGGCTGCAGGGGTTGAGTCACAGCTCCTGGCTCCGCCTCTTCGCTGGTCGCTACTAGGTTCACTCTCTCTCCCTGCTCCAGGAGCTTTGGAGAGAGTACTCACCTAATTGTGGTTGCAGGGGTCGAATCATAACTTCTGGCCCCGCCTTTTCACTTGTCGCCATTAGGTCCACTTTCTCCCTGCTCCATCTAGCCAGGCTGTTGCAACTTATAATTTGGCGAAGTGAATGAGCACGGAAGAAACATAGAAAGCAAAAATATTCAGGAGAACAGGGAAACAAGCGAAGGAGCCTGAAAGTAATATACATTAGTAAGAAGAGAGGCTGAACAAAAATATGAGAATGACAGCATTGAAAGCCAAATCTGAACCTAAACTGCTAAACATTTGCATCGACGGGAAGATAATAAAGGACCAGGTAATAACGCTGAAGGAAGGTGGAGAGCTCACAGGAGAAGACCAGGAGGTCCACCGTGAGGAGCAGAATACAAAATTTAATAGACATTCTTGGAGAAAGAGGACACGTACGAGTACAACAGGAGAAGAGGCTAAGAAACTACTGAGTGAGCTAGTAAATCCCTCAAAGGCGATAGGACCAGAAAAATCTCTTCCTGGGGTCTAAAAGAGGGAGCAAAAGCACTCTGCGAATCAATAGCAGTAATTTTTAAGAAGTACAGTGATACAAGGCAGCTGCCAGAGATGTGGAAGACGGCTGATGTAGTCTGGATATTCCAGTAAAGGAAGAGAGGTAGTGTTCAACTACAAGCCAGTGTCACTGGTATATATGGTTTGTAAGGATATGGAGATTATCAGAACAAGAATAGAGGAACATCTGAAAGGAATGGGTTCACAAACAACCAGCAAGGTTTTAGTGACGGTAAATACTGTCTCATAAACCTTCTAGATTTCACTGACACGGTGTAGCATGTGAAGAGGACGTTACATTTATTCGATTTATGGTACATGCCCATATAGGCATGC
>NC_091308.1:6319207-6349207 GCF_038502225.1 Cherax quadricarinatus
AGCACAGTGTCATCAGCAAAGAGCAACTGTGACAACTCCCACTTTATGTGTGATTCTTTATCTTTTAACTCCACGCCTCTTGCCAAGACCCTCGCATTTACTTCTCTTACAACCCCATCTATAAATATATTAAACAACCACGGTGACATCACACATCCTTGTCTAAGGCCTACTTTTACTGGGAAATAATTTCCCTCTTTCCTACATACTCTAACTTGAGCCTCACTATCCTCGTAAAAACTCTTCACTGCTTTCAGTAACCTACCTCCTACACCATACACCTGCAACATCTGCCACATTGCCCCCCTATCCACCCTGGCATACGCCTTTTCCAAATCTATAAATGCCACAAAGACCTCTTTAGCCTTATCTAAATACTGTTCACTTATATGTTTCACTGCAAACACCTGGTCCACACACCCCCTACCTTTCCTAAAGCCTCCTTGTTCATCTGCTATCCTATTCTCCGTCTTACTCTTAATTCTTTCAATAATAACTCTACCATACACTTTGCCAGGTATACTCAACAGACTTATCCCCCTATAATTTTTGCACTCTCTTTTATCCCCTTTGCCTTTATACAAAGGAACTATGCATGCTTTCTGCCAATCCCTAGGTACCTTACCCTCTTCCATACATTTATTAAATAATTGCACCAACCACTCCAAAACTATATCCCCACCTGCTTTTAACATTTCTATCTTTATCCCATCAATCCCGGCTGCCTTACCCCCTTTCATTTTACCTACTGCCTCACGAACTTCCCCCCACACTCACAACTGGCTCTTCCTCACTCCTACAAGATGTTGTTCCTCCTTGCCCTATACACGAAATCACAGCTTCCCTATCTTCATCAACATTTAACAATTCCTCAAAATATTCCCTCCATCTTCCCAATACCTCTAACTCTCCATTTAATAACTCTCCTCTCCTATTTTTAACTGACAAATCCATTTGTTCTCTAGGCTTTCTTAACTTGTTAATCTCACTCCAAAACTTTTTCTTATTTTCAACAAAATTTGTTGATAACATCTCACCCACTCTCTCATTTGCTCTCTTTTTACATTGCTTCACCACTCTCTTAACCTCTCTCTTTTTCTCCATATACTCTTCCCTCCTTGCATCACTTCTACTTTGTAAAAACTTCTCATATGCTAACTTTTTCTCCCTTACTACTCTCTTCACATCATCATTCCACCAATCGCTCCTCTTCCCTCCCGCACCCACTTTCCTGTAACCACAAACTTCTGCTGAACACTCTAACACTACATTTTAAACCTACCCCATACCTCTTCGATCCCATTGCCTATGCTCTCATTAGCCCATCTATCCTCCAATAGCTGTTTATATCTTACCCTAACTGCCTCCTTTTTTAGTTTATAAACCTTCACCTCTCTCTTCCCTGATGCTTCTATTCTCCTTGTATCCCATCTACCTTTTACTCTCAGTGTAGCTACAACTAGAAAGTGATCTGATATATCTGTGGCCCCTCTATAAACATGTACATCCTGAAGTCTACTCAACAGTCTTTTATCTACCAATACATAATCCAACAAACTACTGTCATTTCGCCCTACATCATATCTTGTATACTTATTTATCCTCTTTTTCTTAAAATATGTATTACCTATAACTAAACCCCTTTCTATACAAAGTTCAATCAAAGGGCTCCCATTATCATTTACACCTGGCACCCCAAACTTACCTACCACACCCTCTCTAAAGGTTTCTCCTACTTTAGCATTCAGGTCCCCTACCACAATTACTCTCTCACTTGGTTCAAAGGCTCCTATACATTCACTTAACATCTCCCAAAATCTCTCTCTCTCCTCTGCATTCCTCTCTTCTCCAGGTGCATACACGCTTATTATGACCCACTTCTCGCATCCAACCTTTACTTTAATCCACATAATTCTTGAATTTACACATTCATATTCTCTTTTCTCCTTCCATAACTGATCATTCAACATTACTGCTATCCCTTCCTTTGCTCTAACTCTCTCAGATACTCCAGATTTAATCCCATTTATTTCCCCCCACCGAAACTCCCCTACCCCCTTCAGCTTTGTTTCGCTTAGGGCCAGTACATCCAACTTCTTTTCATTCATAGCATCAGCAATCATCTGTTTCTTGTCATCCGCACTACATCCACGCACATTTAAGCATCCCAGTTTTATAAAGTTTTTCTTCTTCTCTTTTTTAGTAAATGTCTACAGGAGAAGGGGTTACTAGCCCATTGCTCCCGGCATTTTAGTCGCCTCATACGACACGCATGGCTTACGGAGGAAAAATTCTTTTCCACTTCCCCATGGACAATAGAAGAAAAAAAGAGGAACAAGAGCTATTTAGAAAAAGGAGAAAAACCTAGATGTATGTATATATATATATGCATGTGCGTGTCTGTGAAGTGTGACCAAAGTGAAAGTAGGAGTAGCAAGATATCCCTGTTATCTAGCGTGTTTATGAGACAGAAAAAGACACCAGCAATCCTAACATCATGCAATACAGTTACAGGTTTCTGTTTCACAGTCATCTGGCAGGACGGTAGTACTTCCCTGGGTGGTTGCTGTCTACCAACCTACTACCTACATTTATATATATATATATATATATATATATATATATATATATATATATATAAATGCGAAGACATTGTCATGAGAACGAACTGGTTTGATTCAAGTAAAACTAAAATACCCACGAAATATACACTTACAAACGTAAAAAAAAAAAAAAGAAAAATTCAAACAAAAGCCACAGGAGGGCACGCGATGCACTTTTTTTTTTTTTAACTGTCAAAAAGTTTCCTGCATAAATCAACTTACAACCGGTGACACAGTATAGTCTCCCGCACGATCTAATTGCTCCCGCTCGACACAAATGGCAGGGGAACCTTAATTCAGAGACTCGTAGTATCAATTTGGCGTCATCAAATCCACTCGATGCACTTTTCATTCTGTTTTTATCATGATGCTTCGGAATTCATGGACTCCAAAATGGAAATTGGAGGCCATTTTTATTTTGTTCCAGGTTATGGGACGTGGGACCTGAATTAGTGTTTGGAAATTAGGTACACATTAGGGAGATTAAAGAGGAGGGTAAAAGCAATAACAAGGGACGAAGAGTAGTGTGCATATAGGACTTTAATTAAGCGGATGTTGGAAGACCAAGTTTAAAATAATCCATCACTGCCAAGAGAGCCCAACCTGGAGAAACCTGAGTTCTGAGCAGTGAAACAGGAAGGGGAGTGGGCTGGAGAAATGTGTAGGAAGAGAAACAGGGGCAGAGACGAGTGAGAGAGAGAGAAGAGAGAGGAAAGAGAGAGAGAGAGAGAGAGAGAGAGAGAGAGAGAGAGAGAGAGAGAGAGAGAGAGAGAGAGAGAGAGAGAGAGAGAGAGAGAGAGAGAGAGATTGAGGGGGAGGAGAGGAGAGACAGAGGGGAGGAGAGGAAGACACAGGGGAGAGAAAGAGGGAAAAAATAGAGAAGGAAGAGAGTGTATTTACCTATTTGTACTTACCAATTTGTGGTTGCAAGGTTCGAGTCACAACTCCTGGCCCCGTCTCTTCGCTGGTCACTACTGGATCCACTCTCCCTGCTCCATGAGCTTCATCATACTTCTTCTTAAAGCTATGTATGGTTCCTGCCTCCACTACATCATTCTCCAGATTGTTCCACTTCCTGACACCTCTATGGCTGAAGAAATACTTCCTAACATTCCTGTGATTCAAATGAGTTTTTAACTTCCAGTTGTGACCCCTTGTTGTGTCACATCTCTCAAACATTCTGTCCCTATCCACCCTGTCAATTTCTTTCAGCATTTTATATGTTGTTATCATGTCCTCACTATCCCTCCTGTCTTCCAGTGTTGTCAGGTTGACATCCCTTAACCTCTCCTAGTAGGACAAACCCCCTGAGTTCCGGGATTAGTCCTGTTGTAAACTTTTGCACTTTCTCTAATTTTCTGACGTGCTTGACCAGGTGTGGGTTCCATACTGTTGCTGCATACTCCAATATGGGCCTGACGTACACGGTGTATAGTGTCGTGTGTGTGTGTGTGTGTGTGTGTGTGTGTGTGTGTGTGTGTGTGTGTGTGTGTGTGTGTGTGTGTGTGTGTGTGTGTGTATGTGTGTGTGTGTATGTGTGTGTGTATGTGTGTGTGTGTATGTGTGTGTGTGTGTGTGTGTGTGTGTGTGTGTGTGTGTGTGTGTGTGTGTGTATGTGTGTGTATGTGTGTGAGTGTGTGTGTGTGTGTGTGTGTGTGTGTGTGTGTGTGTGTGTGTGTGTGTGTGTGTGTGTATGTGTGTGTGTATGTGTGTGTGTATGTGTGTGTGTATGTGTGTGTGTGTGTGTGTGTGTGTGTGTGTGTGTGTGTGTGTGTGTGTGTATGTGTGTGTGTGTGTGTGTGTGTATGTGTGTGTGTATGTGTGTGTGTATGTGTGTGTGTGTTTGTGTGTGTACTCACTGTGTGTGTGTGTGTGTGTGTGTGTGTGTGTATGTGTGTGTATATGTGTGTGTGTATGTGTGTGTGTGTGTGTGTGTGTGTACTCACTGTGTGTGTGTGTGTGTGTGTGTGTGTATGTGTGTGTGTGTGTGTGTGTGTGTATGTGTGTGTGTATGTGTGTGTGTATGTATGTGTGTGTGTGTGTGTGTACTCACTGTGTGTGTGTGTGTGTGTGTGTGTGTGTGTGCCCTAGCGCTCTCACGTGTGTGCGTACTTTTTATGATTTAAGAATTACTCACGGTAACAATGTTGGCTTCCCTGACAAAAGACTACAATGCATTTCAAAATAAGAATCGAAGATATGGTAACGAAATAAGTAAGTTCCCAGTAATGAAAGCGTATTGGAAATCAAATTATTTATCTGTCTACAAAATTTTGTGGTATAGAGATACGCTATGTTAAATCCCCAAGTCCTGTCTACCGCTGTATGTCTACAACATTATTGTGCTTAATGTAAACCCTGATAAAACATTTTAAGTTTAGTTTGAACGAAGACTTGTATTGAGCGCAGGATACCGGAAGCGGCCGGCAGTCCTGACCCAAATTCGAAAATCGTGACTCCTGGAAACAAAACAAAGTTGTAAACTTCACACTGATTACTATTGTACGTCGGGGCCGAGGAAGTACTCTTGGCTTGCACCCCAGGAACAACCTGCCTCTCTACCACTGTTGTTTCCACTAATGCATCTGCTGCTACTGCTTCAACTAACGCTTCCGATACTGCTGCTGTTGCCTCCGCTCGCGCTGATGTTTCTGCTACGGCTGCTTTTGATGTTTCTGCTACGGCTGCTTTTGTTAATACTACCATCTCTACTACTGTTGCTTCTATTAGCACTGTTGTTTGTGTTACTATTGATTCTATTACTGCTACCATCTCTGCTACGGCTGCTTCTTATTTATTATTATTAAAGATTCGCCGGTATTCTCCCGGCCCGGGCCTTTTCCAAGTGGTGGCCCGGCCTTGGCTCCCTTTTTAGGGAGTGTCTGAGACCTAAGTCTCCCATGGGAGGAGGCACAAGTACCTCCTCATCTTTGGGACCAACTGTCCCCAGGCCTAGCCACAAGCTAGGCCTCTCTGGTCTGCCATCCCCGCCCCAATGGGGCAAATGGGAATGACAGTCTTATGAGCTAAAGGCTCGGGCTCAGGCACCTACCCTACCCTAGAAGGGCTAGGCATGGTATCGATCGGCTGCTTCTAATAATACTAATCTTTCTACCACTGATGATCCTATTCATGATGGTATTTCAGTACCGTTATGTTATTTCTGCTGTTTGTTGCTGCTGCTTCTTTCCTAATGGTATTTCTGCTGCTCCTGCTTTTATTAATATTGCTATTTCTACATTTACTGTTTGTATTAACATGCTGTTTCTGCTACTATTATTAATTTTACTCATATTACTTTGTAAAACTGGTATTTAATATATTTATGAAGTCACTGTTGCCAAGTACTTTACCGTATATGCCTTTATTATATTGGTCATTGTAATGAAGCTAAGGCACTGGAACGTTAAAAATTTTAGCTAATAAGCATTTATCGGTCGTGTTAGTGTATTTGCATCTTGAACTGATAAAGAGTTCCATTTCTTCCACACGGATTACTGAAAAAATCCACTTCACTTGCATCATAAAAGAATGATATATAGTTTTGTAAATGCGATTAGTTGAACATCGGACAAGCTTCAATATTCCTTTAACAAGACAGGATAAATAGCTATGAGAAGAAATTCATTTTTCAAATTCAGATTTAATAACTAGTGATAGCGACACTGTTAACTATAGCAGTAAATTAAGCAACGTCTAGAAAAATTGTTTTAAGAGTAATAATAGCCAGATTATGCTGAAATGACTAGTGGTAATTATAAAACCGCTGGAAAACGACGCACCGAAATTGAAAAGGTTGCTAGAAATTGCAGTAGCCTCTGCTTGTTATAGTTGGGTTTAGAGAGAGGATGGGTCTGGAGGAATTGAAATTAACCGAGCACAAAGTGTAACTGGAACCGTTTCGGAATATTGCATTAGCCTCTTGCAGGAGAAAACAAAATCTGCTAAGACTGGTGCTGTCTTCCAAGTGTAGGAACACTAGACGTGATATAGTTGGAAATGTTACTCAGCAGTGGATATTGAACACTAGAACCATGGACATGACTATCTGCAATGCAAATTCTACAGCTTTTGTGTTAAAGTACAGAGGTATTAAAAAAAAATTCAAAGTGTATGGGCATACGCACAAGACAATAAATAACAGATCGTTCACTGTTAACACTATATCCAAATTGTGAAGCATTCTGTGGTTGGGTAAAAGTCTATCGACTTCACAGAAAATTATTAAGGTTTCATGTATATTGTTCACCAATAGTCAACAATGCTGGAGTTAAAGTTCTTAGCAAACATGCGACGAGAAATATTCACCTCTTGGTATATATAACCTTGACCGCATGATCATACTTGAGCACCTACCTATCAGCCATTTCCCCGTATTACAAATAATTTTAATGAACTCGTTGGACTGTCATAAATACAGTTCTTCACTGACGAACTGAGTATTATTCAGGTTCTGCTGCTCCCACTCAACCTTATGGATAAACCAGTGTTTATCTAAGGGTGAAGTGGACCACCTTCTGGAAATAGGATTGTTTTTCACTTTTGCTGATTCTCCTAGACCCATTTTTTTATGGAATTTTCCTACTGGTAGACGCCAGATACTGTGTGTGTGTGTGTGTGTGTGTGTGTGTGTGTGTGTGCATTCACCTAGTTGTGGTTGCGGGGGTCGAGTCACAGCTCCTTGTCCCGCCTCTTCAACTGACCGCTACTCAGTCACTCTTCCCGCTCCGCGAGCTTTATCCTACCTCTTCTTAAAGCTATGTATGAATCCTGCATCCACTACATCACTACCTGACAACTCTGTGACTGAAGAAATACTTCCTAACATCCCTGTAATTCATCTGAGTCTTCAACTTCCAACTGTGACCCCTTGTTGCTGTGTTCCATCTCAGGAACATCCTGTCTCTGTACACCTTGTCTATACCTCTCAGTATTTTATATATCGTTATCATATCCCCCTTATCTCTCCTGTCTTCTATTGTTGTCAGGTCGATTTCCCTTAACTTCTCCTCGTAGGACATACCCCTTAGCTCCGGGACTAGTCTTGTTGCAAACCTTTGCACTTTCTCTAGTTTCCTTACATGCTTGGCTAGGTGAGGGTTCGAAACTGGCGCTGCATACTCCAATATGGACCTAACGTACACAGTGTACAGGGTTTTGAATGAGTCCTTATTTAGAAGTCGGAATGCTGTTCTTAGGTTTGCTAGGCGCCCGTATGCTGCAGCAGTTATTTGGTCGATGTGCGCCTCAGGAGATGTTCCCGGTGTTATACACACACCAAGATCCTTTTCCTTGAGCGAGGCTTGTAGGCTCTGGCCCCCTAGACTGTACTCCGTCTGTGGTCTTCTTTGCCCTTACCCAATCTTCATGACTTTGCACTTGGTGGGTTTGAGTTCCAGGAGCCAGTTGCTGGACCAGGTCTGCAGCCTGTCCAGATCCCTCTGTAGTTCTGCCTGGTCCTCGTCCGACTTAATTCTTCTCATCAGCTTCACATCATCTGCAAACAGGGACACTTCGGATTCTATTCCTTCCATCATGTCGCTCACAATTACCAGAAACAGCACTGGTCCTAGGACTGACCCTGTGGCACCCCGCTCGTTACAGGCGCCCACTCTGACACCTCGCCATGTACCATGAGTCGTTGTTGTCGTCCTGACAGGTATTTCCTGATCCACTGTAGTGCTTTCCCTGTTATCCCTGCCTGGCCCTCCAGCTTCCGCACTAATCTCTTGTGCGGAACTGTGTCAAACGCCTTCTTACAGTCCAAGAAAATGCAATCCACCCACCCCCTCTCTCTTGCCTTACAGCCGTCACCCTGTCATAGAACCCCGGTAGGTTTGTGACACAGGATCTCCCGTCCCTGAAACCGTGCTGACTGTCGTTGATAAGCTCATTCCTTTCTAGGTGTGTGTGTGTGTGTGTGTGTGTATGTGTGTGTGTGTGTGTGTGTGTGTGTGTGTGTGTGTGTGTGTGTTCCTTGACCCCGCTTGTCCAAGCCACAAGTCTATCCCAAACTTTGTACACCCGATGTTAGCACCACAGGTCATGGAAGCGGGTCCAAACATTGTGACACTCATTGCTTGCTGGTATAGAATTAGTGCTGGAAAGGCTACTGATTTTATTTATACGTGTCTGTTTTTCTTAAAACATTTATTTAAAACTAGTACGAAAGTAAAGTTATAATTTGGAGGCAAGACCTGAATGAATGTTATGTACAACTTTAAAGAAGAAAAAAGGCAGCAGAAGTTGAAAATTGTTGTAGATAACTTTGTGTGTTTCTACTGCACAAGTTGGCTTGAGTTCCTCCTAAATAAAACTGCAGATTCTGAATAAAAATTCAGTAATATTCTAATATTTTACTCAGTTTTCCAAAGGATTCTAAAATGACGAAGTAAAAAAAATCGGGGTTTGCCTTCTTAAATTTAGGAGCTTATCTTTGAACTTTTATTAATTCAACGCCCCCGAGACCCGAGCCCAGACCAGGATTCCTGGTGAAGGGCCTATTCAAACAGGCTGTTGGCGCTAGTCTCACGGAGTCCAACATGTTCATAACAGCCCGTCTGATGAGGAACTGATCCAGTTCCTTCTTGAAGACACTCAGGAATCTGTAATAATCCTTAGGAATAAAGTGAGGGCGTTGAAAAGTTTGGTTCCATTTCACATAATTATTACCTCTGAGTGTACTCGTGGCACCCATGACTTTCACTGGGGTATTTCGTCCCGTCAGACGGGTTGTGATTCGTACGTTGGACTTCGTGCGGCCAGCAGTAACAGCCTCGTTGATTAGGCCCTGATCCATTGGGAGGCCTGGTCATGGACCGGGCCGCGGGGGGCGTTGATCCCCAGAATACCCTCCAGGTAGACACCAGGTAGTGATTTCTATGAGCACATTTGGAACAACTCCCTCGACAATTTTCCAGGAATAAATATGTATCTTTCTCGCCTACTTTCTAAGGAAAGCAATTCGAGGGACTTCCAATATTCCCAACAATTTAGGTGTACTTGATTGAGTTTGTCGGCAGTAAAGCTTCGCTCACTTTTAAGATCTGTAATTTCTCCTTTCTTTAAATGGGTTGAAGAGAAACATCTTTGGCGTAGCACTTCTCGTTCTGAAGTTTCTGCTTATCCAGCCTATCATTTTCTTTGCTGTTGTGATAATTATACTGTTGTGATTCTTGAAAGGGAGGTCTTCGGACGTCATCAGAATTCTACGTATGTCCACGTTAGCCTTTCTCACTTCTGAGTGGACTGTGTTTTATACTTCGTTCCCATTTTAGTATACTCAGTTTTTCCGCAGAGCAGTAAATGAAAATTGTCCTCATTAGACGTTCTGATTTCTGTGGCTCACTACTAGACTAGGTTTATATTAATGTTCTTAAAATTACCGACAATATGTTAGGTAAAAGAACACCAGTGCAACAAATGCTACATTTTATAACGTTTCGCTCTCCAGGAGTTTTCTCAAGCCATAACGGCTGAACAAAGCTCCTGGAGAGCGAAACGTTGCACTTGTATCCTGTAAGCCTGGGCTTATATCTACTTGGAGAGTTGTGCCCTTTTTCATGATAGATAAGTGAAATGTGCGTCACAAAAGAAGACTCCTTTTACTCACAGGATAATAAAATAATTGTGCCTTTTTTTTTTAAAAAACAAACTTGTAAAATTTGCATCTTGATTTCAAAACTCAGAAGAAAATATGGCATCACAAGTTCTCCATAAGAATTTCTTTAAAACGCGCGAGACGCATAAGACTCTACAAGTTTATAGGAAAGGAAGTGAAGGGGGTGAGTAGGAGACTAGAAGGGAAGAGCGTTGGGTTAGAGTTACAGAAGGGGCATGTCTCTCCCCATCTGTGACTCTCTCTTCTTAATTTATAAAGAATCACAGAACTTGCCTATGACTGTGAATGAGAAACAAGTGCTGCGAGTACCGTGCCGTGTGGGACAAATTTTCACTGTAACAGCTACAGTGAACAGTTGATGAGTAAGACACATGTGCAGCAGATGAGTATCTTCACTGTTGAAACGTTTCACCTACGTGACAGGCTTCTTCAGTCAAATGCAGAGAATGGATTGAAGGCGCAGAAGTGACAAAGTAAAGATGTAATAACCAAATAAATATTTAGTTTGAGATTGTCAGCTTCTCAGTCTGGAGAAGAGTTTAGCTCCGTGATCTGGAACAATATGAAGCTGAATCATGAGAAAGGAGTCTTAAATACTGTAGAGGTTGAGGTGGAAGACCTAAAAGATGCTGGAGAAGTCAGGTCCCTCTAGAATCCAACCCTTCTCAACTGTTGCACCCCCTCAAGGAAGGTTCCTTGATGTTGGTGAGGGGCTCTTGATTTAGGGAATTGGATCTGTACTCCAGTTCTCCGAATTAAGCCTGAATGCCTTCCACATCCCCCACCCCCAGGCGCTGTATAATCCTCCGAGTTTAGCGCTTCCCCCTTGATTATAATAATAATAACAATAATCAACTGTTGCACATATCTTTTTCATCAGCTAGTCGATATTTTATACCATTTTCAACATATCTGTCAGACACAGCAACAGAACGGTATCTTGGTACCTTCTGAGCAAGAAGGACTGGATTCCAGACGGACCTGCGTTCCACCTCACCTTCGACAGTATTTAAGACTCCATTCTTATGCTTCAGTTATCTACCTTTTTTTCCTTTTCCTCGTCACTTTCTACTTCTACTATTCCTACTCCTTTCTCCTCTATTTCTCCTCTTCTTTCTCCTTTTTCCTTGTCTCATATTCCAATTCTTCTCTTCCTTCTCCTTTGCCTGTAATTTCTTTCTTCATTCCTTCTGCCCCCTTCCATCCCTGCTATCTCATTTGTTACATTTTACTTTTTTTTTCTTCCTCTTTCCACTTACATCTCTTCTGTCCAATTTTCCATGTGTACCCCTTAACTACTATCCTCTTCCGTCACCCCTATCCAATTCCTGCGTCTCCCTTTACTATCTGCTTCTACCCTAGATTACTCTCCTTGTTCCTTCCTTGGCCAGATGAGAGTCATTTCTCCCCCTGTCTTCTGGCTGATTCGCTCACCTCACCTGTCCCCTACTTCCCTCTGACAACATTCTTTCCTCCGCCCCTTCCCCAAACTTCCTTGTCCCTGCTTGAAACTCCCGTAGCTGACGAACCCTGGCTGAAATACTTGACGATGTCCTCATTGCCCCCACTGAAGTCTCCCAGCTCGGGCTGGAAAATTTCAACTCCGTGTATGAGCCCCATCCTGCGTGATGGAATACGACAGGGAAACATAGCTAGTTTTTGTCCCCACTGTGTAATTATCATATAGGATAGAGTAGCAGCACATTACTAATGTATTCAATCTCGTCAAAAAAATACCTTGTCTGTGTTATTGTGTGTATTATGGGTGTACGTGTGTAATTATATGTATTCAGCTACTTCTGTGTACGTGTGCATTTATGTGAATGTACGTTCATGTGTGTTGTTTGTCGTTCTTTCTACGCAACTATGTGAGCTAACGTAAGAATGAAGGAACATTTCAGAAGGCTGATTGGCCCATGCTAGGCAGGTCTAACTCATACCCAACCACACCCACTAGCATATACCCGTCCGACCTATATTTAAAGCCACTCACAGTAGCCGGTGAAGCTAAATGGCAGTTTGTTAACACAACTTCATCTACAACTCTATTGTCAAACCAGTACTTCCCTATATCTTTTCTAAAGCTAAATTTCTCCAATTCGAATCCTTTTTTGTGAGTCTTGCATTATCTTTACATACTTTCAGCACGTTGTTTATATCTCCATTACTTATTTCTGTTTTCTGTTTGTTCACTTCAATTATATTCCTCCCTTCCCCCTCCCCTTCCCTAATTCTACGTTTTTCCTGAGTACAATTATATTACCTTTCATGGGACAGGTTTCTGATATATGGGATCAGCTTCATCATTCTCCATATTTTTTCCAACTCATTTATGTACATTCTGTAATATGGAGATCAGAACCAAACATGGTATGCACTTTTTTTTTTAATTCTTTCTCAGAATTAGTCTAGCGACCTGGCAGTGTAATGTGACTTAACTTATCCTGAGTCACGTCTTCAATAGGACTGAGGGGGGAGGGGGTGCTGCTTCAGGTGGTGAAGAGGTTCTTGATATATGGAATTGGACTTTGTTTCTACTTTTTCGGACCAAACCTAATTGCTATCACTGCTCCCTTCCTCATCCCATCTCCTATCCCTTCCCCTCCTTCCCTTCCCTCCTCTTCCCATCCTTCCTTTCCTACACTCGCCTTTTTGGGATTTACACTTGAAATTATAGCTCCTTGGTTGAAGAAAGGTCACCGATGTCCATCTCATTCCTTTGAAGTCCTCGGTGGTATCATCTAGAGATTTGCTAACCTGCCCTGTGGAGCTCCGGAGGGCGGCTTTGGGTGTCCTCAAGGTGACGGTTCCGGGAGGTAGTGGCCGAAGAGAGTATGTCTCTCGGCTGGTTTCCTACCGTCTTTTCTTTTGTCTGGCGAGGTGGCGAGGTGGATGTGAGGTTGCTATTCTGCTGCCGATTTACTGACATAAAGAGTAGGGTAGAAAGCGGGTTCCATGCAGCATCTGAACTACCTAGCGCACCGAAGGATATAGATGAGGATATACGATCTCGTTTTGCTTCTCCTTGTAGTTTGCCTTCACCCCATTACTTCCCTTACCCTTACCGCCCAATTTCATTTTTAAAAAATGTCTTATCATGGACTCTCATATCCATAATCTGCCTCTTCCCAGAGCCCTTCCTCAGTAGCATTCTTATATAAGGTCCATCACGTCCACGGACCTTATCAAGCATCCGGTTCCACCTTCGGTACCAAGGTTCCAACTGATATTTTTGACATGATACTTCTGACCGTAATTCGACTTTGACCACGATTCCGTCTCCTGCCACCCATTACAGTGCGTCGATTTTTGGATCGGTCGCCTGGACGGATCGAGTCTCGACTCCAATCCAAGCGACCTCGACCTGTAACCGGTGAAGCTCTGTTACTGCTACTCCTCACTTACTGCTACTCTTCGCTGTTATTGCTACTCCTCGTTACTACTGCTACTCCTCGCTGTTACTGCTACTCCTCGCTGCTACTGCTACTCTTTGCTGTTATTCTCAGAAAGAACCTGCTCGAAAATCTCTCCCCCCAACAATCTGTATTTCAAGGAAGTTCATGGACGAAGTTCTTTACTCTTCAACCAACGACACCTATAGACTATCTTTCCTACCAAAACATCAATAATGCACTCTTTAGACATGTTGGACAAAACATTTCATTTTATGTTTTAAAAAGAGTGGTATACAAAATGTCGCCGTAGAGAATACTGAACAAGCTAGCCATATCTCCCTTCTTAGCTCTATTGACGACTCTTCTGTCATAACACGCATGCATTTTACCCTCAATTCTTGCTGCGGAACTGTAATTATTTCACACGCCATAGTCCAAAAACGCTTAATAAAATCTGATGCAGACATTATGGAGCAACTCAAGTTCCAGAACTTACCGATTCTTAAAGTAGACACTTATGTCGCTCCTGCCCTTAGTCGAAGACGTTATCCATGAAATATAGCTAAATTAATCTGTAACTGCCGAGAGCTTCCAACCTCGGTGTATATAGCGTGACAGAGTTTACAGGTATTGGGATTTATCCTCACACCACAACAATGTAGAAACTGCTGGCTCTTTGGCTATCCAGCGAAATATTGCAGGCCACTGGCAGAATGCCATGTCTGAGGTGCAGCTGACCATAACAATCTATCCTGCAGCCGACTACCCACTTGCCTTAACTGTAAAGACGCTCATCTTATATATACCTGCAGTTACCGGGATTTTTTTTCTTTTTTAGAGAAAGGGATATCAGTTGTCTTAAGGAGGAGGAGGATTTCTCTTATGCCATGGAAGTTTCTCGTCTCCGTCTTCTAGGGAGACTCCCTTGACTTTCCTTCTCCAGAGTTACTAGATGCTTTCAAACCTCTGTAGTACCCACTTTCATGGTCACTTCATCGTCTACTACTGTTCTTCTTTGTTCGTCTTTTCATTCGCATGTTTTTTTCCGTCTATACACTCCACCCCTGACTAAATCTCCATCTTATACTCCAACATCTCCAAAGTCTAAAAATATCTAAGTTCACAACTCCTTCAGCCACTAAACCGCAAATTACATCTCCATATTACAAAAATATGCCGACGTTTCGGTTTCGGACTTCTATTTCAAAATACCAGACTGTTGCTGTTAGTTGCTCGCTGGCTCTCATTACCATCACTACTTGACTGATGTGGTGGTGCATTTCCCTCTTGACAACTGTCTCCTCTATCAGTAGCATCTCATAGTAAACATTGACAAATGTCTCCTCTAACAGTAACATCTCATAGTAAACATTGACAACTGTCTCCTCTATCAGTAGCATCTCATAGTAAACATTGACAAATATCTCCTCTAACAGTAGCGTCTCACAGTAAACATTGACAACTGTCTCCTCTATCAGTAGCATCTCATAGTAAACATTGACAAATGTCTCCTCTAACAGTAACGTCTCATAAGAACATAAGAACATAAGAAAGAAAGAACACTGCAACAGGCCTACTGACCCATGCGGAGCAGGTCCATGTCCCCCAGTCGGATTAGCCCAACGACCCCCCCCCCCCCGGATTAGCCCAATGACCCCCCCCGGATTAGCCCAATTACCTCCCCCCTCGGATTAGCCCAATGACCCCCGCCCCGATAAGCCCAATGACCCACCCAGTCTGGTCACCTCCATTCAAGGATGGACCACGGCACCAGACCCAGCAGCACAAGCTAGTCAGGTTCAACTCACACCCACCCACACCCACTCACGTATTTATCTAACCTATTTTTAAAACTACACAACGTTTTAGCCCCTAAATACCTGTACTCGGGAGTTTGTTCCACTCATCCACAACTCTATTACCAAACCAGTGCTTTCCTATATCCTTCCTGAATCTGAATTTTTCCAACTTGAAACCATTGCTGCGAGTCCTGTCTTGGCTGGAAATTTTCAGCACGCTATATACATCCCCTTTATTTATTCCTGTTTTCCATTTATACACCTCGAGCATATCCCCCCTAATTCTACGCCTTTCGAGAGAGTGTAGATTCAGGGCCCTCAGTCTATCCTCATAGGGAAGATTTCTGATACATGGGATCATCTTTGTCATCCTCCTCTGTACGTTTTTCAGAGCATTTATATCCATTCTGCAATACGGTGACCAGAACTGAGCAGCATAGTCTAAATGAGGCCTAACCAAGGATATATAGAGTTGAAGAACAACCTGAGGACTTCTATTATTTATACTTCTAGATATGAAGCCAAGAATTCTGTTAGCTTTATTGCCAACACTAATGCACTGTTGTCTTGGTTTTAAATTACTGCTAACCAGAACTCCTAAATCCTTTTCGCAATCAGTAGTATTAAGATCTACATTATTTAGTCTATATGTGGCATGGTTATTTACCTGTCCAACATTTAGAACTTTGCATTTGTCAATATTAAACTGCATCTGCCACTTCTCCGACCACTGCATCAGTCTATTCAAATCATCCTGGAGTGCTCTAGCGTCCTCATTAGAATGAACTGGACGGCCTATTTTGATGTCTTCATCAAATTTGCTGTAACGTCTCATCAAACAGAATAAATTGATATTTACATCAGCTTTTGAAAAATCGATTAATACTGTTTTGAAATATTTTCCCCTGAAGTGCATAGTCCTTTTAAATAAGTACCAGAGAAAAATGCATTGACTTGAGTTAAAATATCAAATAACCAGAAAAATCAACCTTGTTGCAAAAGTTTTTCACGAAAATCCTGTTAACTTTCACTGCTTCAAAAGGTAACTGTTGAAGTTGATGATATTATATTTTTATTTTCTGTAAACTTTGGCAGGGTTGAAGGAATTTGTTGGGTGGTGCTGGTTGTGGTGGTGCTGGTTGTGGTTGTGCTGGTTGTGGTGGTGGTGGTGGTGGTTCTGCTGCTCCTTTTGGTGCTGGTTCTGGTGGTTGTAGCGGTGCTGGTTGTAGTGTGGATGCTGGTAGTGATGCTGTTGTGTTAATGGTGGTGCTGCTGCTCCTTTTGGTGCTGGTTCTACTGGTTGTGGTGCTGGTTGTGGTGGTGGTTCTGGTTGTGGTGGTGGTGGTGGTGTTGGTTGTGGTGGTGGTTCTGAATGTGGTCGTGTTGGTTGTAGTTGTGTCGGTTGTGGTGGTTATGGTGGTGGTGGTGGTGCTGCTAGTTGTGGTGGTGATGGCTGTGCTAGCTGTGGTTGTGGTAGGGATGCTGGTTGTGGTGGTGGTAGTGACTGTCGTGATGGGGAGTTGCTGGTGGTTGTGATTATGTTTTCACTCACGCAGTTGTACTCGCCTAGTTGTGGTTGCAGGGGTCGATTGACAGCTCTTGGCCTCCACCTCTATACTGGTCACTACTAGGTCACTCTTCCTTCTCCATGAGCTTTATCATACCTCTTATTAAAGCTATGTATGGATCTTGCCTCCACTACATCACTTCCCAGACTATTCCACTTCCTGACAACTCTGTGACTGAAGAAATACTTCCTAACATCCCTATGATTGAAGATTGTGACACTTATGCAACATGTGTGTCACAATGTACTACAGCCAGACACTCACAGTGAAGGAACTTACGTTGCTAATCTACATTTTTTATATGATATATGCCACATGATTCTACTGGAAACATCCCCACCTACATTCATGCAACATTCTCAGCTGCGGGAATGCCCCACCCTCCTTCGCAGTAGCTCACAGCTCTTTATCTACCTCTAGGATTCAAAGGTATCCTCCCATTTCAATCCCAGGTAGTGCCAATGGCTGGATTAAAAAACATAAATATAGCCTTAGAAGTGGACAAGATTCTAATGTTTTGTTTATTTATGTGAGAGATTTTAATCATCCAATTGATTTTCAAAAGGATGAGAAAGTTTTATCAGGGAGGTTTATAGTCGAGGGAAATAGAATCAATTTTCATAAAAAATAGTTCTGAAAATAATATGAATATTGCTTTAGGATTATACAAACTGGATTAATTTATAATTAATAAAATTTGGGAAGGATTTAAGATACAATAGACAAGTTAAAAACAAAGCGTGGGTAGAATATAAGCTGTGTTTGACAGATCCTTGACTAC
Source organism: Cherax quadricarinatus (assembly GCF_038502225.1). Classification (NCBI taxonomy): domain Eukaryota; kingdom Metazoa; phylum Arthropoda; class Malacostraca; order Decapoda; family Parastacidae; genus Cherax; species Cherax quadricarinatus. The sequence goes on from NC_091308.1 coordinate 6,336,975, forward strand.
CTACCTACAGCATCATAAAAAGGTCAGGTGTTGTAAGTTGACCGCGAGGTGTAGTCTCGTCCTTATATGCCTTCCTGATCTCCTATTTTTACAGTTCCTTGATAATGTGAGAAATTACAAAAGCGCTTGGAATTTCACTATTTTTTTTTTCATAGTGGTTGTTCTGCATAGTGCCGAATAGGTAAAAACTTGCGATATTGGCTTAAAAAGAAACGCTTTTTTTGCAGAATAAGGCAAGCGAAAATTTGTGTCTGCAATAATTTTGCATAAATTATTCGGAATCTAACGAAAAAAATATACTTCATTGTGTTTCTGTATTATTAAATTATTGTAAACTTATCTAAAACATATTTAATTGGATTAGGCTAAAGTATATTGCGCTTGTTATAAGGTTAGGTAAGTTTTACAAGGTTCTTTTAGTACAAAAATTATTTATTTTTACATCAACATAAATGAAAAAAATATATCTTTAAACATATAAGAGAAAATTTTAGAAAAGACTTAATTTTAAATGAGTTCTTACTAATTAACCAGTTTTACCTATTCGGCACGACACATGTCAACCCTCGTTATCTCCTTTCGAACCCCACAACACAAACACACACACACACACACACACACACACACACACACACACACACACACACACACACACACACACACACACATATATATATATATATATATATATATATATATATATATATATAAAATACACACATCTCATTTTAGTATTTACGTGAAATATTCTGCCTGAAATCCTATTGCGAAAGATTATAGCGAAATATATTGCACTCACTCATTAATATCAATTAGATTATCACGACATATAGAATGATGCATCATGGGATTTTATGCTTAGACGTGTGATGTGTGTGTGTGTGAAGTGTGAGGGAGAGGGAATCAGGAAGGGAAAGGAAGGGAAAAAACGAGAGAAGCGGAAGGGAATCAAGAGGAAAGAGAGAGACAAGCAGACACTGAAACACATACACACAAAGCGATGTAGTGGAGGCAGGAACCATACATAGTTTGAAGACGAGGTATGATAAAGCTAATGGAGCAGGGAGAGGAAGGACCCAGTAGCGGTCAGTGAAGAGGCGGGGCCTGGAGCTGAGTCTCGACTCCTGCAACCACAATTAGGCGAGTACACACACACACACAATAAAGGGAAGAGGTTCAGAGAGGGTGAGAGTAAAGTAACAAATGATGCAGTGTGTTTCCATTTTTCCAGGAGTAATTAAAACACTTAACCCTCGACAGAAGCAGAATAAATATATAGCAAGGCTACAAGCACCTAATTTGCATATAGAGTGTCTTGGGGGCGTAAGCAGAGATACAGCGAACGTATTGCGCTTATTAGCTCCGTAATGAAAGCAATTCTGGGCAATTAGCAAAATAATTACTTTCGTTGTTAACTTCTGACAAAGCGAAAATGCTGATGAATTTAATATGATAATTTTAAATGATCTACCATCTAACAATTTTCATACACTTTCTACATGAAGAGTGACAAGCACAGGTTAGAATCCTTCGCTGGTCTGAGATAAAATATTTAAGTAGTTGAGGTCATTTCTCAAACTAAGCTTATATATATATATATGGTATAAACCTTGGTAATAAATACCGACAAGTTGGTTTAGAAAGATACGTAAGCAAACACTATAACATATTTATTAGAAAACGTTTCGGTCCTGGGACCGAGGACCGAAGGTCCCAGGACCGAAACGTTTTCTAATAAATATGTTATAGTGTTTGCTTACGTGTCTTTCTAAACCATATATATATATATATATATATATATATATATATATATATATATATATATATATATATATATATATATATATATATATATATATATTATATACCTTATTGTATCCACGAAACAAGCTGTTAAGCAAATAACAATACTGCGACTAGCCGGGGAATCGAACCTGCGATATTTTATCCCTCCGCCTGGGAAGCTCGGCAAAATCCATGACGCTCTATTCCACTGAGCCAACACTGCTTCAAACGTCAGGTACGTATGTGCTCCTGATGCGAGCACATCCATTGTAGTGGCAAGCTACAAAACTAATTTTATTCATCTCCCGTTTGGAATTCCAGTCTTCACATTTACTACGTAAAATTTAAGTATCTTAACCTGTTGCTTTTCCATTAAAAGTTTGGAAATCTTAGCTCTCGCAGCTAGAGCAAACATACCGATTCTGAGAATATTTCTGTGGTTTTCCTTCCGCAGAATGCGAGGTTTGGTTAGAAAAGGTTGTTACAAAAAACGCGATATCTAATAAGTATAGAGATCTCCAGTGAATACTAGAAAGGACTGCCCTTCTAGCATCCAGCCTGTTACTGGGTTTTTGTAACAAGTAGTCAGTATCCTGGTCCAATTATCCATTAGAATTTAGTAAAATTCAATATTACTTCAGGATTACAACTGGTAGGCTACTAACTAAAGAAATTAAAATTTAATAAGTTTATTAATAACAATAAAGTTGTCTAGGCGTATATTATCAAAGTAAATTATAGTAATCAATTGAATATAATACAGGATGCAAGTTCCTACACTTATCTCGTGTACAGTAGTATTGTGCTGAAGGCACATATCACATTTTTAGCATTTAATAACATAATACAAATATATACAAGTGAGTTTGTGTGTATGTGTGTAAGTGCTCTATGTAGTTCGCTATGTCTCAAGACTCGACTAGACTTAACCAGTGACTGACTAAAAGTCCTCACATAAACTAACTTCTTGACCAACCTGGCAATCAGAACAGCTTGCTTGAACAATAAAGCGACTGTTAAGCCGAACAGCAATATAACAAGCAACAGCGACACAGAATCAGAAACAAGGAGATAATATAACGACACTAAGTAGGGACCTGGAGGTTACCTGGAGGTTATTCCGGGGATCAACGCCCCCGCGGCCCGGTCCATGACCAGGCCTCCCGATGGATCAGGGCCTGATCAACTAGGCTGTTACTGCTGGCCGCATGCAGTCCAACGTACGAGCCACAGCCCGGCTGATCCGGCACTGACTTTAGGTATCTGTCCAGCTCTCTCTTGAAGGCAGCCAGGGGTTTATTGGCAATTCCCCTAATGCTTGATGGGAGGCTGTTGAACAGTCTTGGGCCCCGGACACTTATGGTGTTTTCCCTTAGTGTACCAATGGCGCCCCTACTTTTTATTGGGGGGATTTTGCATCGCCTGCCCAGTCTTTTACTTTCGTAGGGAGTGATTTCTGTGTGAAGATTTGGGACCATTCCTTCCAAGATTTTCCAAGTGTAGATTATGATATATCTCTCCCTCCTGCGTTCCAATGAGTACAAGTCAAGTGCTTCCAAGCATTCCCAGTAGTTAAGGTGCTTGACAGAACTTATACGTGCAGTAAAGGATCTCTGTACACTCTCTAGATCTGCAATTTCACCTGCTTTGAATGGAGATGTTTATGTACAGCAGTATTCCAGCCTAGAGAGAACAAGTGATTTGAAAAGGATCATCATTGGCTTGGCATCTCTCATTTTGAAAGTTCTCATTATCCATCCTATCATTTTCTTTGCACGTGCGATCGTGGCACTGTTGTGATCCTTGAAAGTGAGATCCTCAGACATTACTACTCCCAGGTCCCTTACATTAGTTTTCCGCTCTATTGTATGGCCGGAGTCAGTAGTATACTCTGTTCTAGTTATTATCTCCTCCAGTTTTTCATAACGGAGTAGTTGGAATTTGTCCTCATTGAACATCATATTGTTTACCGTTGCCCATTGGAAAACTTTGTTTATATCTTCTTGGAGATTAACCGCGTCCTCAGCAGATGACAGCCTCATGCAGATCCTAGTATCATCCGCAAAGGATGATCCTGCAGATCCTCCACAAAAGTCACAAAACTCCCATACTACTGAATCTAAGTTCAGCATTAGAAAATCCCCGACTGTGACAGTGCACAGATACCAGTACAAATTAGGTCAGAAGCTACAGCTCAGGACCTGAGTTTCTCAGAGTGTCTATGCAACACACAACCTCAGTACAACGTCGAAAATCACTAAGTCTAGGCCATGTTCTGTGAACAGAGTTTTACAGAACCAACAACAAGAAAACGACAGAGACGATCTTCCAACAAGGGCCATCAAGGGAGAGTTAGAGAGGCTGTCTTGTTGGAAGGCACGCCAAACAGACAATCAAAAGCAATCCAGGCCGACTCTCACTCCTGGTGAGGTGTGAACACCCCACCCTGATCACGTGACTCTCCATGGACTGCTGCTGCCCAGCAACACAGAAGCCGGCAGCAAAACAAGCGGAGTGAAAATTACAGTAGTTAGACAATGCTGTCAGCTACTTAACACTCGAACTATGAGCACTGAATAATATATAAATGTTACATCCTACCTAATAATATAACTAAGTCAAATAATAATATAAAGCAATATATTTACGATTTAGCTAATATCGCAAATATAAGCAATATAAAATTATATGAACAGGTAACATACATTATATACATTGTGACCCATTCAGGGGTCGCAATAAAGGTTTGTCAGGAAACAGAATGCGAGACCACCAATATTTCATTAACGCCTGGGTGAGCAGGTGTATGCAAATCGTTCTAGGTCTCTTCGGTTGTGAGTCAAACACTCTACTTTTAGTGGATCAGTGCTCCCTGGAACAGATGACTTCATATTTCTAACTCCTAACATAACTTTGGACTACAGTGAATCGAAACATATCCCTGCATTTAAAAGATCGGATTGATCAAATTATTATTATTATTACTATTTTAGTACTCATGGGGAAACACTAAAAAAGTAGGAGTTACGAAGCGCCTAGGAAATGACAGATAATCAGACTTGATTGTTATAATCAAAACCAAGCGCTAAATCCGCTAGGGTCATAAAGCGCTGCAGGACAGGGAGGTGCGTTGCATTGCTAAAGCAAAGAGTAGCCAGGAGTGGAGAGGATAACTGAAGCAGAGTTAGGAAGGGCTGTGACGAGTGCTAATAGTATTATCTATGTTAATCTCCAAGAAGATATAAACAAAGTTTTCCAATGGGCAACGGTAAACAATATGATGTTCAATGAGGACAAATTCCAACTACTCTGTTATGGAAAACTGGAGGAGATAATAACTAGAACAGAGTATACTACTGACTCCGGCCATACAATAGAGTGGAAAACTAATGTAAGGGACCTGGGAGTAGTAATGTCTGAGGATCTCACTTTCAAGGATCACAACAGTGCCACGATCGCACGTGCAAAGAAAATGATAGGATGGATAATGAGAACTTTCAAAACGAGAGATGCCAAGCCCATGATGATCCTTTTCAAATCACTTGTTCTCTCTAGGCTGGAATACTGCTGTACATTAACATCTCCATTCAAAGCAGGTGAAATCGCAGATCTAGAGAGTGTACAGAGATCCTTTACTGCACGTATAAGTTCTGTCAAGCACCTTAACTACTGGGAACGCTTGGAAGCACTTGACTTGTACTCGTTGGAACGCAGGAGGGAGAGATATATCATAATCTACACTTGGAAAATCTTGGAAGGAATGGTCCCAAATCTGCACACAGAAATCACTCCCTATGAAAGTAAAAGACTGGGCAGGCGATGCAAAATGCCCCCAATAAAAAGTAGGGGCGCCATTGGTACACTAAGGGAAAACACCATAAGTGTCCGGGGCCCAAAACTGTTTAACAGCCTCCCATCACGCATTAGGGGAATTGCCAATAAACCCCTGGCTGCCTTCAAGAGAGAGCTGGACAGATACCTAAAGTCAGTGCCGGATCAGCCGGGCTGTGGCTCGTACGTTGGACTGCGTGCGGCCAGCAGTAACAGCCTAGTTGATCAGGCCCTGATCCATCGGGAGGCCTGGTCATGGACCGGGCCTGCTGTATAGCCCTTGTGGCTTAGCGCTTCTTTTTTGATTATAATAATAATAATGGACCGGGCCGCGGGGGCGTTGATCTCCGGAATAACCTCCAGGTAACCTCCAGGTATGTTTGTACAATAAATCAGTTGCTGTCAATCAGACTTGATGCGGGTAAGAGGAGGTAACTATATTTATACGTATCAAGAGCGCTTTACCAGCATTGAGGAACCGCCCTAGAATAAATACATGAACATAGTACTGGCACTTTGGTTTGTTTATGTTCATCGCAGGCAGCATCCCAGTTACACGCTCTAGGCTCATCCTCCGTCCCACTAAAGATCAAGCATCAGCTCCATCGCTGCTTTAGGCCTATCTCTATTCCTATCTCCTTTCCCTAGTAGTAGTAATAAATTTCTCTTCACCAGTCCTAGGCCGATTTTTATAAACATCAACAATAGCCCAGTTATTCTCAACAATAGTCCTAACCCCCATTTGTAACAACCGCTCTATTTCCATTCGTAACAATAACCCTGTCCACATTCGTAACAATGGCCCCATCCCCATTCGTAACAAGTGCCCTATCCATTCGCAACAATAGCCCTATCCCCATTTGTAACAATAGCCGTATCCCCATTCGTAACAATAGTCCTATCCCCTTTAACAACAGCTTATCCCCATCTTCGGTCCATCCACATCACTAGTCCTAGCCAAAACCCCAGCCGCGTGATAATTTGTGAGCACAGCTGGAAACAACCATCTTGTGCCTACGACCAGATGAGAAATAAATGCTAAGCGGTTCCCAGAGAACTCATTTATACACACAAACACTGACACACTTTAAACCTGGTCGACGTGAGCACTGGGAACGCTCACCCACACCACTCGTAAATCCAGAGAGGTAAGTTTGAGTGGGGTTTGTGGCTCTCGCACCAATATATCGTTCTGGACACACGCTCTGACGAGATAATGTCGGCGTGTGGATCCGAGCGGAGTACGGCTGAAAGTAGCGATGAAAAATGCGTTGCAGAATAGGCTTTTACCGTTATGTTTCACTCTGTACGGAGCTTGTCTGTACTATCTTCACTTTGTAACTATCTCAACCGTTTGTTACTATTTCATTAGTAGTGACTATCCCATAAGTTTGTCTGTAGTTATCTCATTAATTTCATTTTGTGTGACAGAACTCGAGATAATCTGCAATTATCACACTAAATACATAACATGCAACACAAACATCACACTACATAAGATGCAACACATTCATCATACTACGTAGTATGCAACAAAATCATCACAATCAGTACAGGGCAAAACGTCTAAATAATAAATACTTGACCTGTATCTTATGTGTTTTGTTAAAGGTTTGCTTATGTTTGTGTCCGATCCTTGAGTCCTATCCTAGAGTCCGAACACTGAATCCGAAGTAACTCTTATAAGATTTTATCGAAATTACCAAATAAGTCGAAGCTATTTTGCGTCTGAACTGAACTTAATAAGAATGATTCGAATTTTTTTTTATATATACCTCGAGTTAAGTTCTATTGCTTTCATTTGCGTCTGACTAAATTAAGCCTAGCCAAAATGAGACGAAGACATTGTGTGACACACCTGGTAGAAGTCCAGTCTCGCACCATCAGAGATAAACGTCTGTATTTGAACGCTTACTGGTTTTACTCGGCCACCTCGTTGCCAGACGTACAGCAGCCTCTCCTTTATTTAGGTTTCTTATGGTTAGGAATATATTATCAGAGGTTTTTAAGACAACCAAATACAGTCTAACTCGGATTCGATCCAAGGAAAGGCAGTACAGGTCTAATTCCTCGCTGGAGAAGCCTCTCACCAGCATTCAGAAACCCCATCTCCTTTGAAGGGGAAAATTAGTTTTTGGAAGTGACGTCTTGGAACAGGGACATCGTAACAGAGGAGGTCGGAGGAATAATTAAGTGTTATGTTTTACGCATTGGACAACCTCAACAAACCAATAACACACTAAGAATACCGACTTGCAGGCTAAGAAGGGACTAATTACCTCATCTTCAGTCTTTTGCGCATAGATTTGCATGGCAGAGGGTCTTCTAGACTTATATCATCTTTATTAAATTAAAAACAAAGGTTGGCGAAATGTCTACAAATAAAGATACCCAAGTGTTTCACAGGTGTTTAATTCCTCATCTTGTCAGTACTGTATACTATTATTTTTAATTATTATATATATGAGGAAGCATGAAACATGTAGAGGGTTATGCAGTGCCTAGGAAAGGGATGAAGGGACTAATCACGTTTGATCAAATGGAGAATAGCTGCCATGCCATGGATAAGGAATCCTTCACTGACACCCAGTCGCCTCTCTTGAAGGGACCATGAACTGGAATTTGTAGTGAGGCCTCTCACGCTGCCCCTAATTCTCACAAATCTGAGGGAAGTGAGAGGTCCTCATAAATTTCCAATGGATGTTCCGAGGACAGAAAACAAATAGAAAACGGGTAGTAAACTTGAGTATTTTACAGATCTGTTTTTTCTTTGTTGTCACAGAGAAGTGAAGTGGATTTGTGATGGACAGTGAAGAATTGTTTTTACACTAATCTTAGGTGGTAGGAGAAAGAAGAGAGGGCAGAGAAGAGAGAGAGTGAGCGGGAGTGAGTACACGGGAAAGGAAGATAATATACATTCCTTGGTCCATACTTAAGCTATCTGCTGAGGAAGTCAAGCTAGCTATAAATCTGTCTGGAGAGTTGAGATTTGGATAGTACGTATTATACGAAACGTATATCACGACAATGAACTACAATTACATATTCACTTTTATTTTTGTAGGATCTGTTGGTTTAAAAAAAAAGTTGTTTGGCTTTTTGGGATTTCCAGAAACGTAACCCTATTATTCCTATAAGTTCTTCAGTTTATCTAACACGATTTTACCTAATACGGCGTTTTCAGGAACGTAACTACCGTGTAATATAACGGTCTACTGTATAACACAATTTTGTCCCTTTCACTCCCTCCGGTCAACTTGCTGGCTGGAAAAAGACCGGTAAAATGATTTCTTGACAGGAAATGTACATGGATGGCTTAAGGAAAGGTGGAAGCATAATTTGGTTACTACTGCTAGGAGTACCAGAAATACTGCCATTACCTCTGCTTCTCCCACTAATATTATTGACTTACTGTCAATTGATCGTCCAACTGTTGTTCCGGATCCAACGCCAGAAATCCGTACACTACAACCGGATCCTGTATAGTTTCTAGATGATTCCAATGTTTGCAAAGCAAAAGAGATGTGAAGACGATGTAATCAGTCCATCACCCATGAAGACGTATTTTGAAGTGGTCAGTCCCTCAACCTGGAGGAGAGCATTTGTTCCTTAGTCTAAAGCAATGCGAAGTTGAAGTGACAGTATGGAGCCTTATATACTGTCAGGAGATGAGGTGTAGGCCACTAGTAGAAGAATGTAATCAGTGACACTGCAATTTCACATTGTTTTAGACTATGGAACAAATACTCTTCTCCAAGCTGAGGGACTGACCACCTCAAAACTACGTCTTCAAGGGTGATGGACTGATTACATCTTCACACGTCTTCTGCTTCTACCAACTTTTCTGTACTCTACTGAAGAAGCCTACTGTGTAGGCGAAACGTTTCGAAATAAAGATACCTAACTGTTGCATATATGTCTTACCTAATACCCCACTAGGTCTTGCCTCAAGCAAACAGTCGTATACGACCACCAGGCATTCTACGATCATCATACACCGATCTGGGAAACAAGCGAGACAGTTGCTCGCGACCTATCTTCAACTTACACACACAACTCCCAGTAACAAGACAGACAGCCGTACACGACCTCTCTACGGCTCACATACGCACACGCACAGCGCCCGGAAACAAACGAGACAGTCGTACACGACCTCTCTACGACCCACACACAGCTCCCGGAAACAAGCGAGACAGTCGTACACGACCTCTCTACAACCCAACACACACTGCTCCCGGAAAATAATATCCTCGTATACCGCTCCTTTGTCCACCTGCTACAGCGAGAGACGCAGGTGTTGGGTCGCGCCATTAGCACCCGCAGTGCGATCATAAATGCTGGAGAGAGAGAAAGAGAGGGAGGGAGGGAGGGAGGGAGGAGAGATGGAGGAAGAGGATGAGCTGGAACAGAGCGAGTAAGGGCGTGAAATCCCAATAACTAACGTAAGTCAGGGACACTGATCGAATTAGGAGAAGGCAACTGAGAAAAAAAACTGTTTCTAGCCACGAACACCACACCACAAACATTATAATTCTGATCTAATGACGAAAACTTTTTTTTTTTTTTTTGTAACATCTCTCTACCTTAAATTGAGAACTGGATATCTGCTAGTATTCTGTGGACACTCTGTTATTTAAAATCATACTAACTTCATCTTAAATTTTTTACATGATTTATAATCTTCGTGGGGCCCACTTCCATTTTTTCATAACTTATATTCACATTCGTCAGTTTCCGTGAAGAATAAGTCACATTTTTGAAGCGGGAACAAATGACAAATTGGAAATTAAACCACGATATTTCTTTTAAAATCAATATTTTTACAATGAAATTGTCAAATTGACACCTACACAGACTACAATGATTAAAAAGTTACCACTAATTAAGATACTGTATATCAGTTTTGAAGGTATAAAGGCTTTCTTTGCTTAATAATATTAGTAATTTAAGACTTACAGAGCCTAGTAGCAATACAGACTTTTCTCTGTGAAAAGTTTGATGTGGTTAAGAAGCTGCATTTTTAAATTATCACATGTAAAATTACCAATATTGTTTTTAAAATTGGCAAATTTTCATCTACGCTCCCGCAGATAAATTAAAAAGTAAATGTAAGACTACACTAGTATAAGTAGGGTTTGTACCTATCAGAAGAGGCTTTCTGCAGTTAATGTCGAAAAAAATGATCCCTTGATATAATTGTCAGTTTAACACTAACATAGCCAAATAACAAGGTGAAACATAACCACGACCCACCACTGATGAAAGTTTATAACCCAGTAATATAAGAAACAGTCTCTAGTTATTAAACAGAATCTAACATTTCAAATTTCATTAATTGTATTATTAAAAGGACAAATTTGCACCTATGTAGCTTAAACTTAGAGGGTTTCAAGATTTTCATAAGTTGCATCAGTTATTAAAGATTTAAGCTGTTAAGGTGAGGCATTCGTAAGTTATTTTAGAGAAAAAATGTATTATATTAAAAAAAAGACATTGCAAAATAACACTGACAAACAACAATAACAACCCCAACCTTTTTCTTTGTATCATAAACCATTGGTGAAAGTCAGAAGCCAACTCGAAGATCTTTTTTTTTCAAGTTATCGCACGGAAATCAAAATTAGGAATGATTTCATAAGATTAAAAAAGAAGAGGCACTTGCCCATACCAACAGTTGCATGGGCCTTCTTCTAGTTGTAATTCACCAGCATTAAAACTTTGATGCCAATCAGAAGAGGCTTCTGAAGTTATGAAGGAGAATGTGTGACGTAAGTAAATCTGATAACTATTGTAAGTTCCCTCAGTCACGGGATACAGAATAAAGTGGCCAAATATTTCACAGTGACACCACACTGTTGTTAATCTCTCACACCTCTTACAGTAAGTACTCCTCATGGGAGACTGTACTAAAATATCAGTTCATTCATCTCTGTCTATCTGTCTCTCTCTCTCTCTCCTTCCCTCTCTCCTTCCCTCTCTTCTTCCCTCTCCTTCCCTCCCTCCCTACTTCCCTCCCTCTCCCTCCCTCCCTCTCCCTCCCTCCCTCTCCCTCCCTCCTTCCCACCCTCCCTCCCTCCTTCCCCTTCCCCCCCCCCCTCCCCTCCCCCTCCCCCTCCCCTCCCCCTCCCCTCCCCCTTCCTCCCCCCCCTCCCTCCCTCTCCCTCCCTCACACTTCATCACCACTGCCGACCACTTAATGGTTGGGGAGGGAAAAAAAACTCCATTACCGTCACGTCTTCATTAATTTCCCTCACTCTCAGGTAGTTTTAGGCGATCTGTGATGGATTGCTGTCTAAAAGAGCAATTACCGAAGTTAAATGAGGTGTTATGTTCTCCTGCGTCTTATTAGCAAACCTCGCTTTCAACGACTCTAACAAGACACAATTCCTGCTTAAAAACTCCAGCAGGACACAACTGCTGAAGTCCTCCAACACACAGTTCCGGTTAAAGAATTCGAGCAAGGCCCAATTCCTGCTGAAAGACTCCAGCAATACACTTCCTGTTAAAGGATCCAGAACACATGTTGAAGGACTCCATCAGGACCCAATTTCTACTGAAGAACAACAATACACAATTCCTAATGAAGGACTCGAGCATGACAATTCCTACTAAAGGAC
>NC_091308.1:6354207-6416707 GCF_038502225.1 Cherax quadricarinatus
TCTTAATTCTTCTTTCTCATCCTCTTTTTATCCTATACTTCCTCACAGCTTCCTTACCTCCCTCCCTCCATCCCTTCCTCATATCTTCCTTCCCTTACTTCCTCCCTCACCTCTTTCCTCCCTCTCTTCCTTGTATTTTCGTCCCTTCGCATCTTCCCACCCTTCCTCCCATTCTTTCTCGTATCTTTGTATTTTCTTTCTATCCCTCCCTCGCATTTTCCCTTCCTTGATTATTGCTTCCCTTTCTCCTTTTTTCCATCTTTCCTCTCTCTCTCGGTTCCTCACTTCTTTCTTACTACCACTCTCCCTCCCTGCCTGCCACCCTACCTATTATTCCTCACTTGCAACAAGAAAAACTTGAGAAAAATAAAGAGAAGCGAGAGTGAGAAATGACTTTCCGACATTAGGGTCCCTGTCTGTCTGTCTGTCTCTCTCTCTCTGTCTCTCTCTCTGTCTCTCTCTCTGTCTCTCTCTCTCTCTCTCTCTCTCTCTCTCTCTCTCTCTCTCGCACACACAAAAAAGCCAAATGTGTATTGACAAGTGCCTTTGACTACTGGTAATGAACGAAGAAACTCACAGACGCCGGGACAAGACATGAGCCACCTCATCCTTCAGGGAAAAAATTGGTGCCTGTTTTGTAGTGCAAGAAGCAGTCCATTTTATGCGAGTGTTGTTCTCCCAAACACAGAAGGAAATTATTAATCTGGATCTTTTCCAGGGGTAAGAATAACGTTTTTAATACATTACGCAGAAATACAGCAGCAGCACAACAGTACTATGGGGCCTTTGCTGACAATATGGCGGAGGGTACATGGTACAGCTGTGCTTGTACACCTATAGATACGATGGATGGATAAAATGTCTAAAAATTGAACAACTTTTAGTAATGCAAGAAAAGTTAATAGAGACATTACATAAGGAAAAATGCAACTTTAAAAAATGAAATAGAAGATTTTAAAACCTTCTTTAAAGCAAATGCAGAAGATATTAAGTGAGCAAGCTGAGCTATTAAAGAAAAGAGATATGATAGGTCATAAATTCTCTATAAATAAAGATAATGAGAAGGAAATTAAAGGTTTAGTAGCCGACAAAACTGCATTAGTAGAGTCTTGCAGGAGTAACTGAACATAAATCAGAATTTGAACAGCAGGTGTTGCTAACACAGGACATTTCTGAATTTGTCAACAGGACCCTAGAAAAGGTTGTAAATCTAAGAGTGTTGTAAAATTTACTAGAGAAAAGACAAGACATTGTACAGCAGGTGATATTAACTAAAATATTCACTGTCAGAGCCACTATGAGTTACTGAGAAATGTTGATGATAAACTTACAACAGGTGTTGGCTTTGGCCGTGCTGCAAAGGAAATAAAAATTACAAATGATTCAGAGAGGAAGAACACATAATGATATGATAAAATGCATTGTGGATTTCAGCTGTCGAGAGCATATTGTGGCATATAAGCGTGTTGGAAAATAAGCTAATATGCAACGCTGAATATGGTGGTTATATGTAACGTACTCTGTATGAACCGAATATGTTTCACTTTATTCGACGTTCGTCACACAACTATTGTCATGCCTCTCTAGACCAGCGAACTGACAGTTCAGAGTATAGCAGTTCTTGTGCCCCACTCTTATATTTATTGTCCAGCTCAACCCACCAGTCAGGTGAAGGAATACATGGGTAAAGAAATCTACCCCTGCTGTGTTTGCTTTGCTCTTATCATGCCTTGTTGATCGCTCTGTTGCTGACTTTATTTATCACCAAGTGCTACGGCGATACCTGTGCTCGTAATGCTAGCATAGACCATTGAAAGTAACATTTACACAGCTTAAACGTAAGGAAGAATTGTTAAAAAAAATTAAGAACGTCAAGGAATTAGGCAGCTATAGCGATATACAAATTAGACAAGATCTTGCAAAGGAGGACAGTGAAAAATAGATTTCATAAACACTACCAAGAGGTTGAATGAAAATAGAAAAGAGGATTAGTTTTTTAACCGAGTAACAGGGCCATACAAACCCATCAAGTGGTTTTTCAAAGAAACGACCACAAGACAGATGAAAATCATGTTAAAACAAATAGGAAAACGGGCAACATTTCTGAAAATTTCATACGCTAATATAAATGAAGTAATCTCAATAAAATCAGAACTTAAGGATATTATAAATGAAATAGTCTTGTATTGTAAGCTTTGTCTGAAACAAAACGAATAAAACATATTAAATTAGGGTGTATTTTTTGAGAACTTACTCAGTGTGGAGAAGAGAGAGTAAGAAAGGAGGAGGACTGCCAATATTGCTTAAAGAGACTTCAAGTTTTGGAAATTTAAATACAAAATCCTAAAAGAATTGAAATTTTATGGATACGAACACAACATAAAGCTTAGTGGAAAGTGAATATAACCCACCAATTAAATATACTTGGGAAAGAGGAGAGTTTGATAGGCTAAATGAAGAATTATATATTTTCGTGGAACTGTTGATGACAAGTGATCGCGTTTAGGAAAAATTATTGTACCTGAAGACTAACTATAAAAAATAAATTGGTCAGCATGTAAATGAAGCGACAAGACAGAGGCAGCAACACCGTCAGTATTAGATTTAGTGATTACTCAAACAACTGAGGAAATTTTTAACATAACCTGTTTAATGATTATAATTATACTATTTTTAGAAAGTACTTGATACAATTGTTACAGGCCTAGTTGCCATTATTGACATATTACAAATAGCCCTTGGTTATGCAGACTATTTCGGGCAGCCTAAGTTAACCTCGTCCCCCAAATTGCAATCATTGCAACAGCTGGCTGACACCCAGGTACCTACCTACTGCTAGGTGAACAGAGGCAGCAGGTGTAGAGAGATGTGCCCAGCGTTTCGTCCGTGCCGGGGATCAATCCCGGTCTCCAGTGTGTGAGCTAGACAGGTACCTAAAATCAGTGCCCGATCAGCCAGGCTGTGGTTTGTACGTTGGACTATGTGCGGCCAGCAGTAACAGCCTGGTTGATCAGGCCCTGATAAACTGGGAAGCCTGGCCAAGGACTCGGCCGTGAGGGCGTTAACCCCCAGAATACCTTCCAGGTAGACTACATGTCCAAGTAGACTCCAGGTCCAGGTAAACATAAAAGTGTTCAAGTTTTATTTCCTAGTTTCACTGTGGCATTGTTACACACACACACACACACACACGGTGGACAGAGGCAGGGTGTTCCATAGATGGGACACAGCAAAAAATGGTCACAGTTGGAAGCTGAAGACTCAGATGAGTCACAGAGTTATTAGGAAGTATTTCTTCAGTCATAGAGTTGTCAGGAATTGGAATAGTCTGGAGAGTGATGCCGTGGAGGCAGGATCCATATATAGCTTTAAGAAGACCTAGTAGCGACCAGTAAAGAGGCGGGACCAAGAGCTATGACTTAACCCTTGGAACCACAATTATGTGACTACAATTAGGTGTGTGTGTGTGTGTGTGTGTGTGTGTGTGTGTGTGTGATTGGCGAGCTTGGCTTAGGGAACATTGATATTTTATTTAAATTTGAGGAGCGATAATTTATTTATATAATAAATCTCAGAAAATCTGTCTAAACGTATAGAATTATATATATATATATATATATATATATATATATATATATATATATATATATATATATATATATATTTATTATCACACTGGCCGATTCCCACCAAGGCAGGGTGGCCCGAAAAAGAAAAACTTTCACCATCATTCACTCCATCACTGTCTTGCCAGAAGGGTGCTTTACACTACAGTTTTTAAACTGCAACATTAACACCCCTCCTTCAGAGTGCAGGCACTGTACTTCCCATCTCCAGGACTCAAGTCCGGCCCGCCGGTTTGCCTGAACCCCTTCATAAATGTTAATTTGCTCACACTCCAACAGCACGTCAAGTATTAAAAACCATTTGTCTCCATTCACTCCTATCAAACACGCTCATGCATACCTGCTGGAAGTCCAAGCCCCTCGCACACAAAACCTCCTTTACCCCCTCTCTCCAACCTTTCCTAGGCCGACCCCTGCCCCGCCTTCCTTCCACTACAGACTGATACACTCTTGAAGTCATTCTGTTTCGCTCCATTCTCTCTACATGTCCGAACCACCTCAACAACCCTTCCTCAGCCCTCTGGACAACAGTTTTGGTAATCCTGATTTTCAATATGTTTACTAAAGTTAGGTTAAAATAAATTGTTTATTCCAGCAAAGTTAGGTGAGGTCTCTAAGTTAGGTTATTTCTCTTCATTCTTTTATTCTCAACACATTCACTCTGCTTCTTTTTCTTCTTTCTGTTTTACCTCTTTCATTTCCAATTTTCTTTCTCACATGTGTTCGCTTTCTCATATATAGCATCGATTATTGACATCTTCTCCCCCTCCCTCTCTCTTTCTTCAAACATTTACTGACATATGTCACTCTGTCGTTCTCCGTTTACACCAAAACACAAGGAACTTACACGCAAAGTCGAGAGTTGTTACCTATATATTCAAAAAAAGCTTTCTCGTTTTCTTACCTCAGCCCATAAATCTCTCTCTCTCTCTCTCTTTCTCTCTCTCTTCCATGCACCTCGAACTCGCACAATAGCAAGGGGTCGGTTTATTTCTCAGGGAACGAGTGTTGACGCGTCCAGCAGAGAGCAGCAGCGGCCGGTGCCGACACAATGGTAGTGTGATCTGCAGGATGGCATCCCTGATGGCAGGGGGAGAGGGGTGCTTGTGGCCAGGAAACATAGAGAGGCATAGGAAGACGGATAGACAAAGAAGAGAATCACAGAGAGAGAGAGAGAGAGAGAGAGAGAGAGAGAGAGAGAGAGAGAGAGAGAGAGAGAGAGAGAGAGAGAGAGAGAGGGAGGGAGGGAGGGAGGGAGGGAGGGAGAGAGTAAGGAGGCTGAAGAAGAGTCGTATCTCAAGACCAAATATTTAAAGGTGGATATTGGGGATTCCGGAAATCCTTATATCCGTGGAGATTCCTGCCCTGGGGCGAGAAGGGTAGCCACCTGAGGGGGATCCCTGTCCCCCGGGTTTGGGATGTTGCCTAGGAGGCTCCCTGGGTGGAGATCCATGACCCGGGGCACTGGGGTGGACCCGGGTGGCCACCAACCCAGCGGCGACGGGGCGGCCTGTGTGTGTGTGCTCGTGGGAACTCTTTCTCTCGGGCGAGAAGGTCTGCCTTTGTGGTTTCCTACTGGGGATCTTTGCCCCCGTGAGGGAATGGTTGTGGGGAGGGGGTTACTGCCACCTGCTGCCTTCCACAAGTGGCAGCAGGGAGTTCCACATTTAATATACTGAAATATGCAGACGAGCTACAAATAAACACCTTTCTTAATATTACAGTGATAATGGTTCACCGTCTATGTCAGAAGGCGGATGATCTACATCCATAGTACTTATGCTAGCGAGTCTCGTGGGTTTATAAGAGAGTAAATTGCTAGTGCTCTTTGTTTGATAACGGTATACGGGAGGGAAGAAGAGTACTGAGGATGTGTAAATCTACAAAGAGTGTGCCGGTGAATTTAATGTGCATGGCGGCAACCAGACGTCGCCGCGCACACCCACCCACCTACATCAAGCACACACTGAGCTCTTAATATGCAGAAATGTTACGCGGAGGCACCTGTGCCGGATCCTTCCTAATATTCTCCACCAGTTCTCGGTGGGTGTGATTGCTAAAGCGCTGGATATACTCCCGTCCCTTCCTCTCCCCACCTTCCGGTTTTTTGATTCCCATTACCTCACTTCCCCTATCATTCAACACCTCATTACTCCCTACCTGTTGAGAGCAATAATACCAAAAGAACTTCAACTGAAATTCACTGACCTAAGACTGACGGAGACTGACACCAGTCAGTCCATCTATTATCATTCTATCATGCAGGAGGAGCCACATGTCTATGGTGCATCCAACAAAATAAACAGACTCTTGGAAGTCACTACCGCCCGGCTCTGGCTGGGTTACAAGTATTTTTGGGAGGTTAAATCACCACCATCAGATGTAGAGGAAACGAAATGTAAACTTTGCCTGATGGGCAATTGCCACACCCTCCGTCATTATGTGCTGGAATGCGATAAAATTAATGAATTCAGAGACAACTCACTCAGAAATATTGAAGAAATGTCAAAGTATTTTTCCCACAATGGTAATTACAAACCGTTCTGGAAAAATACCTTGACTTTGCTCACTGTAAATAAAGCATTACCACTTTGTATGTGTGTGTGTGTGTGTGTGTGTGTGTGTGTGTGTGTGTGTGTGTGTGTGTGTGTGTGTGTGTGTGTGTGTGTGTGTGTGTGTGTGTGTGTGTGTCTGTGTGTGTGACCAAATTAACGTTTGCATAAATAACTCATTACGACTGTGACTGGATTCAAACATGTAAATAGTTCATTACCACTGTAACTTGTTCAGCTATCAAAACTTTGCTGCCCAGTCCTTGGACTCATTATGTACCTTTGTAATCCTTTGACTACAGCCCACAGGATGGGTATGGGGTGATTAATAAAGATGTTAAACTAACTCCCTAGCTAATGCTAGTTAGAAGCAGGCTAGCAAAAGAACCATACAACTTGTAGCGCATATGACAGATATCAACTGTGTTGAGAGCTAAGCTTTATGAAGACTGAAAATATGGGTTTACTTGAGAACCGAGGTCAGTAAACGATAAAAAAAGAGGAAATAAGTGTTATTGGTAATAAATAAGCGGTAAATAAAGAAAAAGAGCAAAAAAGAGAAGATAAGTTGGTGTTTTGGATTGCCCCTCTCATTAGAAAGGGGCAACAACACGACTCTAATCTAAAAAATCTTGTATAATTGTATGTAGATTGGGAGTGTGACTTGAAAGTACTCCCGGTCGCAATGACATAAAACTATTTAACATGCACAGAAGTGGTGTACACTGCTGTCTAGCATCACCATGCACTGTAATGGTGTATTCTGTTACTTGATCACCATGCACAATAGGGGGTTCACAATTCTGCGTGATGTCACCGTACACTGCCATTATGACTTAATGGTAGCTCTCATGTCAGCTAGTGACCCGGTGCTGCATAAAATGCCAGTGTCTCTTTTCCCGTCTCCCTGTACCCTCATGGTGGGGGACAGGTATGTGACCTTGGTAGTGACTATCTGTTGGTCAGTCCCATTGAATGATGAGATTCAGTGTAGTGTGTGGCCTGTGGGTAAGAAATATGATTTACATTTACTTACAACTCTACAAAATCGAGTAAACATGCAGTATCGTGGTGTTACAGTATATAATGTCAGACATAATAATATTGGAAGGCCATTAACAGACGCTAATTGAAGTAAATTAATAAAATTCCTTAATAAACGAGAGAATGTGAGAATATTGGACATTACTAAGTCTTCTCATATATATATCAGTTTATTAGATATGTGCCTAGGATTTAACATGTACGATGCATCACACGGTGATATTTGATGATCATATATCTGATCATTTCCAAGACTCAACAGTCAATGTTGATCATATTTCCAGCTTTCTATGTGCTAAAATCGGAAGAAAAAAAAATTTAGCTTGGATCATAGAAATAACTGTTTAGGTCAATGGTATAATAGTTTCAAACTCATTAGCATATAATGTAGTGATGGCCTAGTACTACCATTGAAAATTTGTATACTGATCAAGGGAAGAAAAGTCGAGAACACAAATATTCCTTCTGAAATGCTAACAAACACCGTCTTGAGTAACATAATGAATGATAACTACGTAATTCAATAAATGTAGCTAGGATAATTGGTAAAGTATATCATAAATGTCGAACCCTATATTGACTCACTAACTCACCCCCATATTTAGCACGCATACAGACGCAAGGAATGGGAAAAAATCTTATGTACAAGGCAGGGGAACAATTTGTTAACAGGTTCAATGGATCTACCTGTCTCAGCCTAGCCTGGAAAGATGTAAATAAATTAACAAAGAAAAGAGTGGTAATATTGCTTATCCTTTGCCTCTTGAAATAGCTAATAGTCTCATATATTATTAATTATAATCATGGGGAAGCGCTAAACCTCACCCCCAGCGCCTGTTGGGGGGAGAGATGGAAGGCATTCAAGCTTAATTCAGGGAACTGGAGCACAGATTCAATTCCCTAGATCAAGAGCCCCTCACCAGCGTCAAGGAACCTCCCTTGAGGGGACCTCATATATAAGCGGGTCAAAACTGAACCTGACTCCTTGATCATTATTGTCGGCACTGAAGGTATGTGAACTCCATTATGACTCTATCAACCCTGAAGAGGCTAGATATAGATACTAAAAAATCAGAGAGGAAGGAATTAATGAACATTTATGGATTCCTTCACACACTAAATTACCCCTTCACGATAAAGTTGATAAATTAACCAAAGAAAGTACCCTGAAATAATGCTAGGAGAGATATAAATAATGAAGATAAATGTTCTAGGAATATAGCTATATTCCTAGCATATAACTTTCTATGATGACATGAATATAGATAAGAACATTTAATGAGCAGCTTGCAATATAAACCGATTGATGTTGTAGTAGCTAGGCTTAGTACTTTTAACATTTTGTCATACGTAAGACGAAATAAAGTACCAGGCATTTTAAACAAATTTCTTATATTTCTATGCAGCATATGGAAAAGAAATGTAATGTAAATCTTAATGTATTCCTGCCAACCAATTTGGGGCCTAGTTCCTAGGCGTTTTGTGTATCAATATTCTTCTAGGCTAAAGTCCACAGGATTTATATGGGATGTATAAGTAATTAACTGCTTTAGCAGCAAAATGTAAATGTAACGTGCCACCTTACATATTCGGCTAGACATTCACACCAACACAGTCATACTATTACCGGACACAAGTTTGGCTGTTGAAACCTGAGCTAATTATCTTATTGACAAGCGATAAACACGTTATTTTGTTTGTCCTATTTCTTCTTAATATTAATAGTCAGGAAACTAGAAAGTGTCACCTGATTCTGATCTTTGTTAGATAATAACCAGCTCGGTATTTAAATAGTTTACCTATGGTGGATATATTAAACACCGTTGGCTTGCTGTTGCTATGTACCAGCGGTTTTGCTGTTGCTATGTACCAGCGGTTAAGAATCTGATGGTTTCCAGTAGATAGGTTGTCTACTCATGGTAAAAATATAACTCTCTCATTTCCATCATAGGATTAATTATTATTTTTAGAAACATACATATAATGAAGAAAATTTATGCATTTATTTACAGCAATTATAGTTATGAACCTATAAATTATACGTTGTGTGTAAGATTGTTAGATAAGAAGATCATCGACTGCACGAGGGTTAAGGGTGAATTTAATTTGTACATCACTAGTTGAGAATACTTTCTTCCCTAAACTAAGGGCTAAACTACCCGTGTATATACACTGGGAGATGTATACCTCGGTGTACATACACCTTAAGCTATACGCTGATTAGTTAATTGAATTTAAAACCTATCGACTACACTAGGGTAATTAAAATTGTATGCCAAGTATTCACCACATCAAAAATATTTTTAGTCCCTAAAATATGGATTAAAGCAAACTCTCAAGAGATATACACACCTCTCGATGTATGTACATCTTCCTGGTTATTTGGGTTTAAACCCCATAGATGGCACTAGAGTCATTAAAGAATCACACACCCTGTTTGTAGTTCACCAATCAAGAATACTCCCCCAACTCCATTATAAAAAAGTGTAAACTCTTAGTCTATATACACCGAGAGGTACACGTCTCGCTGTGTACATACACTGCTCTACCTTAACAATAGAATATCAATTTACACTTAGAAAAAAAATAAGAATATTTTTACAGATGTGAATTGTGAACTATAAGATTTATTATTGTACCTGTAGATAATCTTATTTTTTCGGAGTTATATTTCTATTAAAGTAATAACTTACGTTTATGAGTTAAGAAAAGCAATAGAATTTCAGGATTAAAATACTTATGTTATGGCAGGTCCATATTAAACACTGATGTACACGCTTCTGATTTAGCTAATTTTTGCAATTCTTTCGTAGGGCAAACCTTGGGTGACTGCGTTGTTTATTTTGGCTCAGAGAAACTGTTTTCACACTCTCACTTCTCGCAGAAAACGGAAGAGCTGTCAGAACCACAGATCAAGGAAAGGTATCACAGATCGTGTGTGGTCTATCCACAGCCCACGGGTCGTGTGTGTGGTCTGCCTATAACCCATGGATCATGTGTGTGGTCTGCCTATAACCCATGGATCGTGTGTGTGGTGTCTATAACCCATGGGTCGTGTGTGTGGTCTGCCTATAACCCATGGATCGTGTGTGTGGTGTCTATAACCCATGGATCGTGTGTGTGGTGTCTATAACCCATGGGTCGTGTGTGTGGTCTGCCTATAACCCATGGATCGTGTGTGTGGTGTCTATAACCCATGGATCGTGTGTGTGGTGTCTATAACCCATGGGTCGTGTGTGTGGTCTGCCTATAACCCATGGATCGTGTGTGTGGTGTCTATAACCCATGGGTCGTGTGTGTGGTCTGCCTATAACTCATGGATCGTGTGTGTGGTGTCTATAACCCATGGATCGTGTGTGTGGTCTGCCTATAACCCATGGATCGTGTGTGTGGTGTCTATAACCCATGGGTCGTGTGTGTGGTCTGCCTATAACCCATGGGTTGTGTGTGTGGTCTGCCTATAACCCATGGGCCGTGTGTGTGGTCTGTCTATAACCCATGGGTCGTGTGTGTGGTCTGTCTATAACCCATGGGTCGTGTGTGTGGTCTGCCTATAACCCATGTGTCGTGTGTGTGGTCTTCCTATAACCCATGGGTAGTACCTGGAGGTTACCTGGAGGTTATTCCGGGGATCAACGCCCCCGCGGCCCGGTCCATGACCAGGCCTCCCGATGGATCAGGGTCTGATCAACTAGGCTGTTACTGCTGGCCGCACGCAGTCCAACGTACGAGCCACAGCCCGGCTGATCCGGCACTGACTTTAGGTATCTGTCCAGCTCTCTCTTGAAGGCAGCCAGGGGATTATTGGCAATTCCCCTAATGCTTGATGGGAAGCTGTTGAACAGTCTTGGGCCCCGGACACTTATGGCGTTTTCCCTTAGTGTACCAATGGCGCCCCTACTTTTTATTGGGGGCATTTTGCATCGCCTGCCCAGTCTTTTACTTTCGTAGGGAGTGATTTCTGTGTGCAGATTTAGGACCATTCCTTCCAAGATTTTCCAAGTGTAGATTATGATATATCTCTCACTCCTGCGTTCTAACGAGTACAAGTCAAGTGCTTCCAAGCGTTCCCAGTAGTTAAGGTGCTTGACAGAACTTATACGTGCAGTAAAGGATCTCTGTACACTCTCTAGATCTGCGATTTCACCTGCTTTGAATGGAGATGTTAATGTACAGCAGTATTCCAGCCTAGAGAGAACAAGTGATTTGAAAAGGATCATCATTGGCTTGGCATCTCTCGTTTTGAACGTTCTCATTATCCATCCTATCATTTTCTTTGCACGTGCGATCGTGGCACTGTTGTGATCCTTGAAAGTGAGATCCTCAGACATTACTACTCCCAGGTCCCTTACATTATTATTCCGCTCTATTGTATGGCCAGAGTCTGTAGTATACTCTATTCTAGTTATTATCTCCTCCAGTTTTCCATAACGGAGTAGTTGGAATTTGTCCTCATTGAACATCATATTGTTTACCGTTGCCCACTGGAAAACTTTGTTTATATCTTCTTGGAGGTTAACCGCGTGTGTGGTCTGTCTATAACCCATGGGTCGTGTGTGTAGTCTGTCTATAACCCATGGGTCGTGTGTGTGGTCTGTCTATAACCCATGGGTCGTGTGTGTGGTCTGCCTATAACCCATGGGTCGTGTGTGTGGTCTGTCTATAACCCATGGGTCGTGTGTGTGGTCTGTCTATAACCCATGGGTCGTGTGTGTGGTTTGCCTATAACCCATGGGTCGTGTGTGTGGTCTGCCTATAACCCACGGGTCGTGTGTGTGGTCTGCCTATAACCCATGGGTCGTGTGTGTGGTCTGCCTATAACCCATGGGTCGTGTGTGTGATCTGCCTATAACCCATGGGTCGTGTGTGTGGTCTGTCTATAGCCCATGGGTCGTGTGTATGGTCTGCCTATAACCCATGGGTCGTGTGTGTGGTCTGCCTATAACCCATGGGTCGTGTGTGTGGTCTGTCTATAACCCATGGGTCGTGTGTGTGGTCTGCCTATAACCCATGGGTCGTGTGTGTGGTCTGTCTATAGCCCACGGGTCGTGTGTGTGGTCTGCCTATAACCCATGGGTCGTGTGTGTGGTCTGCCTATAACCCATGGGTCGTGTGTGTGGTCTGTCTATAACCCATGGGTCGTGTGTGTGGTCTGCCTATAACCCATGGGTCGTGTGTGTGGTCTGCCTATAACCCATGGGTAGTGTGTGTGGTCTGCCTATAACCCACGGGTCGTGTGTGTGGTCTGCCTATAACCCATGGGTCGTGTGTGTGGTCTGCCTATAACCCGTGGGTCGTGTGTGTGGTCTGCCTATAACCCATGGGTCGTGTGTGTGGTGTGCCTATAGCCAACGGGTCGTGTGTGTTGTCTTCCCACAACCCACGGGTCGTGTGGCTTATCCACAACCCACGGGTCGTGTATCTTATCCACAACCCACGGGCCGTGTGTCTTCCCACAACCCACGGGTCGTGTGTGTTGTCTTCCCACAACCCACGGGTCGTGTGTGTCTTCCCACAACCCACGGGTGGTGTGGCTTATCCACAACCCACGGGTTGTGTATCTTATGCACAACCCACGGGTCGTGTGGTTTATCCACAACCCACGGGTCGTGTATCTTATCCACAACTCACGGGTCGTGTGGCTTATCCACAACCCACGGGTCGTGTGGCTTATCCACAACCCACGGGTCGTGTGGCTTATCCACAACCCATGGGTTGTGCAACATTTGGGTATCTTTACTGAGGAAACATTTCTCCAGCCAGTGACTTCATTAGTCCAATACAGAGAAGAACGGCGGGAGATAAGGATTTTAAAATAATCAGTCCATCAGTCTGGGGTCGACGAGAAGCGGCTTATATACTGCAGACAGGTGAGGCGAAACAGCTGAAGACGGCGTCACCTATACGTAGGTTAAGTAATCACTGAAAATCAAAATCAAAATCCCAAGATTTCGATTCTCTGAACCATTTACATGCCGGTCAGAAACAGCAACACCTTGAGATCCTGATGCAGAGAATTCTTCGACGTCTTCATAGCACAGTGAGGTTGATCAAGTTGGTGAATTAATAATTAAGCGCACTGTGTGGGGTGAAATGTCGAGAATTAAGAATTGCATTATACTGCAGTTCTGTCTCTTATTTCCTATCAAACATTGTGTATAACCTAGCAGTTCTCCAAATATAATAACCAGTAATAGAATCTCGAGTTACAGGATGTGTAAAACGCGAACAGAAACTTCAGCAGCTCCTCTTCTTCAGGATTCGTGCAGTTTGCATAGAGGTTCACTCCTTCCGATGACTAAAGGAGTTCTGATGTGCAGTAACGAGTTAGTTGTGTTGGTTCACTGACATCTGTTGTCCTTTTAGTAGCTTGTAGGAACCTAACATGCCAGTGTTCCTCTTGCCTCTGCCGAGTGGAAATATTGAGTTATTGTTGGTATTTAGCTTTTGAACAAATTGTTTGTTGTTCGTAAAAAAAATGGTTTAGTGTCTTAGCTATATTCTGCTTTATATGTACTGAAAAGATCCCACCTTCCAAAATGTTTTCGATAGTGAAGGGGATTTTCATGGTGGCAAGGTCGTGCTTGATGGTTCTTACACTATTATGTCGAAAATAATGATAAGAATGTAAGCATTTTTCTGGAAGTGTGGCATGGAGAAAGATCCTGCTGGAAAATGCCTTCTCCATCAGGAAAGTTTCTATTCACAATGGCAAGCAAATGAGTCGTTACTGGTCATCATTCCCTGAGCAATAACAAGTCGTCCAGAAGTAAAACTACATCTTTTGTAGGTGTTTTGGAGCTTGTTGAATGTGTCCATTCCAAAGAGGTTCACCTTCGCTCCACCTCACTACCACTGATCTGTACTCATCTACTTCAAAATGCGCCTCATGTGAAAATATAACTTTTCTCTATTCATCTGTCGTCCATCCCATACATAAATGGTTCTCCACTGGAAATCGAGTGAGGTATACTCATGTTTTGACGCGCACTGCAAATGCAACAGAAAGGTTTGCATGTTTAGAACCTGCTGTGATCTCAATGCCGTTATCTAGAGACTTTCGAAATGCTCTGTATGACACATTATGTTCGTGTTAATGTGTCGGGAGTAATAACACTAGTTTCAGTGACTTGTGCCACAATGCTGCTACTTCAAATTTCTCGCTGTACGCTATTCGGCTTAGTTTAGGTTAAATTAGATAAGGTTAGGCAATGAAGAGGTCTGACGTGCAAACAGAAAACGAGTCGCAGCCGAAAGCACTTAAAAAATCTGTGATATACTTACTGTTTAAGGCTAGTTAAACAGTCAGCCATTTGACAGTCTCAGCAACTGAAACATTCTCTGCTTTTAAGAGAGTGAGGCTGCACCTGTGACCTAAACCGAGACGCTATGATACTAGTGACCGGGACCACGATATTGTAGTAGCAGTAACTGGTCCCACAATACTACGGTACCAGTGAATGGGGGACAGAATGCTGTGGTACCGGCGATGAGGCCCATGACGGTAGGGTACCAGTAACCTGGGCCACGACTCTGACCTTGAACATTTGTGGCACAAATGTTTAAGGTCACAGTGTTGTACTACGTATCAGTGACCACGACTAGGATAATGTGGTAGCAGTGCTCAGGACCATACCTCTACCGTGGTACCAGTGACTGACAATACCTCTGCTGCTGTGGTACCAATGACTGGGAACAATATCTCCACTGCTGTAGTATCAGTGACTGGGACAATACCTCTGCTGCTGTAGTACTAGTGACTGGGACAATACCTCTGCTGCTGTGGTACCATTGACTGGAAACAATACCTCTGCTGCTGTAGTACCAGTGACTGGGAACACTACCTCTTCTGCTGTGGTACCAGTGACTGGGAGCAATACCTCTGCTGCTGTGGTACCAGTGACTAGGACCATACCTCTGCTCCTGTGGTACCAGTGACCATACCTCTTATGTTGAGGTGCTAGTGACTGGGACAATATCTCCGCTGCTGCGGTACCTGTGACTGGGTCAATACCTCTCCT
This sequence comes from Cherax quadricarinatus, assembly GCF_038502225.1. NCBI lineage: Eukaryota > Metazoa > Arthropoda > Malacostraca > Decapoda > Parastacidae > Cherax > Cherax quadricarinatus. Next base: position 6,369,451 of record NC_091308.1, read on the forward strand.
GCTGTGGTACCAGTGACTGTGACTACGATGCTGGGACTGACAGTACTCCTGGGAAATACGTAGTACACCATAATATTGAGGGTCAGTAAGTGTAGCTCTCTGGTTCTTTTCTTCTCCTCAAGTGATCGACTTGTCTTACTCGACCACCTGCCAACTCTCAAGTCAATACTGAGAACAATGGTGCGTGTTTACCTTGCTGAGTTTTTGATGCTGTATGTGTGTGTGTGTGTGTGTGTGTGTGTGTGTGTGTGTGTGTGTGTGCATATTTACGTAAGTCTGCGTAAGTGGAGTTCTAATTCTTAGGCCTCCATTTACACATTAATTGGTCTATCTCACATCCCTTCCATTCTAAGTTCTGTCATATCTTGTGTTGAATCCTAGTACTGACTTCTCCTGCAACACATCCTTCCTTAATGTACTCCACTCTCACCAAAGGAATTATGTCTTTTTTCTTATTTAGACTTCAGTTTGCACTTGAGGTCTCTTGCTGCATTTCCTTCCACTTTAAATGGTACATCTTCATCAACTCTCTGAGTGTCTTTGAGAAGCAGTTATTTTGTTACGTCTCCTCTAGTTCTCTAATCTCCTACTGATTAAGATCTGTCTCTTTTGAGTGACGAGAAGAGGGCTTTTTGCTGGTGCTTGCTATTTGAGTAATGTCTTACAGATGTCATGAACATCTGTAAGACATTACAGATGGACCTCTTGCTCGGATTTCCCAAGTTTTTTTATGTAAGGTGCCATGAAAAAATTCCCGGACTCGAATTTTCCGCGCGCTAAGTGGGTGAAATATGGCGGCGGCGTAGATCACGCTGCGCATTACACTCCCCTGTGAGGCATCGTGGCGAGTTTCAGTGTGGTCGGTTATTTCGTTGAGATTAGGACATTTTTTTGTGCTGTCAGCACAATGTTGCGAAAGTTCCTTGCAAGTTTTCGAGCGATATGTCAGAGCCTGGATAACACTTTGCGGAATGCTACAAGTTGTATAATTTCCAACAGTTAATACATAGAGTTCAGCAATAAAGACAGAAAGGTTGTGGGTTGTTTCCATCCCATGTTGTGATGGAAGCGAGGAATCCATAGAGCAGATGTCACAGAGGGTTTATTACTGTTGAGGATTCGTGATCCATCCGCATATACATGTCTGGTGTACCGGGGTAAAGGTTGAACACTGTAAATGTCATAACAAAACTCTTACTTCATCTAGAGCTGTTTTTGGAATATCGTTGGAGTATCACTGGGATAATAGTTCCACGGGGAAATAGGCGAAACTGCTGGACGATTTTCGTAGGTTTAAAAAAATGCATAGGTTGGAAGGGAAATTAGGTAGAACCTTTTTATAAAGGGATGCAGGAAGAGGGTAAATCTAGTGAGATTCATTCATAGAGATAACGACAGGATTAACTTTGGACTGTATGGATAAGCCTGATGTGCAGAAATGCAGAGGGAGATGTAGTTGGTATACATGCCTCTTCTTGTGGCTTGTCTTGCGAACTTAAGCACCCACAAATGTTTTGCCTGACAGTGTTTTGAACTGTCTCCAGATGGTTACGAATGTGTGTAGTATAGAATTGGAGAAGGATAAGTATGGATGATGTCAACCCCTCATGAAGTGTAAAGTGTGGACAGAGACAGGGCCATTCACTTGAGCATTATAATTTAGAGCAAGAACACATGTTAGAAATAAAAATTAATGTAACAATGCTTCAGAATTTTTACTTCAGCATTATGTAAATAATAATACTAATACTACTACTACTAATAATAATAACATAAAAAGCTATTATTATTATTATTATTAATATTGAAAGGTAAACAGACCGTCATGACACTAGAGAGCCAACTTGCCTGACACTAACCCTGTAATCTCACGTGCAAGCTTTATACCAGCTTAACATGTGCGTGTGAAGTTTGTATATATGCTTACACTCCTTGATTCTGTGTGTAAGCCTTTGCATATTTTATCCAAACAATTTTTAAATAAAACTTAAAGCAACATAGGCATCAAAGAATTCCAACACATTTGCGAGATTCTACGAAGTAAGAGCGAGTCCTCTAGCGCACCTCCACGGTCAGCCAACACACTAGCAGGTCCTTTGACACATTACATTTCATCACCACAGCTATGGCGCCCTGCAACACACCTACGAGGCCTCTCGTGTCAATATGGTTTCCAACCTATCCGGGGCGCCCTAGAAAATCCTTTCTAGCCCTACAACACACCCGCGGTACCGCCCCCACACTTTCGGGTCCTCCAACGCGCCTGCGGTACCTCCAGCGGACCACTTGCTCTGGTTAATGTCCTACAATTATCCGCCGAAACACTAATTAATGATCTAGTACAGCGAATGTGAATAATAACGTTACGGCCCCCGGAGTAATTAGTTATTCTTAATTATCCAAACAATCCATTAATGGCTTGGTGCGGCCCATTAGCGTTGGTGGTCAGTCACTGAGGTAGTCAGGACAGTTTAATCGCTGGGAACCCTTGTACTCCCAGGAATGACCTCAGTAAAAGCCACGCACGCACTCGAACACTGAAATGCGTACACAAACGCATAAGAGCCAGTGAAGAGATGGGGCCAGGTACTGAAACTCTTTCCCTGCAACCATATAAAGTATATAAGTGAACACTAAACCAAAATATGCTTGTGCTTTTATACCAGCAGGAATTATGTCTAGTGGATGGATGGACAGAATTATTAAACTGGAAGGAAATCAGATAAAGCAGAACGGACTGATAGAATATACAAAGGAATCCCTCCTACATGACCTTACACAGGTAATGACACGGGGACAGGAAATGGGTCTCATCCTGAATCCATCCAAATGTGAAATCATCTCAGTCAGTCAACGAGTGATAAATGTAGTGAGATCAAAACTACCAGGAGCAGCAGTCGTTGCCCCCAGAAATAGTGTCCTGCTAGGAGCACCTCTGGGAAGCAATGCCATTGACACAATTCTCAGGAAGAAATTGGAAGAGTTAAGGAGAATGGAACAACGAATAGGCAATCTGGACACCCACGATGCCTTGTACCTTCTCACAAAGTGCTTGAGTCTGCCCAGGTTGACATATTTCCTAAGATGTGCACCTTCATATGATAACCCTATACTGCACGAATATGACAGTATTCTGAGGTAGATTTTTACGAAAGTACTTAACCTTACTCTAGAAGACGGGCAGTGGAACCAAGCTACACTTCCAGTCAGACTAGGAGGCATTGGTGTCCGCAAGTCATCACAGATTGCGTTACCTGCTTTTCTGTCCTCGTGTATTGCATCCAGAGAGCTTGTAGCAGCGATTCTCCCTGAACATCTTAGGGACAAGATTGGAGTCCAGGACCAAAAATTCATTGACGGAGCAATGATCTGGGATAATCTAACGGGCTCTGAAACCAGACCTGCTTCCCCCAACAACTACAAACAATCGCACTGGGATGGTCCAATAGTGGAAAATATAGCCTCAACTATGCTTCAGAGTGTGTCAGGGAAGGATAGAGCCCGCCTCCTGGCAGTGAGAGCCCCTCATGCTGGGGACTTTCTGTTGGCTGTTCCCAACTCCAGCCTTGGCACACGCCTCGACCCACAGACCATCCGCATCGGTGTTGCCCTTCGACTTGCCGCCCCTATTCTCGCCGAACACAGGTGTATTTGTGGCAGTGAAGCAGCAGACCGATTCGGGTACCATGGTCCTGTGTGCCGTAAATCAGAGGGAAAGACTGCAAGACATGAGGAGGTTAATAACATTATCAAGAGGAGCCTCACAACAGCTGGATGCCCAGCAGTAAGGGAGCCACCCCAACTATGCAGATCTGATGGCAGCCAGAAGCGTCCAGATGGTATCACCCTTCAAGCCTGGACAGATGGGAAGCAGGTGGTGTGGGACTATACATGTGCATCTACCTTGGCTGATACCTATCTCCAATACACCAGGGAGGAAGGAGGGGCAGCTGCCAGCTTCAGGGAGTCCCAAAAGTCTAGAAAATATGGAGAACTTGCCCATCATTATATGTTTGTTCCCCTTGGTTCATGGGGAAAGAGTGCATCTAAATTCCTTAAGGAGCTGGGAAAAAGACTCATCAGGGTAACTAGGGATCCCAGGGCAGCTAGTTTTCTGTTCCAGCGGCTCAGTGCGGCTGTTCAAAGGGGTAATGCCTGCTGTATTTTGGGCACACGCCCCAGCTCTGAGGAGCTGGATGAGATTTTCGCGTTACAATCGGTGATACACACGTAACAACATGTACCGTATATGCCACCTTTATATCAGCAATGTATCTCTTAAATCTTCTGTACCATATTATGTAATAAAATATTCCTATTGGTAAAACAAAATATATTAAAAGATGGGGTGGTAGGGGAAGTGGAATATTCAAACGGCTTCAGGAAGAAATCCAAATATTCTTCCTTGAAGCCTTTTTATCCACTTCTCCGAGGCTATGGGTCCCACAATTTACACCAGAGGTGGACCCAAACCTATAAATATATATATATATATATATATATATATATATATATATATATATATATATATATATATATATATATATATATATATCTCAGTAGTAGTAACCAGTTTTATTATATGTACTTGCTTCGGCAGTACATATACTAAATTATGGTAGACCATTTCACCAGATATTGTGAGTTAGTTCCTATTGCAGATAAGACTGCCGAGACAGTAGCTAAAGCGTTTAAAGAACGCATTATATGCAGGCATACCACCCCTAAGTCCCTAGTAACAGATAATGGAGGTGAATTCTGTAATGAAATTCTTGAAAATTTGTGCACCTTGTACAAGATCTCTAAATTCACCATTGTTCCTCATCATCCTGCCAGCAATGGGTTAGCGGAACGAACCAATAAGAAAGTACTTGATGTCTTGAGAGCCACTATCAATCCCAACAGTGAAACTTGGAATGAAGTTATACCTGATGTGCAGTGTGCTAAAAATTCTGCTTACAATGTTTCTATAGGTGACACTCCACATTATGCATTGTATGGTGTAGATAAACGTTTGCCTTATGAGTTGTTATATTCTAATCCGAAACCAAATTACAACCCTGATGATTTCATAGCAACTCGTACCAGCTTAGCTCAAAGTGTTTTTGGAAGAATCCGTGAAACACTTCATAAATCAACAGCAGAATTTACAAGAGTCGCAAACACTCGAGCAAAAGCCATCCAAAATCAAAGTAGGTTCGAGAGTTATGCTGATTAACTTTAACAAAACGTCTGCAATGCCAAAGCTTGATCAAAAGTTTGTTGGTCCTTATCGAGTAGTGGAACATATCACTGGTAATAAGTATAAGGTTAGAGAGATTAGTACTGGTCAGTATAAAGAATCGCATTTAGATCATATGAAGTTAGTATGTGATGATAATGATGTTCCAACCCAGACTAATGTGACAGACTCTGACAATCCTCCTGATCCTGTACTCTCTTCCTCTAATACTCAGTCAGACGATCAACCTGAATGTCGTTATTCCCTACGTACACGACAGGTATTGAGAAATCCTCAAGTATCATTTGTAACATCCAATTCAGATTTGCCTCAAATACAGCATGAGTTAGCCTATGCTACAGAGTTTGATCCTCCCAGAGATGACACTCATTCTGCTTGTCAATCTCACCCTAGCAGAGTTGGGGTTAAATGTAAATAACCTGTATAGATGAATAATTACAGTATCAACTTATCAGTATTCAAGAATTTTTTTTGTGTTCATGTTCTCTCCGCATTCTGAGAGTTAACAGTCTAGATTTGAGTGCACCGAATCTGCCTTTTTGTTAAACACTTCTTTCTTTGTATATATTCCTTCCTCAGAATCCGTAGATCACATGAATACAGATCGATCGATCAAATTTTTTTTTATCACTTCTACTGTGTAATCCCAACGTTGAGTTTCATTCGATGAGTTGTGCTATATTATACCTTGTATTGCATTACAGTTTCAGTTACGTAAGCTTCCATTCCAACGTTCTACTTATGTATGTTATAATGTTTAATTGTTGTGTACTTTGACATTGTATAGAATCAGCCCAAGCCGTATACCTGCCATCTCTAGTTTGTATTAGTTGTATGTCGGGACGACATACGTTAGCGTCGCCGAGCTCTCAGTAGTAGTAACCAGTTACCAGTAACCAGTGTACCAGTAGTTGACTCACTACCAACCGTCTCTGCCTGAGTCACTGTCTATTCATATTGTGCTGACCACAGCAGTATTCAAAGACCCCCTCACATATGGGTACTGTGGGCGGCCAGTCAGTGTTACGAGAGTGAGCAAGGAGACAAGGTTACGGCTGTTAGGGCGCTCCCCACACTATCCGTAATTATACGTACTTCCAGCCTACGTGAGTATTACTTTACCCTATCCACGTGTACGAACTCCCACATGATATATATATATATATATATATATATATATATATATATATATATATATATATATGTCGTGCCGAATAGGCAGAACTTGCGATCTTGGCTTAAATAGCAACGCTCATCTTGCCATATAGGACAAGTGAAAATTTGTGTATGCAATAATTTCGCCAAAATCATTCTGAACCTAACGAAAAAATTATATTTCTCTGTGTTTGTTTAGTATTAAATTATTGTAAACAAATCTAAAATATATTTAGTTGGGTTAGGCTAAAATAAATTGTTCTTGTTATAATAAGGTTAGGTAAGTTTTCCAATATTCTTTTGAAGCAAAAATAAAAATTTTTACATTAACATTAATGAAAAAAATATATCTTTAAACGTATAAGAGAAAATTTTAGAAAGGTCTTAATTTTAAATGAGTTCTTGCTAACTGACCAGTTTTACATATTCGGCACGACATATATATATATATATATATATATATATATATATATATATATATATATATATATATATATATATATATATATATATATATATATATATATAACTTTGAAGAATGGAATATAAGATATGAAGATTTCGATGAATCAGATGCTAAAAAAAATAATAAAGTATGGTGACATAATAAAAAGAGACAAGATGGATCAAGAATGGACAAAGAATAAGGATGATAAAATAAGATACTCCGACGTTGAAAATTTGACGGCGATTGGATCGTGACAACTTGTTAATATCTTCAAATTTTCATACCCGATATTAATGATTGGAAACTCATGCCGCAGTTTATATTATTTTTTTGGAGCATTGAGATAGAGAGGGCTGGTCTTAAGGGATTTGGAGATAACTTCTTGGAGCGTTGAGTAACCGAACACATCCATTTCATGTACGTATGCAACAATTGCACATCCTGCAATAGTGAATTCACAAAGTTCTCTTATGAGTAAGGAGAGCAGGAAATAATTAGGTACACATGTAATAATATAAGTAAGCATTTGAACTACCATAATGTTACTAAGAGACATTTTTCCTTCCTCGCTCATAAACTTAATTATTTGATATAGTTTACGAGGCAGACGAGGTGTTGTCACGTCATGAAAACACGTTAAGAAATATAAATTCATGTAGTTTACTGATTATGCGTTTATTACATCTGAAAACTGCATACACACGTTAAGTTAATTTTAGAGATTATTATTATTATAATCAAGGGGGAAGCACTAAACCCGTAGGATTATACAGCGCCTATGGGGGGATGGAAGGCATTCAGGCTTAATTCAGGGAACTGGAGCACAGATCCAATTCCCTAGATCAAGAGCCCCTCACCAGCGTCAAGGAGCCTTCCTTGAGGGGAATTTTAGAGATGATTTAAGATTAGTGACCGAGCGGGATGGCTGGTCTCTGCATGGTATTAAGTCTTGATGATGTTACTGATGCAGACACCTCAAGGGTTCGCTTGTTTGCTATTCTAAATTAGGGATGTTTGATCGGTGGTTGATGGAATTTAGGTGGATACTCGTTTGGAGGTTGATGGGAGTTCTGTGGGTGATGTACGAAATTATCGTGGGAGAATACGTAGCACGTATTCTCCCACGATAATTTCACTACCACAAAAGCATTTTATTACACCTGAGTAAAAGTTTAATTGTCGCCTTTGTGATTAAAAGTTGAATTGGATGAGATAAGTATAATTTAAAAATAATCACCTCTGGATTTTATAACTGTCCTGCCATCCCTCTGCCAGAATTTCAATCTGTCAATTTCTCCAACTGTTAAAAATTATCAGGATTAATTCTTCACCAGTCATGAACAGCTAGAACAAGACTGCGTTTATTACCAGAGAGTAACTATATCGTAGAAAATTATTATAATAAAAAAAGAAGCGCTAAATCAGAAGGGTTTATCGAAGAAAGATATATGGTTGTGTTAAGTATCCTACTGAGCACTGAATATCTGGTTAAATATCTGAGAATTACAAGCATTATTACTTTCACACAAAACTAAATCCGCGAGGGTCACTAAGCGCTATATGAGAGGAATCATGTAGGTCAAAGTTTACCACCCTGACTTATGTGACCGAGGTTCCAGTAAAAATTATTTACTGTAAGCATTTCTTTTACAGTTATACACAGCCTTCAAGTGGGGGGGGGTTGCTTTCATTCTGTTGAAGGGTTCTTGATTCAAGGAATTGGAACTTCTCTCACTTTTAATGGATCAACTCGGATTACTCCACATTCCGCTGGTCTAACTCAAGACCTACGAGTCAGCATATCCAGGGTTTTGTAATTAAATAACAAATATTATTCTTGCGCAGTTTCATCCTTTTAAGCATTATTGGCACTGAATATAATTCCCCAGGCAAGCGACCCAAAGCAGTCAACAAACACAGTTGGAATCGATTCCCAGTGATATGGGATGTGCGTGAACTGCTGCAACCATTGAGACGCGAGTGGGCGGTCAGAGTGCTGCAGGGAGCCGTGTGGTGTCATTACTAAATTGGCTCAGCACGCCTGCAACAAGATTAATGCATAACCCGAGGCGCTGCCGTCAAAGGCCAGCATTAATCACTTAGACTAGCTGAGGGCTGTCATATGAGCAACACACACACACACACACACACACACACACACACACACAACACCAGTTTGGAACCTACACCTGGACAAACATGTCAAAAAATTAGAGAAAGTGCAAAGGTTTGCAACAAGACTAGTACCAGAGCTAAGGGGAATGTCCTACGAAGAAAGATTAAGAGAAATCGGCCTGACGACACTGGAGGACAGGAGAGGTAAGGGGGACATGATAACGACATATAAAATACTGAGAGGAATTGACAAGGTGGACAGAGACAGGATGTTCCGCAGATGGGACACAGAAACAAAAGATCACAAATGGAAGCTGAAGACTCAGATGAGTCACAGAGACATTAGGAAGTTTTTCTTTAGTCATAGAGTTGTCAGGAAGTGGAACAGTCTGGGAAGTGATGTAGTGGAGGCAGGAACCATAATTGTAAGACGAGGTTTGATAAACCTCATAGAGCAGAGAGAGGACCTAGTAAAGATTAGTGAAAAGGCGGGGCGAGGAGCTGTGACTCGACTCCTGCAACCACAAATAGGTGAGTACGTACGTACACACACACACACACACACACACACACACACACACACACACACACACACACACACACACGCACACACACTAATCTCAGCTGTCATTTCCCGACTTGTGATGAGAACAGCAGGGAATGAATGATACATAACGTATGAAAGGCGATGATAGAGCAAGGGGTGAATAAGGCACAAGAGAGTGCGCGCGCTTTTGTGCGTGTCAGTGCGTGTGTGCGTGCGTGCATGAGTGCGTGCGTGCGCAGTAACGAGAGCCGCAGAAAGAGCGAACAGATCACGTGACTGCCCCTACCAGCTTGTCAACAGCACAACAGGTCCATTAAGGGAGTCGCGTGGACGAGTCGGCCTTGATGCTGTGATAACCATGTATCACTTGCCAACCTGGTGAAGATGTATTACTGGGAAGCTGGGGAGAGTTGGTCCCCGGTGGGTGGGGTTGTAGGGGCTAGTCCGAGAGAATGATGGGGCCGGAAAATGGGTGAGGATAATGACAGTGGGAGAGGGTGATGATAATGGGTGAGGGTAGTGACAATGAGAGGGACAGCCTCGCACTGTGGTGGCAAGGAATGGGGGAAGGGAGAGGGCGGTAATGGGGATGGGTCGCCTCAGTGTAATGGCAATTTCTTTATCGGTAAAAACTGAGTACATCAGCTGTGCTGCTGATGTACTCAGTCGTAATAATTACAAAGTGGGAACAAAAGGCGTGCTTCCCTGTCAACTTTCATTACTCAGGATGCGTTTCGTGTATCAGGAAATGAAATCTATCTGTCCCGTTGAGCTGACAAACTTCGTTAAGGGATGAGAAAATTGTCAAGCATTCCACCACTGATCCCGTTCCAGCAGAGCTGGAATTATTATTACTTAAGAATTTCCACCTCTCAGTATAGCCTATCAAGCTATCAAGAAATATTATCATGATTGTGTGAGAAAAGTTATATAGATTACCGTAGCACTTTTGCATATATCATAAACTGTTTCTTTGTACCTGATATGCAGTTGTGCTCGTTTTCTTCCCCAAGTAGATCATCGTATATTGAGAATAAACTATACATCTGTCGGCGTTTAGATTCAGAGATGCAAGATTTCTGCTAAGCAGTGTGTCCATCATTATCGTCTAGGGCGGTAACCTCACCTTGATTACATGCATTAAACACATTCAATTCTCATGCAAACTCAAAATTGAGCAATGTTTCAATAAACCCTCAAAAAGACAGAATTCCAGGAATCTTTCAAATGTTTAAGGTTAAGATCATCGTTTAATAATTACTGCCGTATTAATTCAGAACGTTCCTTTACGGGATTAGTATATCGGATGGTTTCAACCACATTTTTTTTTTTTTGGTCATGGATTTGAAAACAAATCTTGTTTCCAGAATGTTTAGTGAAAAGTGGCTTAAGCTCTCGGTTTTTGACACTGAAGCTGCATTTATAATTTTCTGACTCCAAAATAACTCTGTGTAGATTCCCTGACATAATTCAATTTATATTCCCTCACCAGTTAGTAGTGACTGCTCCCATTACCACACAGTCAGTGATGTCTGTTAATATTACCTCACTGTTAGTGGTGACTGTTAACAATACTCCACTGTTAGTGTTGCCTGCTAACATTGCATCACAGTGTTGCATTATTTCACAGTCCTCCCTGTTAACATTACGTCTCAATGTTGACTGCACATGCTAAAATTACCTCACATTTAGTAATGCATGTCAACATTACGTGATAAAGTTGATGACTAAGACATGTACAACACCTGGGTGTGTCTATTGATGAGGCTGATGTCACCTTCACAGAAATAAAGAGGTAATTTTGAGGTATTGGCCTTGACATATGTTCCGTTCCTTAGCCTTGATAGACGTTCAGTTCCTTGGCCTCGATAAATGTTCAATTCCTGTTATCTATCAACGGCCGCTGTTGTATGTGATTGTTATCACACCAGATACGGTAGTCTTCCTGTTGTATCAATCACACAATCACAGCCCAATAGCATATATTTGGTGCCTACCTGAAGTCAGTTCCGGAGGTCAACACCCCCGCGGCCCGGTCCATGATCAGGTCTCACGGTGGATCAAGGCCTGATCAACCAAGTTGTTACTGTTGGTTATATAGGCAATCCAATGTACGAACAGCCTGCCTGATCAGGCACTAACTTTGGGTATCTGTCCATTTTTCTTGAAGACAGATAGGGGGTCTGTTTTAAATCCCCCTTATGTATGATGGGAGGCTGCTGAATAGCCTTGGGCCCCTGGCATTTATTGTGTTGTCTCTCTCAGGGAGCTCATGACACTTTTGTTTTTCATTAGAGGGATGTTGCACTTTTTTTTTTTTTACTTTCATATGGAGAGATTTCTGTGTGTAGATTAGGGAACAGTCCCTCTCAGATTTTCCAGGTGTAAATTATGACGTACCTTTCTCGCCTGTGTTTTAAGGAGTACCCAAGGACGTGTTGTGTGTTCAGAGATACTTCTATGCATACTATTGCTATAACGCGTGGTTATTTGAGTTACTGTCACCTTCTTGTCAGCTTTAACTAGTCTAACCATTCTCAGACCTCTCCCATTATCAGGACGTTCTCGCCCACAGAACTTCTGCTCAATGGATATTTTGTATTTTTCTTCAGAGACTTGTGTATGAAATGTGATCTAATTCACTTAGATCACATTTCTTCCCCATTCTGATGTTTGGTCTGAGCAACAACTGGATCTCTTGACCATGTCTGCATGCTTTTAGGCATTGAGGTGCTGCCACGTGATTGGCTGATTAAATATGCCTAGTATAGGCCAGTAAACTTGCTGCAGTGCCCCTCCTTTATGTTATTTTTAACAAACAGGTGCACTAATAAAGTAGCCACTGAGTGCATATTTATACTATGCATCATAGCTAGATATGCGTTTTGATACTCGAAAACGGCTATTATATTTTTTTGAATATTTAGCCTACCAAATCCAGAATTTAAACGTGTAGTTCTAACATCTTAGGCTATACTAGAAATTCTAATATATGGACCCGTACCGCTCTAGGCGACGATTCTCTTTTGAGGTTGACATAACGGTAAGACCCACCCACCGCATGACTGCTTCAACCCTGGAAACACTTAGGCAGTTAGGGCCATATAGAGAAAAAATCATCTCATCCTTTTTCCATGTACTACCTGGAGAACGATATTTAGGATGTTGATGTTGTCTGTTGTTGTTGCTGTTGTTGTAGATTCGCCGGTATAATCGCCCAGCCAGGGCCTTTTGCAAAAGGTGGCTCAGCCTTGGCTCCCTGTCGTGGGAGTGTCTCAGATCAATGTCTGCCATGGGAGGAGGTACAAGTACCTCCTTATCGTCTGGGACCAGTTGTCCCCAGGCCCAGCCTCAATCCCCGCCCCCACGGGGCTCGGAGGGAGAAGCTAGGCACCTTGCCTTAAACCCCGCCCACACTGGGCGGGGTGAGGCAGCTGCATAGCAGCAGACGATGTCAGGAGGTGCAAAGCAATCAGTACAGGATCCTTCTGGAGCCACACCCCAGCTTTGAGCCGAAGCCTGAGCGCTGGGGTGTAGTATGCTGTGTGTGTTGCTGCTGCTGCTACTACTACTTCACTTGTCCGTTGCACTCTGATTTAGGATGTGACCTGCAAATATTAGAACATAAGATTGATCTATCTGAGAAAGTATTTGTGAAAATATGTCAAAATGGCTTACAGAGGGTTCAACACCAAGGCGACATTCTTCACTACGGGATCCCATGTTCTTCGATGTGCTCATTTCTTTGAGCTGCGTTAATACTTTGTCACTTGTAACTGCAATTCTCCCCGGCACTACGTGGGTTGGAGATTTTTATTTGAGTTCTGGGATTTGCTCCCTGCTCAATTACTAATTACATAATTGTGATTACCCGTTACTTGTTATAAGAGTGAGCTATGCTGAGAAAACTCGTGCACCGCCTTGTGCTCAATCTAACATGTTTATTGTCTAGTTTAGTGCGTACCTACCTCCTCTTGTGTCCAGAGACAGAGAGACGGAAGGGGAAAGGGAAGGGAATTCAGGAGCTATAATGAGGGAGAGTAATTGTAATGGGTAAATGTTTGGAGGGAGATGAGAACCTGGAGAATGGTTAAGTGGCATGATGGGGGTGGGAGGGTAGGAGGCGGTTCAATAGCGAGCTGTGGGAATATTGGTAGCCCAGCTCAGAAAGATGAGTGGAGTGGGGAGGGGATAGGTAATAAGGGACAGGGGGCAGGCGAGTTATTAATGGAAGGGAAACGAAGGGTCTTCTAGAGACGGATGGGAGGGACTAGTGTGCCGGCATGGATGAGAAGGAAAATTGAACCTTAAAGCACCGATGCTCAAGTGGGATGTCTGTGTCTGAGATAGACACACTGGGGCTACTGTTATCAAGCTTAGGGCGGGAGTTTACAGGAGAGCTGCAATTTAAATCTGAATTGTAAAGTCTGTAGTTTAAACCTACATGAACTGGATAATTTGATCACTGCAATAACCGCAGCCCAGCTAAATCATCTAGAGGACGAAGGGTTGCAGCTGAACTCGTAAGAAACCTAGAAGCTATACATCACTAGTGGAAGAGGTTCAGATGGAAATCTAAAACTTCAAAAGGCCTGGGAACTTGAGCTCAACACTCAGAAGAAACCTAGCAACCGTAGCTTAGCATTCTTACAAGATTTACTACTTATAGAGGTCCAGGGGCTCTAGATCAACTCCCTCAGGAGGCTCTATAGATGGAACTCATCCCCCTGTCGTATTCTAAAAAAAAAAACTGAGATCAATAGCACAAAATACTGTAAAAATATTCTCCAGATAATACTACTATCACCTCCATTTCCCATTCCACACTATTTAGGACTGCAGATGCAGGGCACAAACTATTCCTCACGCCACTCCCACTTCGTTCTACCGTGTCTCACTAGAATAAACATAACCCTGGCCACTAATTCTATGAAAGACCTTACCTAGAAGAGAACCTATTTCAGCACTGTCTTCTAGGGGGTGAGTCTACAAAATCCTTTACTGGCAATATAACTGGAGAAGCCTATCAACCAGGCTTAGTAAACATAATTACACATGTCTGGTTTATTTGTTTTCATCGAACCTAGATTTAGAAAGAGTTGGTGATTAGAAACCACTTTTATAGCTGTTTCTATTGCTGTATATTTAACAGAAATCAAGTAGTTATAGCATCTCTACTACCTTAGTCCTTGACCACACCTCACAACGCCTACATCACTACACGATAATCAGGTGACTACTTTCACGAGCCAGACCTGACATTGCTTAAACTGCCCGAAATCTCTTTGCTCATCTCTTACCTCTGCTGTATACACTAATTTTAATATCTTATGGATACATAACACAGCTTATCAGTGTCGTATATCTAATTGTTGTCAATCAGAATATTCCTTCAGGTAAAAATACATCGGCTTTGAAAGTTTGAAGCTGATCATTATTTGTGGAAAATACTGTATATTTTCCGGAAATACGGTAATCACAATGTAATCACAATGTAATCACGGTAATCACAATGTAAAGGATTGTTATGCCAAATTAAACTTCTGTTATCAATGTCACAAAGGAAGACACCATATAGTCATGTGTAAGGGTCTATATGATAATGTTGATAATAATGATAATGTTGACAATCCTGACACAACAGTGGCTAATGTAAAAATTGCTGCTAATGTTAATTAATAATGATGGTTTTGCTGAAGTAGCCTTACCTGTGTTACAGGTAAAAATTGATGATAAAAGGCATAAATCAAAAAATGTGACTGCATTATTGGACCAGGGACCCCAGCGTACTTTCATAAAACGTAAATGTCTTGATGGTATGAAAGTACAGGTGGGAGATCCCACAACTTTAAAATTATCTGGATTTCTCTCAGATAAAAGAGCTCAATTGTATGACACTGTTTATGTAACTGTCAGGTTGGGCAATGAGAAAAAACGTGTTAATGCAGTAATTGCAGATAGACTTCCAGAGAAAATATCTACAGCAGGGCTTAGTAAAGCTACAGAACGACTCTCACATAATGTAAATTTAGCACCTTCTGGGGTAAGTGATGATTCTGTAGGCCCAATAAATATTTTGATAGGTAGTGACTATTATGCCTCCTTTGTAAAGGGTATGGTAAAGAAATGTGGTGTCACCCTTTTGAAGACTGCAGGAGGCCATGTAATGTATGGTAGGATTCCTCGTAATAATTCATGACTAGAGGAAACTACAAATACCGTAACTGTGTGTCTTACTCATGAAGTCGTGCCCCAGTATAATTCTTCCATAGAGGATGGTGTTGAGCCAGTGCATAAATTGTGGGAATTAGACAGCATTGGAATAAATGTAAATGAAGAAAGTCCAGACGATTCTTTTACTCAGGAGCAATACCCGAGAGATGTAAAATTTGAATCTGGACAATACTGGGTACGACTTCCGTGGAGACTGAACCATCCAGAATTGCCCACTAATTACAGAATGGCATATGGACAATTAAAGGCTCAGCTCCGCGAACTGAGTAAGACACCAGAATTGTTAACTGCCTGTAATGATATAATTGCTGAGCAGTTAATTAATAAATTTATAGAAGAGGTACCTCCTGAGCAAGCCAAAATTTATGGTCACTATTTGCCACATCACGGAGTGAAGAAGGATTCTAAGACCACTCCTCTGAGAATTGTGTTTAATTGTAGTGCCAGGAGTAACAAAAATGTACCTAGTTTAAATGACTGTTTGATGACAGGTCCGTCGTTGACGGAAAAATTAGGAGATATCTTATTAAATTTCAGGATGAGAAATTATGCCTTTACGGCTGACATAAGTAAAGCTTTCCTAAGAGTGGGTTTACAAGAGGCTGACCGGGATTGTACCCGCTTCTTATGGCCTGAGAATCCTATTGACCCACTTAGCCCTCTGAAAACCTTTCGCTTTAGGAGCATATTATTTGGTGCTACATCTAGTCCGTTCCTACTTCAAGCGATGATAAATGCACACCTTAAATGTATGGGAAGTCCATTGAGTAAAGTAATGAGCAAACAATTTTATGTGGACAATTTCCTGGGTGTGACGTCAACTGAAGAGGAACTGTTAATGACTTATGGAGAGGCTAATAAAATAATGCAAAGTGCAAATATGCCTTTGAGGGAATGGAATAGTAATTCGTCCAAATTAAAGGACATAATAAGTAAAGATTACCCTGGAGATGAAGTGCCAAAATGTAGTAATGTATTGGGTTTAAATTGGGATACTGAGAGAGATTTGTTAATGTTAAAACCTAATAATTACAGTATGCCCAATAAATTAACTAAGAGAGTTTTGCTTGCTGAAGTTTCCAAATGTTTTGATCCACTAGGTTTAGTGTCACCCCTTACTATAAGAGGGAAATTATTAATTCAGGAAGCATGGAAATTTAAATGTGCTTGGGATGAAATTCTACCTGAGGAATTCATTAACAGTGGGATGAATTAATTGGTGATTATGAGAAAATTCCAATGTTGGAGTTCCCACGCCAGGTGGCCAATCCAAATGGGAAAAATGTACTCCACATTTTTTGTAATGCTTCAAAATTGGCATATGGAGCAGTTGCTTACCTTCAATGTAATAGTGTTATTTCTCTTGTTATGTCTAAGGCTAAAGTGTCTCCAATTAAATCACGTACCTTACTTCAGTTGGAATTAACAGCCATTTATGTAGGTGTCAAATTAGCTAATTATATAAGAAATAAGTTGCAGGAGATAAATATTAGCGACACTGTAATTTGGTCTGATAATGAGGTATCCTTACAATGGATTCGTAATGGAAACAGTAAAATTGTGTACGTACAAAACAGAGTCGCTGAAATTAATCAGATGCAAGAGAAGTATAATAGTTTGGGTCAGCATATGTTAACATTTAATCATATACCAGGTGAGGAGAATCCAGCTGATTTCTTGTCTCGAGGTTTACCTTATACTAAATTTGTAAATGCTGTACCATGGTTTAAAGGACCAAGCTGGTTGGTAAATAAAGCTAATTGGCCTGTACAAAAAGGTGTATATTGCTCCTGTTGAAATTACTGTGACCACCGCTCCAATAGTTTGTCCTTCCTTAGCCATTGATATAAACAGGTATTCTTCTTTACCCAAACTAATCAATGTAACTAAATTGGTGTTTAAATTTCTAAACAAGATGAATATTTCATATAAGTTTTCACATCCTCTTGAATATTGGATAAAGAGGGTATAGGAGGAAATCTATGGAAATGAGATTAAATTGATGATGGAAAGAAAAAT
Organism: Cherax quadricarinatus; assembly: GCF_038502225.1. Taxonomy (NCBI): domain Eukaryota; kingdom Metazoa; phylum Arthropoda; class Malacostraca; order Decapoda; family Parastacidae; genus Cherax; species Cherax quadricarinatus. Next base: position 6,387,211 of record NC_091308.1, read on the forward strand.
TGTGAAAGGTTCTATAATAGAGAAATTGGGGCTGTATTTAGAGAACAATGTAATTAGGTGTAGAGGTAGGTTACAAAATGCTGAATTGGGTGATTATGCTAAACACCCTATCTTACTGCCCAAAACACATCATCTAACAAATTTACTTGTTCTAAATGCCCATAAAAATGTAATGCATGGTGAGGTACAAGATACCTTAAATTATATTAGGGAAGCTTTCTGGATTCAACAAGGACGGCAAAGTGTAAAAAGGGTGATTGAATCTTGTGCAATATGTCGCCGTGTGGATGCCGGATCCTATATGTACCCAGGTCCCCCACCGTTGCCAAATCAGCAATTTGAGTCGTTTTTGCAACGACCTCCGCCTGGCCGCAGTGTGGAAAATACTGTATATTTTCCGGAAATACGGTAATTTATATGCAAATAGATGCCCTATATTGTATTTTTAAAAGAAGTATGTTATCGAAAATGGGAAACTGGAAGCTGCGCCTGCGCAGAAAGGGACTAGCCATCTTGGTTTTGAATTGTGTACAACGTTGGTGTGATGGGAAGGAATTTTCGTGCTCTAGAGGTTGAAATTGGGCTGACACCTCTCAAATAGGAAGCGAAATTGTTGGACATGCATTCCTGCATAACTTGAGATATCAGACGACTGGACAAGACAGCTCCAGGAACCTCAGATAAGCTCTCTAGATTTGTGTATAATTCTGGCCAGTGCTTTCATAAATTTAGTTAGTGAGGTTTTTCTGAGTATGATACAGCTTAATATCCAGTCAAATTGGTGAGTGATATTAAGATATAATTTCCTTCTGTTATGTAATTGTGTTTATATATAATCATTTTTTAATATACAGTCCACAAATTTATATATTTACCAGAATTCCTGATGTATAATTCATTTAATTAATAGGTCCAGAGCAACTTGTGGTTATGACAGTGGTAGGTATCGAAGGGGGACATTTTTTTGCGACCTAGGTGTCCCAAATTCCTACTTGTCTATGTAACATTGATAAATAATAATTATCTTTGTTATCATTTACTGTTATGTACATAATTAGTTACATTCAGATAAATGCAATTTTCCACATTATTATTATTATTATTATTATTATTATTATTATTATTATTATTATTATCAAAAAGAAGCGCTAAGCCACAAGGGCTATACAGTGCTTTAAGCTGATCAAAATAAGTATTTTCAACTCATCACTCGAGAACTAATACACCAGTTCCGTTAATAAAACTGACAAATTGAAATGTACAAAACCCAACAGCAATCTAGACCTTCCTCTAAGTAAGGTACACTCGCGTTAAGAGTTTGAAATGAATCCATAGACACATTACCAACTTATGGTACGTTAATTAGAATACTTACTTATCTGCCTGTCGTTATTTTGTGCCATTATCGTATCCACGTTTACTAAAATATATTGGCAGAGGAGCTAAAAGAAAATCTCGGATAAACACTATGGGTATCCAGTTTCGGAGGCAAAATATTGACTATGAGGCTGCGACTACGATTTGTGGTGGTTGTTTACAAACACAAACTGGTGTTTAGAGCTCAAGCTCAAGAACTCGATTAAAACCAACATATGAAAAAGGTTTTTATGTGCTGAGTTTATGAGGAAAAAATGTATATAATTTGAAATTTTAATAACTCAAAAAGTCTCCTAGTCAAAGTCCCGGCAAACTAAAAATACAAAGTATTTTGAGAAAAACGATCAGGGGTTCCACAAAACTGCATGACACTTCATAAGAGACAGCTCTGAACCATCATTGATAAGAAGAAAAAGAAGACAGCGAAAGAAAACGAAAAATAATAGGAAAAAAAGACAAGGAAAAGAAACAAAAATGGAAAAACTAAAACGAAAAAGATTTAGAAAAAGAGGAGGAGGAGGAGGAAATGGTTTAATTGCATTACAGCTCTCGATGGAGATTTTCCCCAGTCTCCCAACCCAGTGAATCTCACAACACGAAAAAATTTATGAAACAAAAAAATCCCCCATCACCACTTCCTTCTCACCCCCGTCACCCCTCCTTCTTCCCCCCTCCTCCATCTCTCCCCAGTCCCCTCCACCCCCTGCTCTCCAGTTCCCCAGCACCACCGAACTCTCTCACCAACACCATAAAAGTGTTAAAAGTCTCTCCTGAGAATTTAATTGGCTGTTGCATCGCTTCTCAATGATGCCATTGAATTCATTGATTTTTGCATGTCATAACTTGTAACTTGCACAGTTAAGACTGTACACACCATATTGACTGGCTACTGCCTTGCTGAATGCCATTTGTTCTCAAGTGGGATTAGCAGCACTGAGGCGGAGAACTACTTCAATTAAAAGGGTCTTAGGGTTGAATCAAGTGCCGGCCACATATACTGGGAACGGCAACAAAAAAAGTTCCCAGTGGGCAATCACGGTTGAGAGGCAGGCAATATCTTCAGATTTTTTAACCCTGTAGCCTAGCTGTTGCAACGTTTTCTACAACGGAACCTTCCCAGTGGGACTGTTCGTAGGTCAGTACTGGGTCTTGTGTAGATGCAGGAAGTATGAGAACATCCAACTACAAGGCACCTCGAGTGAGGCTGCAGCTGTGTTATTCATTCTTCCTTACATCACAAGGACATTAATTATGCAATGAGGCATTGCGTGTATCATAACCTATTAATCGTGATAGACATCTTATTGTTTACTCAACTAACAGATCAATTCAGGATTCATGGTGAGGATTTATTTATATACCTACAATACCTGTCAATGCAAACTATGATATCGTACCTCCATGAATGTCAGTAATTTTGTGTACAATGCATTACGTAGGAGAGGATATGAATCTTGCTGATACTATTACTGCATCTTACCCCAAAATCACGCAATCAAATATGCACTGAAATAAAGATACTTTGCTTAATCCATTAGTAAGCTTTAAAGAGACACATAAAACCCCTCATATACAGATTATCCCAAGAGGATCAGGGACCCATGGATAATGGGTAGAGGTCGCACTAATTCCCGAAACAGTTAAGTAACAAATTGTCAGGAAAATCATGGCACCAAAAGTAACCGGCTTCTCTTTCTAGACGGAAAGTAAGATTTATATAATTTCTATTAAAAGAACTTGCTAATGCTGATATTTTGTGAAAATTTAAGTCTAAACTGTTCTCATCTTTTTTACTAACTTTAGAGAGAGTGTTGCACAATTCGACAAAACTCAGAAAGTATTTGACATAATTAATTCTTAGAGATAAGGCCTGTTTTGTTATTTTTATGTGCTGTGATGTACTTTTTAATAAAATATAAAAAAAAAAATAATTCTTACAGGTAACTCAAAACACAATCCTAATGTTTTTCACCATTATTTAAAAGGATTTATTATTTTTGTTAAATCAATACTTCATTATTTAGACTAACGTTGATGAACCAGAGTATCATTAAATAACTTACTGTTTACGTTGACATTTAAGAGCGATTTTCAACTTATATATAAAAGTGACCTGTTTATGTAATGAAACTACAAGTGAATTTGTCTGCTACTAAGTGGTAAGTTGTGTTACTGTAAGATATTCTCGACATTTAATAGATTAAACAATCATAAGCTGTAGGTGCAAGGTGATAGGCAAAATTTGCGTTATGGACTTTACGTTTAATGTAATTAGGAATTATTTCCAACGTTTTACAAGTATCTAGAAATTTCAGATCTGTAATACTTCCCGGTCATATTTTGAGAATATTACATCGGAAACTGATTTTGCTCTTAGGAATCATAGACGAATAAGGAATAGAAATACCTAAGCCGTGATAAAAATCTAAATTCAGTCTCAAATTCCTCCATCATTGCTAAAATATGTAAAAGCGACTGTCAGCTGAATAACTGTCTACATCAAATACAAAAATGTTCTTCGTTTTATATAGTTAAAAATTTAAAATATAGCTAAGGTACACAAACGAACCTGACACTGCTAAACTAGTTAAAAAAAAAATTCTTTTAACACGAAGTTAAACTATTACGAATGTTTGTAAATAAACGTGCAAGCTGCATAGAAATAGTGATACAAGCTACATCAAATAATGTCATCATTGTCTTTTAAAGGGTGGACTGGTAAGCCAGCTGAAAGCCTCCAGCCTGTACTCTTCCAGTGTACTTCAGTGGTTACAATAACGAGAGCAACCCCTCACCGGGTAATATTAGCTAGCGTTCCCATCATTAATGTCAGATGCAAGTTTTTTATACCCCTCATCCCACTAACAGCAGTCACAGTGATAGATCTAGCTACTCTCTCTTCAAAGCAAGAAAATCGAAATGAATGACTAACTAAATTCATTTAAAACTGCACGGGAATAGAACCCAAAGCTACTTGTATATAAAACCTGCGCGGTGTTTACATTAAACAGAACCCTCGCAGGGTAATGTTTGCAAGCACCACCGGCGAGGAAACATGGATTATGTTCGAGTGAACATAGGCCACCACAGAATAAACATTACAATAGAAAACTAGACAATTTAACCTCGGAATGATGCAGAATATTTAGTGGTGAAGGATCACTTGTTTTATTTCACTTATAGTTACTGGGTTTGGCATTGTATATTACGTGCTTTTGATGCATCTGAAGAAATAGTTTGTATAGTATTTGAGTGAAATGGTTTAATTTTCATCTAAAGTTTATCGAACTTCCTCATGAATGTTGTGTCCATCGTATTTTCTGATAGATTACTTCGTTTGAAGAACAACTCTGAAGACAACATTCACTTCTTTCTTAAGGAAGAAGAACTCGGAAACTATGCCCTTCTTTCTTAAAGCATCAAAAACTGAAGTTACTACCTTAAAGAAAGAAGCACTTACATATCTTCTTTTTAATATTTGAAAGTAGTGAGAACAAAAGAATATTGACATATTTAAAGTATCCAGACTCGAAATAAACGTCGTTAAGCCTCATGGATAATAAGCGGAATTAGGCAGCCATCTTGGATTTTTCAAATTTGTGTTGGGTGAAAGAGAGGAACCCACAGAATTACCAATCTAGGCGTCCAGAAAACTTTAATTCATATGAAAACAATTCCAGAATCAGCAAAAAAATTTGGTTTGACAGACAACCACATATCGCAGCCACGTTACTCTGTCGAGGATGAGCGGTTTCAGTCTCCCTCCAAGGTGCTCCTTACAGAGGTTAGCCAAGAAGTAACTTTATCTTATGGATCGAGGAATGATTGTTTAATGAGAAGCAGCGAGTTTGTATATATTGGGTGAAATCAGGGTAAGTATCGGTCACAAGTGGCGTTCCAAGAGGATCCGTTTTGATCCCCTTGTTGTTTATAATCTACATTCATGATCTTGAAAAGGGAGTAAAATAAAAGAGACAAAAATAGGCAATGATAGAGGAGGATAATTTAAAACTTCAGAATTTCTACACAAATAATGCAAGCTCCAAAGAGAAAAAAAGAAAGAAAGAGCAGATACAGGTCAATGTAGAAAAATGCAGTGTCCAAAGCCTAGGAACGAAAATATGTCTGGCACTTAGAAACCGAAAAATGTAGAACTTGATCATATATGTAAAATGGGACTTAGAAATCCTTGTTAACAAAAATGTGAAGCCAAGAAAACATTGCCTGAATGTCCATAATAAAGCCAATAAACTCCTGGACTATATATCAAGAAGTATAAATAGCAGAACTCCGAAGGTTTACCTACAGCTACTGTATTATTCATCCTAAGTAAAGCCTCGTTTAAATTATGCAGAGCAGTTGGTGTCCATACAACAGAATAGATGAAAATGCACTGGAGAATATACGGAGAAAAATGACAAAGTTAATCCACTGTATAAGAAATCTTTCCCATGAAGATGGATTGAGATCCCTGGAACTGTATCTTCTTGAAAGACTTAGACCGAGGGAAGACATGACTGAGGTATACAGGTGAAAGGCATATATAAATAAAGGAAATTTAATTACGTTACTGAGGATACCTAATCAGGAAAGAGAAACATTGGTTCTCCCTCCCCTGTGCGACAGCTCTCCCATTATCCCATTAATACATTTCTCACTCGCCATGAGTTCACATCCCATCCGTTCCGTGGTTTGTTAATACTTTCTACCTCTACTATTGCTTCCATCTCTCATACATAACTATATGCCTCTCCTCTATTACTTTTCTAATGTGAGTGAATACGACTACACTCCCTTTCCTCTGATCAAACATGATTACCATTACCCCCGTTCCCCTAACGCTGTATGATCCATACCTATCCATTATTCATTCATAACCTCGTACATCTCTACCCCCCTTCTTCCCCGTGAATACCACCACCTCCTCCTCCTCCTCCTCCTCCTCCCCCTCCTCCTCCTCCATAGCTACTCTTCCCTTAATAATGGTTACCATCACCTACTCTCCTATCCTCCCACAAAGATACAATTCTGTTAATTCTTCATCCGTTTACCTCCACAAGACCTCTCTCTCTCGTCCGTCATCCCCTCCTCTCCGCCATCCCCTCTTCTCCGTTATCCCCTCTTCTCCGTTATCCCCTCTTCTCCGTCATCCCCTCCTCGTCCGTCATCCTCACGCTACTCGAGGGGTGGAAGTTTATACAAGTTCTTGGGCGTTGGTCGTGATACTGTGAGAGAGATCAGGGGCAGATACTGCTAAAATAGAATTGCTACCAGATGAGTGTAAACAGAGAGAGAGAGAAAGAGAATGAGAGAGTAAGAGCAGAGTACAAGGTAAAGAGAAATAGCAAAAAGACTTAAAATTCAACATCCAGGCTTTCTGCTGAGATGAATTATCCTACTTCTATCTACATTAAGGACTATCTCTGATTTATCTTGATGTTTGACACCAGGATAGTAGAGAAGAAAGCTCTCTCCCAACTCTCCGCCCCCTAAGGGACAAAATACAGAATAACGTATTAAAAAAAAAAACAATGTCATGGAATTTACGGGAGTGATGGAAGTGGATATGATACATGGGCCACAAACTACCTCTGCATTTTAGTACTGTTTTTGTTGTAATTATTCGTGTTACTCCCTCAGGTACTCACAGTTGTGTGTAGTAGTGGTTCTACTTCCAGTTACCACTACTAGTTTTACTGTACGCCAGGATATTGTAGTATAGGTAGACGTTCCACCGCTATGAATACCACGACCACCACTGATATTATTGGTTGAAGCGGCTCGTCCTAATATGGTTGCTGAACCAGCATCAGGAATCCGTTGATCGCCGTTTGTCCCTACAGTGTCTGCACTTGATTCCTATGTTTACAAAGTGCTTGTCCTGCTGCTTCATAAACGAGTGCATTATCTTCGCACTTACAACCACTGAGGATAGATTCTTTTATTCTGTTTTTAATCATTTTGCAATAAAACTTTACGAACGTTCGTGCTGCGTGTCTTGCCTTGAAATTGCATTACGTTGTGTCGAGTTACCGACTCATTTTGCACGTCAAGTAGTTCTTCGCGTTTTAGTTCATCAAAACCATTCAATACATTTTGAGTTGAATGAGATCTCCATTTAGTGAGAAGAGAAAGAATGGGAAGATGATCACTATCAATATCAATATCAAGTTTATTCTCTATATTATTATTATTATTATAATCAAAAAGAAGCGCTAAGCCATTATTCTCTAAAAGGGTTACAATGAGGGGTTTACAGGATTTGGATATTGTGTAGTTTACATGTTATAAAGTACTAGTTACAGAGGGGACCACTAGGACACTTAGCATGGCTAGGCATTTCGGGCTGACTTAGATTAATTCTTAACATTAAATCCTTACAGATTATGGTATTAAGTCTAGGTGACTACATTATAGTTTGTGAGTTTAGCAATGTGAATGATTTTGTTTTGGCACAATACAAGGTGTCTATATTGGAGTATCATAGGCTAATATGACTAGTTGGGATTCATTATTTTAAGATTAAGATTAGTATTTCTGTATTTATAGTCAGTGGGTGAGTGTAATTGTGAGCCACCAGGTGGTTATCATGTAGTTAGTTGTCGGGGTGTATCAGGGAGATAAGATGTTTTCTAACTGTAGTTTTGAAAGTGATGAATGTGTCTGCAGTTCTAGAGTTCTCAGGTAGGGTGCTCCAGATTTTAGGTCCTTTGGAATACATTGAATTTTTGTAAAGGTTTAGTCGGACACGGGGAATGTCATAGAGATGTTTGTGTCTGGTGTTATGCCTGTGGATCCTGTCACAACTATCAAGAAAGCGTTTTAGGTCAAGGTTAATATTGGAATTTAAGGTCCTGTAGATGTAGATTGCACATTAGTGTGGATGTTCTGAACAGGGAGTAAGTTTAGATCTATGAAGAGTGGGGGAGTGTGTTGCCAGGGATGGGATTTAGTGATTATTCTTACTGCGGCTTTTTGTTGGGTTATTATTGGCTTTAAGTGTGTTGCTACAGTTGAACCCCAAGCACAGATAGCATAGGTGAGGTATGGATATATAAGTGAATGGTATAGTGTGAGAAGGGCAGTTTGTGGCACGTAGTATCGTATCTAGGAGAGGATCCCCACCGTTTTGGAGAGGGAGACAAAGAGGTTGTGAGAAAGGGGTGAGGTAGGATCGGAGAGAGATAGAGAGGGAGAGAAAGGGAGAGAGGTGGGTGAGAGATGTGAGATCCGCGACCACCTTCGCCCCCACGCTGGTGACCTTCGAGCTAAAAGTAGATCACAAATTACCGCAGTCCGCTCAAAAGCCAGACGGTTCCGGCGCCCACTTGTAGTTTTTAGTGAGGATGTCTGACTCCTCCGCCCACTGTGTACTTTATGTGGGCATGAACAGCCGGCACGCAGGTGGTGGTGGTGGTGGCGGCGGCGGCGGCGGCGGCGGCGGCGGCGGCGGCGACGGTGGCGACGGCACTGACGACGAGCAGCGCAGCGACAGCAGCTGAAGTAACTGCAGCGACAAATATAATTTTAAAAAGATAAGTGACTGGAGTAGATCAGCTGATCATTCATCAGGGCGGGTAATAAGGTGTCATTGACTGTGTAGGCGTAATTTTTTTTATATGTCAATTTTTACAGGCTAGGAGCTGTTATCCTACCTCAGCTCACTTCTAAGCTCAGCCGGGATGTTAGCCTGGGTGTTAGTTGACTCTTTGGGAGGGGAAGAGGTGCCACCCGAACAGTCGACTAACACCTATTTACTCCTAGGTGAACAGGGGCAGCAGGCTTTAGGAAACATACCAGTTTCCCCTCGTGCCGGGGATCGAACCACGGACGCTCAGTTTTTGAGCTAAGTGCACTACCAACCTACCCACAGGACACCGGACAGTGGTGGCTTTTGAATAGAAAAAAAAAGACAAAGTAGATATTCTATCCTTATCCACCTTCTCATATCCTGAGTGTACACAAATAATCCGCACATGGTCCAAGTCGGACCGAAACGTCGTCGTAAGCTTCTCTCTTTTATGTGCGGGTTATTTGTGTATTGTTCCAGTCACGGTATTGTGCCTTTTTGTTATTTATCCTGAGTGTATCTCGTATGCCGTAAACATATCTCCACTGGTTCTTCTTTCAGAGGGTTGTAAAGCTCAATTCCCTCACAGTTTATGCTTGAAGTTCGCAGTATATAGATCTCTCTTCAATTCATTAATAACTGATGATCATTAGTAACTTCTGTGCAAGCTCTTGTGCTGTGTTGATAATTTGGTTAATAAATTTCAATATTTTATAAACGTAATTTTGCTTCGGATAAAAATTTTTCCTTAAAATCGAAATTAGAAACGAAACATTATAATTTATTATGCAGTTATTATAGCCTCAACCCACCTGGAGGTTACCTGGAGGTTATTCCGGGGATCAACGCCCCCGCGGCCCGGTCCATGACCAGGCCTCCCGATGGATCAGGGTCTGATCAACTAGGCTGTTACTGCTGGCCGCACGCAGTCCAACGTACGAGCCACAGCCCGGCTGATCCGGCACTGACTTTAGGTATCTGTCCAGCTCTCTCTTGAAGGCAGCCAGGGATTTATTGGCAATTCCCCTAATGCTTGATGGGAGGCTGTTGAACAGTCTTGGGCCCCGGACACTTATGGTGTTTTCTCTTAGTGTACCAATGGCGCCCCTACTTTTTATTGGCGGCATTTTGCATCGCCTGCCCAGTCTTTTACTTTCGTAGGGAGTGATTTCTGTGTGCAGATTTGGGACCATTCCTTCCAAGATTTTCCAAGTGTAGATTATGATATATCTCTCCCTCCTGCGTTCCAACGAGTACAAGTCAAGTACATTAGTTCTAAAAATTTTCACATAAATTGTTAAACCTTATTTATTGTATCTCCATCGTAGAAAAAGTTATACTAACGACAGAAAATAAGAAAAAAAGTTCTTTTAAATAGTAAGATGTGCAAATTGATCCGTATGACAAAGGCAACGAATGCAAAATGAATGTTTCCTGGCAGAACAAATTAGCACGCTGTCCATGACTCTGTGTGAGCAGTTCAAAAGCCTCGGACGCTGGCTTACATTTGTTTTCATAATAGTGATTCACGCTCCATCGATTACACGCCAGTGATTGCTAGAGGATGTTGGACCACCGATTACAAAACCCAGCAGGACCCAGCGAGATTCCACAAGAAAAACCAGGACCCAGTGCCCACTGGGTCCTCGTTGGTCTTGGGTCTAGGGCCACTAGGACTCACTACAATCCACCAAGATTCAAAAAGACTCATCAGAACAAAATAAGATCCACAAGGACGCACCAGAACCTATTAGTATCCAACATTCACTAAAACATACCAGGAACTGCTAGGACCCAACAAGACCCACAAGAACCCATCACGACGCACCAAGACCCATCCAAACCTACAAACATGAACGTAGACCCACCCACACCTGCAAACATGTACCAATAATCTGGTCAGCACCAATAGAGATATATTATCTGGTCCTGTTAATTTTGTTGCATCAGTTTCATTAAGTGGTTTCATGACTATTTTGTTGTGCCGATGCTTCCCAGCACCTGTTGATCTGGTCTGACAACAGTTCATTAAGGTAACCTGTTACTTTCTGTTGTAAAAACCTCCAGAATCTTTTACTAAGTTTCTCGCATACTTTGTCATTCTCCGGCAACATCCCATCATCCTTCTTTAGACTTATTACTTGGTCCTTCTCAGGTTGTCTTTCTTTCTTATGTAGTTTTTGAATAACCTCGATTCAGTTTTGACCTTTTTATGATATATAATTTTTCAGCTTTCCTTCAGCTTCCCTTCGTATTCTTGCGTATTCATCTTCAGTTCCACTTGCTTGATTTTCATTGTTTTTTTTTTATTTCAGTTTACTTTATATTTCTTTCCTCCTTCTTGGCTTTTCTACAATGATCAGACCATGGACTCTGTTCCTGCTTCTTTTCATCGTATTTGGTATGAAATATTTCTATTTTTCTTGGCATTTTGACTCCCTTACCTCCGTCATTTTTTATACAGCTCTGCTTTTCAGTTTTCTTTGCCATCCCTCTTCACCAGAAAACAATTCTCATGCCGTCGTAGTCCCTTCTCTTGTAATTCCATTTTGTTACTCGCTTTTTCTCTCTTCATTTCCCTTTCAATCAAATATTCGAAGTTCAGTACCTCATAATCTCTAATTCCTATTGCTTCCCCATAATCAATTTCTGCTCTGGTGCATTCATTTTGAGAAGAGCAGATCAGGACTTGTTGGCTCATCTCCTCCTCTCACGCTTGATGTTTCCCTTACATGTTGCCTCAAAGGTCTTCATTACTACTTCTATATGTTTGGCTTTCTTGTTTCTGATCCACCACGGAGATCCCATTTTTACCAGTCAGTCTCCTCGAAGTTTGAATCTCCTAGTTATAGGAGATCCGGTATGTGAATCACCGTCCTCTTATTCTGATCATTCTCCTTCCTTTGCCTTACATTTTATGCTTGCTTGAGTGTGTGTGTGTGTGTGTGTGTGTGTGTGTTTGCGGAATGATCTCCAGCTCCTGAGCTCCTCCTTTCATTCACTAATGGACCTACGTAATGCACCCTTCTTCCCATAGGGTCTGTAGTATTTACATATTAATTTATGTATAGAGTTTGCCTGCACACTCCTCCAACTCTGGTATGTTTACCAGTGCTACCCCTTCCTTCTGGCTCCAGCTCTCCCACTCTAACACTCTGCATCTTGTTAATAAGTACGCAAGTTTATTTAAGTACAGGTACACATAAGCACAACTTTCATACATAGTAACATACTTGTAAATTATCTAAGATAAACCAAAAAAAGTCAAAGTGACTTGTGATAATGTTTACACGTTGTTTTTTTACTGGTAAATTTTATGTACTTGACCGGTAATAAATATCTGAAAATTTTAAATATATAGGTTTTATATCTGAAGTGTGTATACCATCTGGCGCTGCTTGCTCCAGTATGTTACGCCAGTAAGTGTGTTAACCTAAATAACCCTTCTTAATGCTATTCCTACACTTATCAGTGATGAATACGCCACTAATGTTATCTTACTGAAGTAATGTCTCTGTCCATAAGTTCAGTCTTATTTTCACTTCAATGTCATTTTCAGTATTCGACCTCAGCATTTGACTTCTTTACTGTTCGCTTTCCTTCCATCCCCCTTTATCACCTAATACATTTTACTATTCAGTTAATTTTAACATTTACTGCAACATTCATTGTTAGTATTTCACTTAAGATATTAGCGTCATCTGAAAACATCGGCGTGTACAATTCGATTTTTCTAGTATTTCGCCGACATTCTCCTGGCTGCATTAGCCTTGTTGTACCTACTCTTAAAACTATGCGTGAATCTCGCCTTTACTACTATACTCTCTTTGGTGCTCTACTTCCTGACCATTCTAAGGTTACAGAGGTATATCCTGATATTCCTGCGATTCATCTGTGCTTTTTAACTTTCAGCTGTGTCTTCGTGTACCAAAGACTCGCCTCGTTAACCCTGTCAGTTCCACTTTTGTAAGTGGTAATCACGTCACCTCTGATTCTTAGACTGACTCTTCCAGTTAGTTATGTTCCCATAGCCCGACATCCATCTTCCTCATTAGTGTCAAGAGATGTACTTTTTCCTGATAATTCAGCCTGTTTTTTTATTTAATAAACAAGTCTCCTTATGAGGACTTGTATCAAAGACTTTCCAAAGGTCTGGAATGTGCAGTCCTCCACCACTTACCTCTAGTGTATTCTTTCCATTAATCCTTCACACAACTCCTTAAGGCTGGTAACGTATGGTCTTTCTTCTCTAAACAAGAGCTGATGCTGGTCTTCTATACTACTATACTTCATATAGTCTTTTCACTCATTTTAAAGCAAATATAGAAGACCTTAGTTGAAAGCTTACTATTTGTCTTCTTTATGTGAGTGTGTGCGCATATGTGTGTGTGTGTGTGTGTGTGTGTGTGTGTGTGTGTGTGTGTGTGTGTGTGTGTGTGTGTGTGTGTGTGTGTGTGTGTGTGTGTGTGTGTAAAAAACAGGAAATTTTCACATTAATTTATAATAAGGTAGAAAAATTACATTTCATTTATAAAAATCACAAATCCATTTTTAAAATCATTTATTATAACGCACGAGAGAAACTCATTATGTGTTGCCGTACGTGTTTGTGTTCCAATGTTCACGCATCAATTAATTATGGTTGCGACATCAATTCATTGCTCCCCTCCCTCGCTCTCACGAATCAGATTCCGTCCCATTGTCTGCCTGACAGCCTCCTGTGATCAAGTGATCGATATCTTCTGGCGTGACCATTAATTAAACACAAAGTTCCCTCTTGTCTGGTCGTCACGTTCTCACAGATATTAGTCGTTGCTTAATGGGTGTCATATTCCAGCCAGAGACATTATGTGAGTAGCGAGGAGAGTCTGGGAAGGTCAGGGCAAGGGTCAGTCTGACGGTCGAGAAGCCGAGTTCTGTTGTAGCGAGGAGAGTCTGGGAAGGTCAGGGCAAGGGTCAGTCTGACGGTCGAGAAGCCGAGTTCTGTTGATGACTTATATATGACGTATATATATGTTGATGACTTGTCATCAACATAATGAAAAGTAATCAGATTTATTCCGAGGAAAAAGAATGGCTTTTATTCCGGGGATCAAGAAGCGTTTACCAGCATCAAGGCTAACTTTCCTTGGAAGGCAGTACAACAACAACTACTAATACTGCTGCTGTTGCTGCTCACACTGACGTCAGTGTGAAATGCCACACACACACACACACACACACACACACACAGACTGGAGGACAAGAGAGATAGAGGGGACATGATAACGACATACAAAATACTGAGAGGAATTGACAAGGTGGACAAAGACAGGATGTTCCAGAGATGGGACACAGCAACAAGGGGACACAGTTGGAAGTTGAAGACACAGATGAATCACAGGGATGTTAGGAAGTATTTCTTCAGCCACAGAGTAGTCAGGAAGTGGAATAGTTTGGGAAGCGATGTAGTGGAGGCAGGATCCATACATAGGTATAAGCAGAGGTATGATAAAGCTCACGGTTCAGAGAGAGCGACCTAGTAGCGACCAGTGAAGAGGCGGGGCCAGGAGCTTGGACTCGACCCCTGCAACCTCAACTAGGTGAGGGTGAGGCGAGTACACACACACACACACACCACCAATCATTCCACGCAACAAATTCACAAAATGGCGATAAAACTCAGATAACGTTTCAACCCGTCCTCAACTGTCATCATCATCAGTTCCATCCTGGATCATCATCAATTCCATCTCGGATCATCACTTCGCGGCTCTTTATTTTGGCACATTTTCCTATCATTATCACCGCACAAAGCTTTGCAGTTTTCTGAAGCACAAAAATAACCTGCAGTTCAAATATGAGTTTGAATATAAGTTACATATAATAGTTTTCAAATAATATTAGACGAGAATCCTTCACGTTCTTATGATGTTATCACTTCACGAATATTTAAAGAATGTTGCAGTTTAAGTCACTTTTGTGACTCAATGTCACATTCTGTTTTCCTGAATCTATTTCTTATTTTATTTTCTCTCATCACTTTGTATGGACAGTACCTACTAAAGAATTATAAGTCTGTAGTTTAGATATAATACATAGCGTTGATAAATTAGACACATATGCAACTCTTGGGTATCTTTAATGAGGAAACGTTTCGCCACACAGTGGCTTCATCAGTCCATACGAAGGAGAAACTTGAAGAACAGGATGAGAATGAGGTAATCAGTCCCTCAACCTTGAGTCGATGTGTTCAGTCCATCAATCTTGAATAGAATACGGCACATCAGCTGAGAAGCAGCTTATAATCCGTATGGCAGGAGAGGTGCAGCAGTCATAGGTCGTGTCACATTTGTTCAATGTGGAAGTAGGCATATGTGTCTAATTTATCAACATGTCGGTTCTCTGAACCATTCATCTACAAATACATAGCGTATAATCGTACCGTTATCGCATTATAACCACTCATCTTCACTCTCAAAGATCCGTGAAAGAACAATTTTTTTGCAAAAACTGTTTGGTAATTTTTAATGATTCGCCTGGTTTCGTTTATATTTTAAATTTCTGTTAATGTGAAAAATTAAAAAAAAAAATGTTAAGTAATATTCAATTATACATGTACATTAAACGCATTTTTGATAACATAATAAGGAACACTGCAACAGGCCTACTGACCCATGTGAAGCAGGTCCATGCCACACCCCGGCCTAGAACAATGACCACCTAGTAAGGTCACTTCCACTTAAGGAAGGAGCACGGCACCAGACCTGGTAGCCCAAGCTAGTCAGGTCCAACTCACACACACCCATATCCACTTCCAAATCTTATCTTGAAATTCAAGTAAATAACAGATCAGACTTATAGTAACAGGAGCCTGGTGTATGTGTGTGCCCACAGAATGTAAATTAAACACTTGTGCAACACTGGAACATACACAAAGGTGTCTCTCTAGGTGTGTGTTTTCAGGGATAAAATAATTATTCTTGTCTAGTGGTGAACAGGTTATGTGTAGCCTTTATAAGCCTCAGACCGAGGTTCTGAACACATCAGAAATACTTCTGTTCTCTACAGGTGTTACTCACTAGTATTCAACTATAACAGCCTAATGATAAGGTCTTTATTTAGAAAGTCGTTAAAACGAATTTTATTTGTTTTATCTACATCAACAAGCAAGGCTGTTGTGAAGTGCGTTGTCAACCAGCACAGTACTATTCCGCAGGAGGGTGTGAATGATATTATCCACGAGCGTAGGCTTCACTTGCAGGAGGGTGTGAATAATGTTATTTATCAGCGTCGGCCTCTGGTGGTATAAACCTTGCTAACGGATGCCAACGAGTGATTTAAGAAGTGACGTGAGCAATCACAAAAACATGTTAGAAAACATTTCGTTCCTTGGCTCTCTATCACTTCTAACATACAACGGGTCTACTAGAAAAGCAGTACATGTAGGCATAATGTGAGAGAGATATATACTTCTGCCTGTCTCCCCTACATATTTCTCCGATTAATGTCTTCAAAAGATGGTGTAGACGCCTGCCGTTACTGAACATCATAGATCAAGAAACTAGAATCTATAACATATGGAAACAATGGCATACCTACTGAACAAGGTAAGTCCCTCCCAGCTCGCAATACGAATCAGGTGACCTCATAGGCTACATAGCTCCATTGCAAGTCTTATTCGTACTGTATTCTTTCATCAGTTCACTATCGGCCTCTACTGGTCATTCACACCTACTGTTTGACTGTATATTTTGTTATTCTTGACCCTTTGTAAATTAGAAGTGATCAAAGTCATGGGGCTGAAACATTTTATTGTAAATTTGTCCAAGTGTTTGTTGTAAGGTCTTTTAAAGCTCAGGCTTCTCTTGCTGGAGTGTGTGAATATCTACCAGCGTAGGCCTTTCTTGCTGGAGTGTGTGAATGATGCTATCTGCCCGCGTAGGCCTCTCTGGAGGGTGTCAATGATATTATCTACCAGCTAAAGCCTCTCCAGCTGGAGGGTGTGAATGATATTATCTACCAGCGACTACATTAGAAGGTTTGTGAGAAGAAAAGTGCCTGGCGCAAATATCGCCTTTATTAATAGGAAAGGCAAAACAGAAAGGAATCCATATTCAAACTGAGCAAAACATAATTTTATTCGACAGTGTTTTGCCCCAAGACAGAAAGAATGAGACTGAAAGGTTAATTAGAATATTTGTTCAAACGCTGGTGCACGAGCTATCAATATCGGCGTGTTATGAACAATAACAATACAAAGAAGAGTGTCTTACATGCAGCGATGAGGGATTGTGGCATGGTCACGTGCAACTAATGGATAATGAGTGGCGAAAATGTATAATATGGGTGGGAGAAGAAGGGAAGGTAATGTGTAGGAAAGTGAACATGGCACGAGAAGTGGCAGTGAACAGCACTGAGGCAGCAGAGAACAGGATTAAGATGGTAGTAAAAAGAAGCAAGGGGAAAGTGAACAGGTCATTTGTGGCAGTGAACTGGACATAGGGGACAGAGGGAACAGAATTGGACAGAGCTGGACAGAGGGGACAGAGCTGGACAGAGATGACAGTGAACTGGACAGAGGTGATAATGAACTGGACAGAGGTGATAATGAACTGGACAGAGGGGACAGAACTGGACAGAGGTGCTAGTGAACTGGACAAAGGGGGCAGTGAAGTGGACTGCCTCACCTGCCGTTGAAAGACTGCCATTTGCTTCACTATATCTGTCACCAATTCCGTCTCCCAAGAGCCGTTATAACTGCAGTGGTTAAAGTTTTAGCTTGCATTTTAGTCTATTTCTGTCTGACCATTCGAGCTGCCAAGCTTACTTTTTGCTACTTTAAGCCTGGCTTCTGGTGTGGACTCTCCTGCCATTTACACATCTTCCTGCCACTTCAATTCACATTTTTGACACATTATTATATTTATGATAAAGTGCGAAGCCCATAGGAGTCCTACAACGCCTGCAGAATGGGAGAAAATCAAGTCCGATTCAAGGAAGGGGACGATATCTTCAATTCCTTGAATCAAGAGACTTTCACCGACATCAAGGCCTCTCCTTAAAGGGCCCTAGCAAAAATGTTATGTAATAGGCAGCTTGATGGAAATACTATCCGTATATTGTGAATTAAGGGCGCATTTATTTTTATATTCACTAGAAACGCTAACCCACCGAAAGAATCATTAGCGGAACTGAGACCACCGGTGAGACGTGAAATGTCTCACACTACCAGTGTCAACCTCAGACTGCTGTGATCGTCCAGACAGATTGACATTGTCCAGTGATAGTCCGAAGGGAAAGATGTTACTTCACTGATAGCTCAAACAGATAGACATTCTATAGTGATTGTCCAGACGAAAAGACATTCCTGAATGATAGTCAAGTCTGGGAAAGACTCCTCACTGGTAGTGTAGTGTAGTACATTTCAAGTTGATAGCAAAGCATCGGAGGTACAATGTACTTTGTGATGAATATGATGAGTTTAAATATAATTATTATAATCATGGGGGAGCGCTAAACCCGTAGGATTATACAGGGCATGTAGGGGGGGGGGATGAGTTTAAAACTTTAATATCAAGAGTTCAACGCCTTACCAAGTACACTCGGGAATTAAAATTTTCTCCTAATTCCCGGAATGAACAGTCGGAGGCTGGGTAGTACTCTTACTATGCCTCTTTGAATTCTTTTAAAGTTCACCAACTTCCTCGTACTGAAAAGCTACTCTTCTGTATAAATTTACGAAGAATTCAGCTAATCCCAGGTGTAAGCACGTAAGCAATTTAATTAAAAATTTGGATACACCCTTTGGATCGTACCCCCTGTGCATCCAGGTCAGAGAATCCGAAGAATTTCCTAACTTCTGAAAGCAATAACTAGGAGGTGAAGGGTAAATAACATTCCTTTAGTGTCTGAAACTTCTCATGCAACAGATTAATGCTAAACCAATTAATCCAAATTGTCTTTTGTTGAGATAAAAAATTTTCCTTGAATTATGATTAATTTAAATTTTGTAATCTTTAGAGAGTGAACAGTGTGAAGATGTCCATTCAAACCTTATTCATACATTTGTTCTAGTGTTTTTATGTGGTTTATGTCTATGTAACTTTTCTAAAATAGTTTTACTCTAGGCTTTGTAAGACTGACACTAAATAAAAAAAAAACGAAACTAGTCTGAGTTTTTTTTTTTACAACCTTCGTGGTTAATGTAAGCCAAAATAATTCAGCTTGGTCAATATAAAAAAAAATCATGATTTTTTTTGTATATATTTTTTAAGAAAGTTTGATAGAAAAATGGGTTCTAACAAGAGTGTGAGCTGATTCTGCTCAACTACTTCAAAGGAAGACTTGGAGACGTGGAAAGCCGTTTTATCCTCAAGATACTCTCCAGTCTTGGTCGTTCAGTCTCCTCCAGACCTGGTGGTTAAGGTCACACTGACCTGATCATCAAGGTCATACCAGACCTGACTGTCAAACTCAGACTAGATCTGGCAGTTAAAAACCACACCAAACCATGTGGTAAAAAATCACATCAAATTAAGCAGACCAGACACCACCAGACCTTGTTGTCAAGGCTACGCCAGACCTTATGGTTAAAACCTAAACATACCTAGTTGTCAAGACACTGCAGGACCTGTTTGCCAGGATAACGTTTGAGCTTTACCTATAATAAGTTCCGTGTGAGGGAAAAGTTCAATAGATAGGAGTAGCGAGGGAGTGTATAGTAACAATAGTTTCATTGCCGGCTACTTGTTAAGGTAGGGTAAGTCCAGCTCCCGCTATTCCCCTTCCCCCTTTTTCCCCGTCCCCGAAAGTGATAGTTTGATTGCCGGCTGCTTGTTAAGGTAGGGTCAGTCTAGCTCCTGCTATCCCTTCCCCTCCCTCTTCCCCCCCCCCCCCCGAAAGGTGACGTGTGGGGCTCCGGTCAAACAGTAAATCACTCGACTCACAGCTCCCAACACTACTGTAAGTACACGCCTGATCATATTTTAGTGGACTTATTGGTTGAAAGCTTCACTTTTGACCAATAATTAACTTAGTCCTTTCATTCTTTATCTGTTAAATGTTTTAATAATCACCACATCTTTTAGGTATTGTACTTATCATGGAGAGTGATTACTTAAGCAGTGGGTAATCTGTCTCTCATTACAGCTTGGAATGACAGAGAGGGTCACCTGCCAACCAACGAGAAGAATAGAAGGAGACGGACTAACGTCCTGAGGCGTCCCATGTTTAGTCTACTTACCTGTTATGTAAGCCAACACAGGACCTAACCCCTCATCATAGCAGTGGTAATGAACCTGTTTTCCTGTCATCTGAAGTAATTACACACAGCTATACTCTGTGAAGAACGAGCCAGTGGTGGTCACCAACACCTGCTACCCCCCCCACATCAGCAACGGCTACGGTTTCAACAACACTCAGTGTCACCAACACCTGACACCCCATTACCACGATATACCTATATTAGCGTTGAGTTCAAACGTAATTTTTTTCATTTAATTTTTCATTTTTCTTTCAATTAGGATACCCATTCATGTTTTATTGCTTTACATTTTCCGTTTCTAAATAATAAAGTGTTTATCATTGTCTGTTATTTCTTTTTCTATTCATTAATTTTCCTGAGGAGGAGCCAGCCTTGGTAATACTGACTGAAGTTGTTACAGGGCTGAGTAAGCCTTCACAAGTGGCGACCTTGCCAGGATCAACTTGACTGAATCAAGATTCAACTCCATCACGAATCTACCATTGGAACTTCAACGCCGCATACCACAGACGGTTACCACCAGCCATGAGTAATCATTCTCTATGGTAGGACTACAGTACAGGTATTTAAAAGATTTGGTGATTGTTATAGTCTCAATTTATTGTAAGTCAAGTCAAGGCAGGAATACTAGTTAAGTCTGCTACCTATTTTTATGTGAGCTTGAAACGCTTTGGAGGATTAGACTCTAGGGACCCGAGATTTTCCAGTGACAATTTGTTTGAGCTCTTTATTATATCAAGGGAATGTCGTAGGACACTCTTGATTTGTGGGTGAGAAGATTGGATGGTCAAGTGACCCCATTCTACTTACTGTTTGCTCGGAGCCGGCATAGAACCCTTTGTTTTCATTAATACATTGTTTAATTGAAGCAGGGATCGAGCCCTCTGGTTTATTTACAGTTTGAGTGGAGCAGGAATTGAACCCTCCATTTTCTTTAATACCCGTTTCATTTCCCCTGATAGTTTAAGTTATTCTTGCAAGTATGGAGGAATACCAGTTTTGGATGAACGCTGGAAGTAAGTTAGGAATAACAGGGAAAAATTTAGAATCTTTCATTAGTGCTAAGATCCAGGAAAGACTTGAAAGAGAGAGAGAGAGAGAATCGAAAGAGAAGAGAATAAGGAGAGAGAAAGAATAGACAGAGAGAATCAAGAAAGACAGTTAGAAAGAGAAAGAGAGGATAAAAAGGAAAGAGATCGAATTGAAAGAGAAAACCAAGATAGACAGTTAGAAAGAGAGAGAGAAGACAAAAAGGAGCGTGATAGACTTGATCGTGAGGAGAGAGCTAGAGTACGTGAGGAACAAGTTAAATTAAGAGAACTTAAGGAAAGAGCAAAGGATAGAGAAGTTGAGGAACGAGCTAGAGAACGTGAGGAAAAAGCTAGAGAACGTGAGGAAAAAGCTAGAGAACGTGAGGAAAAAGCTAGAGAACTTGAGTTAATAGAGAGAGAAAAGGATTGCGAGCTCGAAAAAACTCACCTTGAATTAGAGAATAAAAAGTTAACTCTACACAACAACAATTAGAGGAAGGAGTAATTGAACATCATGCAGCTAGTGCACATATTCCAACACCTAATTTACCTCCCTTCACAGAGGGTGAAGACATTACTTCATACATCATCAGGTTTGAAAATACCGCTACCCTCTGTGAATTGCCTGCTGACACCTGGGCTACCAGGTTAGGAATGTTATTTTCTGGTACAGCCTTGAATATCTATGCAACTTTGTCGCAGGATATCATATGTAATTATAACCTACTGAAGAAGGCAATCCTTAAAACATATCAAAAAACCAAAAATTCTTACAGGAAAGATTTCAGGTATGCCACCTTACAGCATGGCCAAAACTTTCAGCAGTTACAGGTAACACTCTTTCGTTTGTTCGACTTTTGGATAGAGAGTTCAGGAATTGATCGCAGTTATGAATCTCTTAGAGACTTCATGGTTGCTGACCAGTTCCTGACAGCTCTTCCCCACCAGATAAGAACATTCATCAGAGAACGTAACCTGATTAAAGCTGAGGAAGTTGCTGAGGCTGCTGACCTGTATGCTGAGGCTCACAATTCCTATAAAGACCTAAAGGGATCGAACCTTAAGAGCAATGGTTCACCTGAACCAAAGATTAAGAAGCCTACAGTAGAAGCAAAGTCACCAGCTATTATACCAACCTGTCATCAATGTGGTGGTATCGGACATAAACGTCCAGATTGTCCTTCCAAGAAAATAGAGAAAGTTGGTAGATGTTTTGTTGACGGTAATAACCAAGCACCCTTCTGTTCAGGAGCAGTTAATGGTATAAAAGTCTCAGATACATTACGTGACACTGGATGTACGTGCATCGTAATTTCGGACAAACTGTTCCCTTACTTTAAAACCTCTCGTGTGTCCTCTATTCTTTCAGATTACTTGGGTCGTGAAAATACTTTCCCTACAATACGTTGTTACTTGAAAACTAAATGGTTCACCGGTTGGACTAATGCGGTAATAGCCCCAATTACTTGTTCTATAATAGTGGGTAACATTAAAGGTGCCGTTCTTCCTTCAGAGGCGGATCTTTCGTCACCACCCATGGATCTAAGTTTTCCATCTCTTCTTCCTTGCAAGTTAAATAATCACCTTAACAATTCCGCACCGGAAGCTGCATTGTCTCGTACTGTTCATTTGGGGGTGGAAACAGATGATACTGCTCTCGATAGTGAGGTAGCAGGATCACCTGTCCACTCGTCGAGTGAAAGTAAGGGTATTGCATCCGGCACTCTCAATGTCTTGACTAGGACTCAGACCATAACCCCGGCTTCTCCTACCTCCTCTTCTCCCACCATAAGTACTTTTATTTTTCCAGATTTTATGTCCAAGGATGACTTTGTCAATATACAACGCAATTGCCCTTCACTTCGGGATTGTCATAATCAAGCTTTTAACAACAAAGTTATCCATGGGAGATACGTATCTCATAAGTTTGAATATATTAATGGTATCTTATATAAATCTGTATTTAAATCTCATTCTTCAGTGATAGATTATTCCCTCCTTGTTGTTCCTAAACCATGTCGAGAGACTGTTCTTCAAATGGCTCATGATTTGCCAGTGACCAAACACTTGGCCCATCGTAAGACGTGGCATAAACTCAAGCACACTTATTTTTGGCCAAGCATGTAATCTCAGGTTACAAAGAAGTATAGTTCTTGCAACAGGTGTCAGGTGCTTATTGCACAAAATACACACTCCTAGTTCCTGTATATTTATTAAATCTAAAACTTCCCTCCTGCAGAAACGAGATACTCCACCATAGAAAAGGAATGTTTGGCCCTTGTGTGGGGTATCTCCAAACTTAAATTTTATTTACTGGGAAAAGAATTCATTTTAGAAACGGACCACAAACCTTTGATATACCTAGAAACTTTTAAGGGAACCAACAGTCGCCTCTTGAGGTGGACATTGGCACTCTAGGCTTTTAAGTTCCATATTGTGTATATCAATGGTTCATCCAATTATTTCTCTGACTGGTTAAGTCGTGACAGTCACTAGAAGATTTGTTGCCTTACGCGACTTCCACATGTTAGAACTTTTTCCTCGCCTATTCTTCTTATACTCCTTGACTATAAGTCTTGGTATGGGGGAGTGTGAGGGAAAAGTTCAATAGATAGGAGTAGCGAGGGAGTGTATAGTAACAATAGTTTCATTGCCGGCTACTTGTTAAGGTAGGGTATGTCCAGCTCCCGCTATTCCCCCTCCCCCCTTTTTCCCCCTCCCCGAAAGTGATAGTTTGATTTCCGGCTGCTTGTTAAGGTAGGGTTAGTCTAGCTCCTGCTATCCCTTCCCCTCCCTCTTCCCCCCCCCCGAAAGGTGACGTGTGGGGCTCCGGTCAAACAGTAAATCACTCGACTCACAGCTCCCAACACTACTGTAAGTACACGCCTGATCATATTTTAGTGGACTTATTGGTTGAAAGCTTCACTTTTGACCAATAATTAACTTAGTCCCGGTGAGGGCCTGGGTTCGATTCCCAGCCAGAGTAGAAACATTGGACGTGTTTCTTTCCACCTGTTGTCTATGTTCCCCATCAGTAAAATGGGTACCTGGGTGTTAGTCGACTGGTGTGGGTCGCATCCTGGGACACTGACCTAAGGAGGCCTGGTCACAGACCGGGCCGCGGGGGCGTTGACCCCCGGAACTCTCTCCAGATAAACTCCAGATTCTTTATCTGTTAAATGTTTTAATAATCACCACATCTTTTAGGTATTGTACTTATCATGGAGAGTGATTTCTTAAGCGGTGGGTAATCTGTCTCTCATTACAGCTTGGAATGACAGAGAGGGTCACCTGCCAACCAACGAGAAGAATAGAAGGAGACGGACTAATGTCCTGAGACGTCCCATGTTTAGTCTACTTACCTGTTATGTAAGCCAACACAGGACCTAACCCCTCATCATAGCAGTGGTAACGAACCTGTTTTCCTGTCATCTGAAGTAATTACACACGGCTATACTCTGTGAAGAACGAGCCAGTGGTGGTCACCAACACCTGCTACCCCCCCCCCCCACATCAGCAACGGCTACGATTTCAACAACACTCAGTGTCACCAACACCTGACACCCCAATACCACGATATACCTATATTAGCGTTGAGTTCAAATGTAATTTATTTCATCTCATTTTTCATTTTTCTTTCAATTAGGATACCCATTCATGTTTTATTGTTTTACATTTTCCATTTCTAAATAATAAAGTGTTTATCATTGTCTGTTATTATTTCTTTTTCTATTCATTAATTTTCCTGAGGAGGAGCCAGCCTTGGTAATACTGACTGAAGTTGTTACAGGGCTGAGTAAGCCTTCACATTCCGAGAGTCTTTCTACTCTCGACTATGGGCCAGGCTTGTCATAAAGATTACACCATATACAGCATAACACTGTTCCAGTCCTGGAAAGAGAGAGAGCGGGGTGGGTTAGTACAAAAACCATTTTTACTACATTATGAGACGACAAACTGGCTTTATAGACAGAAAGAGCCAAGTCTTGGCAATGGACAGACCAGACGAAAAGTGGAGGGTTATAAGTGATCTGGAGTAGATTAACTGTTAAGTGTACCCTTCATTCAGAAAAAAATTGCATTCCCATTTCTCTCAGTTTTGTAATTAATCATTGTAATAACCCTCGTATATCACATTCTCCTCCCAATAATCTGGCTAATCGGCGCTGTACCAGAAATTCTGTATACCCATACTTATTTTTAGAGTATTAGTTTTGTACCCTTGTATATTTGTATATTATTTTCCCAGACTATAATTTTCCTGCAATAGAAACTGCTTATTAAATAAGTGTAAGTGGTGTAATGTGCTCCATGGGATGTAAAAAGGGATCTCGTACTCCAGGGTACGTCAGCTATTGTACACCTGATCGTGAAAGCCACACTACACATTTGTGACAATCCACACCAGATTTGGACATCAAAACCACACCAGATCTAGTTGTCAAAACTACACCAGACCTAGTAGTTGAAGTATGAAGTGATATGATGAGTACTGAGTACTGTGTCGTGTGAGGACTTGCCTAGTGAGCTCTTCGTTCTCGGCTGAGATTGTGAGGATGGCTCCCCTCAGGTTAAGGCAGCGTTAGAGGAAGCCGGAAGAGAGATTCAGCGGTTTAAAGGGGTGTGCAAGAATTATTTATCCCCAGAACATGGACACAGAACAGTGCACAAGGTTACCTCTTCCTCGCACACAGTGCACAGACACCGCCACCCGCTCCTCACACCCACATAGAAACGCCTGTATATTGAACCAGCCCCCACACAGTGCACATGCCCACCTACACCTTCCTTTAGACCCTCACATTAACACACCCGTAGCACACCAGACCACACACACTGACATGTAGGTACCCACATCTCAATATTGCCCACAACCTTAGATTGCTCGCCTTATTGCCCACAGCCTTAGATTACCTTTCTAATTGCCCACAACAAAAACAAACACATTAGAAGCACCTACACCCATCCTCGCCATCTTCACCAGGTATCTTCTCTCAAACTACACTCACCACGGGTCACCCACACCTCTTCTGGCATTTCTGAGAATATTCCCATGCACTCCCTTCTAGAACATCAATTTCATTAATATATTGCATTGTTAGTTACTATTACGACTCGCTAAACTGGCGTGGGTCAGCCAGCACAAAAGGCATTAAAGGAGAGATTCTCCGTCGGGTAAGAGAGAGAACACTGTATGATACCCAGGACTGTGTACACCTGCGTGGCTGGAGGCCATGCCAGGAAGGAGATACAGAACTGAGAGGAAATTCGCTCCGGAAAATAAGAATAACACGCAAATCCTCTCCTGCACTACACAGGCTCGGGGTTCATGGTTCTCCTGCACTGCACAGGATCGCTGTTCATGGTTCTCCTGCACTACACAGGATCGAGGTTCATGGTTCTCCTGCACTACACAGGATCGAGGTTCATGGTTCTCCTGCACTGCACAGGCTCGAGGTTCATGGTTCTCCTGCACTGCACAGGCTCGGAGTTCATGGTTCTCCTGTACTACACAGTATCGAGGTTCATGGTTCTCCTGCACTACACAGGCTCGGGGTATATGGTTCTCCCGCACTATACAAGTTCGGGGTTCATGGTTCTCCTGCAGTACACACGCTGGGGGTTCATGGTTCTCCTGCACTACGCACGCTGGGGGTTCATGTTTTTCCTGCAGTACACACGCTCGGGGTTCATGGTTCTCCTGCAGTACACACGCTCGGGGTTCATGGTTTTCCTGTACTACACACGCTGGGGGTTCATGGTTCTCCTGCACTACACAGGCTCGGGGTTCATGGTTCTCCTGCACTACACAAGCTCGGGGTTCATGGTTCTCCTGCACTACATACGCTCGGGGTTCATGGTTTTCCTGTACTACACACGCTGGGGGTTCATGGTTCTCCTGCACTACACAGGCTCGGGGTTCATGGTTCTCCTGCACTACACACGCTGGGGGTTCATGGTTCTTCTGCACTACACACGCTGGGGGTTCGTGGTTCTCCTGCACTGCACACGCTCGGGGTTCATGGTTCTCCTGCACTACATACGCTCGGGGTTCATGGTTTTCCTGTACTACACACGCTGGGGGTTCATGGTTCTCCTGCACTACACAGGCTCGGGGTTCATGGTTCTCCTGCACTACACACGCTGGGGGTTCGTGGTTCTCCTGCACTACACACGCTGGGGGTTCGTGGTTCTCCTGCAGTGCACACGCTCGGGGTTCATGGTTCTCCACATCAACGTTACGCTTAAATTTTTCCTCGTGGTAATTCGAAACAGCTTAAAGAGCGTGAAATAGGCGAGGAGGCAAACAGATCTGCGGTCACGATTTTACATCTAAAAATGAGTCTTCTGGGAGTACTGGAAAACTGGAGACGCGGATCTACGTTGTCTATATTTGTGAGTTATTGTCAATGAGAAATTCGAGATGCGTAGAATATACTCAAGGGACGGGAAACATTCGTTCACAATTATACCTAAACTGATGAAGATTAGATAAATATTCTCAATATGACATCTTTCATAACTGTGTGTGCGCGCACATACAGTTCTGGTCAGACAAGTGGCTGCTAAAACTTCACCCTAGCAAATGCAAAGTTATGTAGGTTGGGGATGGGTAAAGAAGACCTCAAACGGGATACAGGCAAGGGGGACGAAAGGCTGCGAATCTCTCTCTCTCTCTCTCATTCAGGACCTTAGAGTAAGCATTGTTCTGAGCATATCACCTGAGACACATGTTAATGAGAAAAGCTGCCACAGGAAGCTGTCTGGTAAATCTAAAATTAGCTTCAGGAACCCTCCTAGAAGCTCAATTAAATACGTCATTGTTTACAAGGGTATTCTGATCACTTCCATGACCCTTTTCCAACCGAGGCAATAAAAACCAATGACTATGACAAATAATTTAAATAATGACACAGCACGTAAGTTTAACAAATAAAAGGTATTATATGAGGACACCATGCATTAATTTGCTTATAGAAACCCAATATATACTCTGGCCCTTGGGCAAATATAAGGAGGCAGCCGAACATAGGTAAAAAAAAAAAACTGACAAAGTCTGAAAGGCTTAGAGACAAAAAGAAAACAGGCAAAAAGACATATGTAGACATATAGGCAGACAGACATACAAGCATACAGAAATAGGCAGGCAGATGGACGTGCATATACAATCAGACAGATAGACATGCATATACAGTCAGATATACAGACATGCATATACAGTCAGAGAGATATACAGACATGCATTCCATTTAACGTTAACAAGTTATCCGCCTCGACTTGCGGTGTTGCTGACTGACGCACGACAATTAAAAAAAAAACAGACTTCAATATATTTTATTAATAAAGAGTAGCGTTATACCTGTCATAGGTCACTAGTTACAGTCAACAGCAACACAGGGGATAATACGAAGAAATTAGTCCGGAATAACTAATGGCCTTAACACAAAATGTGTGGTAGCAAAAAAGTGCTAGACAGAATTAATTTTTTCAATACCTTAACTATCAATAAGCATTATACATTAAGCTAGATTTATTTACAAAGTAAAGCGTCACAGCCATTGTCAAGAGTTACTGATCAATAATTATGCCACCAGGGAAGTGATGTCGTTAGAGACGTTAAGAGTAATACGCTAAGAGATATTGTGCCTTTACTGCCAGGAAAACACTTGCTGTGGTAGGTGATTGTGATGGTTGACTGTGTTGGGTGACTTTGATGGGTGACTTATGATGGGTGACTTGTGATGGGTGACTGTGGTGGGTGAGTGGGTGACTGGTGAGAAATTGTGTGGTGACCAAAACAGGAGGGAGAGGGGTGATAGTGACACAGGGAAATGGTGATAGATATGGGGGAAATGATGACAGACACGGAAAGAATCAAATTACCATTCCATTCCCATGATGAGATTCCCATCATGGGAACAGAGAGGGAGAGGGATATAGATACTAGGTAGAAAGGCGGATGAGGATTGAGAAAAGATAATAGCAATGATAGAGAAAAAGGATTTAGGGGTTATACAACAGTAATAATAATATACATTATATTTGTTTTTCAACAAGTCGGCCGTCTCCCACCTAGGCAGGGTGACCCAAAAAAGAAAGAAAATCTCCAAAACGAAAATACTTTCATCATTCAACACTTTCACCTCACTCATACAAAAATCATTGTTTTTGCAGAGGCGCCCAGATACAACAGTTTAGAAGCATATATAAAGATATATTACACATCCCTCCAAAATGCCAATATCCCAAACCCCTCTTTTAAAGTGTAGGCAT
>NC_091308.1:6419207-6501707 GCF_038502225.1 Cherax quadricarinatus
ATTAAATAACAAAAATCTACTTTTTACACACACCCACAATACAGTTCTAGAGTAAAAATGGTGAGATATATTAATAAACTGTACTCATGTTTAAATGTTTACGATTATACGACTTGATAGTTACTGTGCTTATGTGTGAGACAGTGTAACTCCACCACTCTTATTTTCCTAAACCTAGTAGTGTTTATATCCTCTCTGCTGTTGCTGAGCGAGAGTAAAGGATTCCCCGAGAGTACCTGCCAGTATATTTGCAGCTCCACTATTGTTACTGAATGAGAAAGAGTGGAGGAGATGCTGGAGTGCATCTGATAGTTTAGTTGTGAAGGAGCTCCAAGAGTGTAGTGGTAGGCAAGTTTGCCACTCTTCCGCTTCCTCTACTTCTTTCATCCATACATTTGTGTGTTTTCTGTACGTATGTTTATGAATGCTTTGATGCATTCTCGAATTTTTGTCTAAGTGAATGTTTTTCTTTGTTTTTATATCGATTTGACTTTATGTACTATATTTGTCTTTATGTATATTTCTCTATATATATTTCTTTCTTTGTCCGTCTCGCTGTGTTCTTAAATGTCTGTGATTAGAAAACTGACTAAATTTTGTACCTACTGTCTCTTCAGATTCCAATCCACAAATCATCCACTATTCATGAAGAATTTCCAGTTATATTTTTTAATTACATTCTTTGATCTCGTAGTAGTTAGCTTCGTAACGAATATTCCACTAAGGAAGCACATGTGTTTTGTCCCCACATATATTTTACTCGTGGTCGCTGTTCTTTTTGTCTAAGCAGAATAACCATGGTCTCGTAAGTGTCCTTTAATTCCTCAGTACAGACCACTGGCACAAATGGCTTTTTCAGTGCAGGTGTGAAGGAGTACGGCTTTCAAACTGACCTTGCTGGAATCGATAGTCTCTATCAGAATGGTGTTCATAGCCTAGTTCCTTTATTCGATCGTTCACATTAATGTAGAAACACGCCATTCTCCATTTGATGGAATGACGCCAAAATAGTATGGCATGCAGGAAAATGTGATATTTTTGTTCATTCTCCTGAAGCGTTCCACTCCTGTGAACACGATCCTAGCAGTTCTGCCTTCTGCTTTGATAATTCGAGATCCTTGACAAGGTCATTTAACTTCTGTAGAGGAATTAAGCTTAAAAGTGTCTCAATCTTCAACCAGTCACTAGGCTGCACATTTATGTAATGAATTTTAAACTTAAAGATAAATTTGCTTAATTACAAGGCAGGTGCTTTAAATTTTTGCTAGATTAGAATTGTTTTTTTATTTTTTTTACATCTTGTAAAACGGGGATATATCATTTATTATTGTCCAGCTTGTCACTGAAACATCCTAAATGATTTTTTTTTTTGAAAATGATATTGATTTAAAAAATTTAGAATAGGTTAGATACAAAATCACAAACTAATTTGAAAAAAGTGTATTTAGCTATGAGCGGCTGAGAAATGTAAAATGCAGTAGCATTCTATTAGCAGTAACAGTGACAGGCTGGTTGATCAGATACTGATCCCCCACAAGGCCTGGTCTCAGACCGGGAAGCAGGGGCGTTGACCCCCGAAACCCTCTGCAGGTATACTCCAGGTATGGGTGTATATATAACGTGTCGTGCACTACATATTATGAAATAAAACATAGTAACTGACCAACCGAACCCCCCACCCCTCCCTCCCCTCCCCTCCCTAGTTCTCAGATAGACAGGTAGGTGGCAGTGGGATGCAGTACTTGGGTATAACCTTTTATTCTTTACAAGAATTTAGAAATTCTTCAAGTTTAAGTGGTAAGGATGGAGAGCGAAGCTTTGTTTAAAGAAAGCCGAAATAGCTGCCTCTTTCGTCTTCAAATAAGCGATAGGTGCTCGGGTATTTAGGGCAGCAATCTACCTAGTTACTTATCATCAAAGATATTTACTAATATGATATAAATAACTCTTAGGTAGGATTATCCTGCCGGTAGTGTAGCAAGGGTTTGACTAAGTATTTATCACGTGAGGGCTTTACACAGACCTATATAGCCTGGCCACTATAATCTGTTGCCTCTGGAATACTCATATTCATTCTCAAAATGAAAATATTTCATAAATCTAGAGTGGATCGATCCCCAAACCTCCAGGAACAGTTTGTGGAATTGCTGGATGCTAATTAATTCACTAAACACGTACCAGATGGTCAGAATAAGAGAAGTCAAAAGAGTCAGAAGTTTCTGTATTTATTTTGAGATTATCGACCCTAGGCGCGTGTGGTGAGTTACACTACGATACCCTCCTCGGGAAGGATATCACGTACAATAGGTGTCAGGTTTATGTCCCAACTTTCAGGGGAAGTCCCTGAATGCGCATTTACGGTTACAGTGGGGTCCATAAAAGGGCGTTGTCATGGAGGGTCACCCTCAATGAACGTTGGCAAGGCTCTAATGGCAGGCTAAGGGGAGAGGGGGACCAAGTGTTAATTTTCGAAACTGTAATGAGCAATATATTCAACAAGTATTGACTTCTCGCCCCCGGCATACTCTCTTTTCCCTGTCTAAGGCATACTCTAAATGAAAATATTCTTCCTCCTACGTACCCTAATCTGATTCTTACTTTCCTCATAAAAACTCTTAACTGCTTTAAGTAGCTTACTACTTATTTCATACACTTGCAACATTTGCCACATTGCTTTCCTATCTCCATTTCTAAATCCTATTATTTTAGGAACGAAAACTCCGTTACTCTTTACCACTTATTGTTCACTTATATGCTTCACTGTGTACACTTGGTCTGCACATCACTTACTCTTCCACAAAACTCCTTGTTTGTGTGCGAACCTGCTTTTCGTCTTACCATTAATTCTTTCAGTAATAACTGTACCATACACTTTATCTGGTATACTCAGTGGGTTTATTCCCCTGCAATTCTTGCTCTCTCCTTTGTGCTTTTTTCCTTTATACAAAGGAACTATGCATGCTCTTTGCCATTCCCTAGGTACCTTCCCCCTTTTCCCTATCTTCATCATCATTTAACACTTCCTCAAAATATCCTTTCAGTCTACCCAATACCTACGACTCCTCATCAAATAACTCCTCTTATGTTTTTAACTGTTAATTTCATTCATTCTTTAGGTATCCTCAACTTAATAATGTCACTCCAAAACTTTTTCTTATTCTCAGTAACATTTTTTGACAATTTCACCCACTCACTCATTTGCTCTCCTTTTACACTCCCTCACCACTCTCTTAAACTTTCATTTATTCCCCATATACTCCACCCTCATGTCACTTCTTTGTAAAAATTTCTATGCTAACTTTTTCTCTCCACTCTCTCTCTCTCTATCCCATCATTCTACCAATCGTACCTCTTCACTACCACATCCATCCTCCGTATTGAATCGAATCGAGGACGACGAGAGCTGTCGTACGATGGGAAGGAAGAAGGATATGGAAGGATGGAAATAACTGGAAAAGGATGGGGAGGAGGGGAAGAGGAGGAATCAAGGCAAGTGGCCCAATCATCCATCCATCCTCCTATATCCTTAAACTTCTGCTGCACACTAATACTACATTCTTAAATCTACTCCACACTCTTACTAGTCCATCTTTTGTAACCTTTAACTTCTTTCTTGTAGATGAATGGTTCAGAGAACCGACAAGTTGTTAAATTAGACACATGTGCAACTCTTGGGTATCTTTATTGAGGAAACGTTTCACCACACAGTGGCTTCATCAGTCCATACAAAGGAAAAACTTGAAGAACAGGAGGATCCTCCTGTTCAAGTTTCTCCTTTGTATGGACTGATGAAGCCACTGTGTGGCGAAACGTTTCCTCAATAAAGATACCCAAGAGTTGCACATGTGTCTAATTTAACAACTTCTTTCTTACTGATGCCATTACCCTTGTATCCCATCTACTTCTTACTCTCGTTATTGCTGTAACTAAATAATGAGCAATAACCCGAAAATAAAAGATACACGAATCTAGCCTAAGTAACAGGCTAAGGCTCTAGATATTTCAGTAAGTCCTCATTTAGATTAAGTTGCGCTATTTTGATCTTCTTACAAAATGGTTATAAACATTTATACAGAGAGTAACAAACTTAATCTGTTAATTAAGAAATTATTAATACGAAATTAGGTAGAAATCCCTGAACCAACACTTTCTTGCAAAACGTGAAATGAAGGAATATGTGGCTGAAGTATACAAGAGGAGGTATGCTGCCAAGAGATGTAAATAGGGTGCTGAGGATTTCGAACCAAGAAAATACTTGAAACAATGGATTCAAGTTAGGTAAATTCAATTTCAGAGATGGAGGAAGAGAAATGGTTTGATAATAGAGTTGTACACATATGGAACAATATCAAGTAGAGTCATCGACTCTTACACTCAGGGCAGCTTTAAAAATAAATTGAACAAATATACAATCGGGAACTGTTGGATTTGAGGATGACCTACCTACCATGGACACCAGTGCTCCTCTATTCTTATGTTCTTACATAAATAATTATATAGTGAAGTAAACACTGAGGACACTAAACATTAAAGCTGGGACAAGAGGAACATAACTCTGCTCCTGTAATAACAACCAGGCAATTACTCCCACGAATGAAACCTTGCAAAATCTAAAGGTATTTCGATCGTTGCGCGAATCGAGAAGGTTATCTCCGTTTCCCATAAGCCCAGAATGTAAGATTTTGTTCGGATTTTTAACTCGGAGAGTTAGCCACCCAGGATAACCCACGAGAGTCGGTGCGTCATCGACGACTGTCTTTTATTTCCACTATTGTCCTTCAATCTTGTTTCCCAGGATGCGACCCACATCAGTTGACTAACACCCGGGTACCTACTTGCTTGCTAGGTGAACGGGGACAGCAGGTACAAGGAAACACGCCCAGTGTTTCCACTCGGCCGAGGAAAGGCCACGGGAATAATACAGGGAGGTAAATTCTTATGCAGCAAAATATAAAAGTGTGTATATAGCGTGTGTGTATATATACTTAAGTATGCGATAAGATCCTAGTAAACAGGTGATATCACAATATGCAGAACAACCACTGTGAAAAAATAGTGAAATTCCAGGCGCTTTCGTGACTTTTCACATTATCAAGGAACTTTGAATTTATAAATGTTTTCACAGTTGTTGTTTTGCATACTTATGCATATGTATGTATATACTCTTTCATGTATACGTATGTGTGTGCATATACATATATGCGTATATATATATATACACGTGTGTATGTATTTTTATTCGTATGTACAACTTGTATTCATGTATGTATACATGTTCGCTTAAGCATATATTTACATATGCATAAGTGCACAAATGCGTATTTGTATACGTGCATATGTACGCATGTATTTGTGTACATATGTACTTTTACATAACCATGCGTATGTATATGTTCATATGTATACATGTGTGTACATGTGCAAAAATGTCCTTGAACATATGTTTGGTGTGCAGATTCATGTAAGCACATGTTTATGTAGGAATTTTTGAATATATAATTGTGTATGTATGTATGTATGTGCATATTTATGCAGTTGTATCTGTCTTATTATATATGTATACGCCAGGGAATATGTCAACCTGGTGGTCGTTCCGAGGGGTCAACGCCCCCGCAGTTCTGTCCTTGACCAGGCATGAATATGTATACACTATTGCATATGTACGTGTATGTGTGCAGGAGAATTTGTTTGTTATTGTTTGTATGTGTTTGTGTGTGTGTGTGTGTGTGTGTGTGTGTGTGTGTGTGTGTGTGTGTGTGTG
The DNA here is from genome assembly GCF_038502225.1 of Cherax quadricarinatus. Taxonomy (NCBI): domain Eukaryota; kingdom Metazoa; phylum Arthropoda; class Malacostraca; order Decapoda; family Parastacidae; genus Cherax; species Cherax quadricarinatus. The sequence continues at coordinate 6,424,969 of NC_091308.1, forward strand.
TGTGTAGTTTAATGTATGTATGTACTCACCTAAATATGATTACAGAGATCGAGTCTCAACTCCTGGTCCTCCTCTTCGCTGGTCGCTACTAGGTTCATTCTCCTTCGTGAGGCTTATCGTACCTCTTCTAAAAGTTATGTGTGGATCCTGCATCTACAACTCTCCTCTCTAGGTCGTTCCTCTTCCTGGCTACTGAAGAAATACTTCCAAGTATCCCTATAACTCAAATGTGTTTTCAATTTCTAGCTGTGCCCTCGGGAACCTGTTTCCCGTCCCTCAGTCTGTCCCAACACCCTATCAATTCCTCTCAGTATTTTGTGCATTTGTAAAATATCACGCCTAGTCATTCTTTCCTACAATGTCAACAGGTTGAATTCCCTTGGCCCCTTAGCTCCGAGGACAAACCCTGCTGCAAACATCTGCACTTTCTCCAATTTCTTGACATGCTTGACCAGGTGTGGGTTCCGGATTTGGGTTACGTACGCCAATATGGGCCTGACAAGCACTGTATACAGTATCGCGAATGAATCCTGCCTTAGATTTCTGAAAGCTAGTCTTAGATCTGCCAGATACGCCTTTGAATCACCAGCTATTTAGTTGATGTGCACCTCAGGCGATATACTTGGTACAATATTCACCCCCAGGTCCTTATTCTTGACTGAGGTTTGAAGCCTTTGTTCCCCGAACTTGTACTCCATATGCTGTTCATTTTTGCCCTTCCAAAAACTTGCTAGGGTTAGATTACAAGTGCCACTTGTTAGACCTGACCTGTAGCCTTTCCAAATACATTTGTAGCTCCTCATTTGCTTGTGTTCTCTTTATTAGTTTTACATTAACTGCGAACAGGGATACTGAATCCATACCTACTATCATGCCATTCACGTACACACGAGATTGCACTGGTTCTGGTACTGATAAATAGAGATGCCCGGGTGTTGCGCATGTGTCTTAATTTCATCTTGTCGGTATTATATACCATTCTTGTACTACTACTACTACTACCACCACCACCTCTTCCTGCCTATATATAGCCGTCCTGCTCCACTTCTGGTTAGTGTGACTTTGTAAATGGTCCAAGTCGGACCGAAACGTCGTCGTAAGCTTCTCTCTTATGTGCGGGTTATTTGTGTATCTGGTACTGATCCTTGTGGAACTCCAGTCGTCACATGCACCCATGTGACGACCTGAATATGACATTATTTCTTTAGACACATGATTAACGGACTCTGTATGAGAGTCCTGTTTTGGTTAGATAATTTCATCACTTTTAAATTATTTATGGAATATTTTAAAAATAATATCAGTATTTTAAAGGTAATACAAATAGGTAAAATGAAAATGCTAAAAACACACGTACATAAAATATATTTCATCTCCTGTGATCCGACCTCAGCCAGGAGGATGTGAGCACCTCACGTCTGCTCTGTGAGTCTCGTCTCTCAGGACTGTTGAAGCATCGTGTTATACCTCCACAATCATTCCTCAGAATACCTTTTCCGAAGGAATTTTCTGGTCGATATAGATAATGTAAAACTATACACACATACACCAGTTTAGGTTAGGTTATATTAGTTTTAACTTAAATTAACGGCCAGTAAGCAAATTACACAATAGCTTTAACTTGTTGGTAACAAAAGGCTCATTATTTACAATAACAGGACTTGCTGAGTAGATGTAAACTGTCAGGGATTTTTTCCAGGAAAATTTTCTTTTTGATATAGCATTGCTGGGAGGCACAAACCTGTGAGTTATGAGTACTGAAACGAGGTGTCGGCAAGTAGAGAGGTCGGTCGGTCGGTCGGTCGGTCGGTCTCTCTTTCTCTCTCTCTCTCTCTCTCTCTCTCTCTCTCTCTCTCTCTCTCTCTCTCTCTCTCTCTCTCTCTCTCTCAAGCTTAAAACATGGAAAGTTGAGGTGCGGAGTCCTTTGAGACAGTTAAGTGTTCACAGGGTACACGCTGATGGGGCGAGATATTAATGATGCAACACACGGGAAATGTTTATCTCGCCTCATCTACGCAAAGAACGTGAAAACAAATTATGGTTTCTCTTACCGTCAACTCAAGTATGTTTTGTGGTCTGATTTATGTTGTGTTTAGCCCACCGTCTTGACCTTCAATAGTCTTATTATCTAGTTTATAGCTATATACAAGGAAAAGCACTTTATTTTTTCCCTCATCATTTTGTTCCGGCCGGATGGTGTATATTCTCATAAATATTATCTATTTTTATACTGATGCGTGTAGAAACAACTACTGTAATACACTTTTATCGAAAATCGACAGAGTGGAGTATTGTGGGGTTTTATTTACTAATGATGGAGTCAATATTCTGCAATACTTCTACTGACGGTGGAGTGCAACATTAGCACTATATCTACTGAAGACAGGATGCAATATTGTGCATTAAATTTACTGAAGATGGGGGATTACAGTATAGAGAGAGGGACATGGTTGTTGTTGTAGCCAGGCTAAGATTTCCTAATGAACAGTGACCATTTTAGTATGTATAGAAGTATGCTAAACAATCATAGCGACATAATCCATCCCTATCTACGGTATACTTTTAATGGAAAAATAATATCCCTCTCTCCTGCATATCCTAACTTGAGTCTATCTACATAAAATCTCTATACTGATTTTAGTGACCTAATACCTAATATCTGTCCCAGGTACTTCACCTCTTTTCATTGTTCTTACTACCTCATACATTTCCTCTCACAATCGCATCTGGCTCTTCCTTATTCCTATAAGATGTTATACCTCCAGACCCAGTGCTGATATCGCTTCCATCCTTTCCTTCATCTACGTTTAACATTTCCTTAAAATATCCCTCTATTGTCAAACTACCTCCACCTTCTAAAAACTCACTCTTACGGGTTAACATTTTGCATTACTTTTCACCTATCATTCATTCTTCATATACTCTGTCCTCTAAATATCCTTTCTACATTATATAAGCCTCTTGTTCATCCAGTCATTGCTCATCCCATCCCTCGCTTCTATCCTCCAATGACCACAAAGTTCTGTTGTACACTTTACTACTTAATTCTTAAATCCACTTCATACATTTTTAACCTAGTTACCTGTAGTCTCTCTAGTTCCTCTTGCAACAACTGCATAAAGATCTTATCCTATCTTCGCTTTTATTTCATTCATTTTCCCTTACCCACTGGTGACATTCTCCATGTTCTCCATCTGCCTCTTACTCCTGTAATAAATAAAATAATATTCTTAATTTCACCATATTAAAAATAATGCTACATTTATATTAGAATGAGAGGAATGAGACGAGAACTAAATGATGTGTAGCAGTTGTGTGTTCATGGGCGAGGATGATTATGAGGAATATTTAATGAAAAGTGAAAGAGTGAGAGCGAGACTCGTAATTACTGTGTTGAAAGAAAGACATGTGCAGTGGCAGTAGCAACACCCATCCCCCACATCCATCTTCCGCCTGTCCCACCTAAATGTGCTACGCCCACGGGTTGAGAGTGTGCAGGCTAGTTTAAGATAGCACCGACGCCCACAAACATCAATTTTATAAGATAGGTAGACATTACACCGACGCCCACAGTCATCACGTACACAAGCTAGGTATGGGATTCCCAGATGCCCGCACGCCCACATTCAGCCAGTGTACACGTTACGTAAATAATACACTGACGCCCCCATACCTTCAGATGCTAGCAAAGGATAACAGCGGCGGCCAGTATCAGATAGTGGGAGTAGTACGTAGTTCTTGTTGGATAGTACTACCACTTTTGAACACCTGCACAATATTCTTATTGATTTTATTTTATTTTTACGGCAGATCTAATGCTACCGCTGATGATGCTTCTGCTGCTGCAGCTGCTGTTGCTGCTGCTCCTGCTGCTGCTCCTGCTGCTGCTCCTGCTGCTTCTGAGTCTTCACTTACTAGTGTTTTAATGCTGCTAGTGCTACTACTACTGCTGCTGGCGCTACTGTTACTACTGTTGTTGCTGCTACTGTTGTTGCTGCTACTGTTGCTACTACTGCTGCTGCTGCTACTGTTGCTACTACTCATACTATTGCCACTGCTGTTACTGTTACTGCTGCTACTGATGATACTCTTAATACCTCCCTTTGCCACTTCCGTCAATCTCGTTTAATGAACAGCCAGTCGGAGACTTTTTCTGCGCGTCGTATCTCATTGTTAATGGAGGAAGAGGTAAGAAGTGCGTGTACTCACCTGGCTGTGTTCACCGCAGTATTTGTACTCAATACTTGCTTCTGGGTCCTGCTGTTCCGCTTTGATTAAACTGTGTGAATTACTCTCTGTCATTTTAGGCTCTTAACTCTACTTCTAATTTCGTAAATGGATTTTTTTTTCCACCCACTACGTCCTTCCTTGATACATTCTGTTTGTTTACTACTCCCTCACGCTGAAATAATTCTCTCTATTGTCTCAGCTACATTCAGTTTCTAGTGTCCATTTTTTTTCTCATCGTTCTCTTTTCTCCAATTTTAATTAGTCCATCCTTGTCAGTTTTGCATGTTTCTGAGTACTTCATAAATTATGATCATGTCTTTTATGGTTCTTCGGTCTTTCACTGATGTATGACTGAGTTCTCTTAACATATTTTTCACTTTCAACCTTCATAATTCCAAGATCTGACATGAAGAAAATTTCTAAACTTTCAATTTTTATTTATATTTCTTTTTTGTCAGGTACGACTTGATCTACTGTAGTACTTTTCCTGCTATTTCATCCTGGTCTTCTAGCTTTTGTACACGTCTCTTGTGAGGTACTGTGTCAAAAGCCTTCCTGCAGTCCAAGTAAGATGCCTTACTTCTGTTACTTGTCGTGGAACCCCAGTAAGTTTGTGAAAAAGGATTTGCCATCTTTAAAAGTGTGTGTTTGTGTGTATGGTTACCTATATTTCGCTACAGGGGTCGAGTTTTATTCCCTGGCCCCTACATTTACCTTGCAGCTTGCCAGATTCACTCTTTCCAAGCCTCCTTAAAACTATGTATGGAGTCTTCCTTCACCACTTCTTTCGTCCACGTCACCCTGCGTCTTGAACTTCCAAGTGCGTTTTCCTGTACCTCTTTCCCGACTCTCAAATTGTGTATGCATGTGTACCCTATCCCTTCCCCTGATCCCTTAGGGTCTTATGACCACCAGTGTCGTCGGGTTCAGTTCCTTTAGCCTACCCTCTTAGCTCATTTCCGTTTGCTCAGGAACTACCCTCATTGCATATCTTTGCATGATTTATCAGGTATGGGTTTCATACTGGTGCTGCATACTTCAGGATGAACCTTATATATGGCATATAGAGAGCCATAAATTACTTTTTTGTCGAGTTTCTTTTGCCAAACGAGTTTTAGATGCAGAGTTTTTTCGTTCCTGCCTGCCTCCTGCGATGTGTTTGGCACTATGCTCACCCCTAGATCTTTTTCCTTGAGAACTGCAGTCTTTATCCCTCCCGGGTTTTATTATAATCCTTAGTTTTAAATCTTCAGAAACAGTACTCGTCCTAATACAAATATCCTCATTATCACATCTCGTCTCAAATCACTGGTGTATGTATGTGTGTTTTTACTCGTCTATCTTTGGCTGCGGGGGCAAATCTCGGCTACTTGCCTTCGATTTTTCAATTACTCACGAGCGTTCACACAATGTTCCTGACATCATAAACTCCCCATCATTTCTTAAAATTGTGCATTGAATCTACATGCACCCTTTTCTCATCCAGATCGTCCACTTCTTAAATAACCTTAAAATAAAGACGCACGTACTTACATACCTTTGACTCTTGTGTATCTATAACTTCCACTCGATTATCTTGTATGCCGCAATCATGACTTCCCTGGTTCTTTCTTCTAGTGTTGCAGGGATTATCAGTTTTATTCTCTACTTACACTATTGCTAATAGCTCAGAAACTCATAAGAAATCTTTTGATTTATTCTGTTTTCTTGACATATTTGAAAGGGTTCCGTTCTTGTTCTACTTTATTCAAGATAAGTATAACACACATCGGATAGAGGGCCCTGAAGGACTCTTTATTGAGTACTTGAATGTTAGTCACCAGATGTGTACCTCCAGTGATATGCTTGATGCTTGGTGTTCAGCTTATCCATAGGTTCTTTTTCTTGTCTGGGGTTCCGTAGCACATCCTTCCAGTCAGTATTTCGTATCTAGTCGTTTCTCTCTTTCCTCGATTTCCTTCAGCCTCTTCAGGCCTTCTAGTAGTCTTTCTTTGTCTTCTCCAGCACAAATTCTTTTCGTTTCCGTACGTCAGGGAGAGTATCGGTCCCAGAACCTAACCTTATTGGACATCATACGTCACAATCACGCATATTCATCTCAATACTTTTGGCTTGTCTGCTCGCCAGTTTGTAGGAGGAGTTGAATCTCAGCTCATGGTTTCGTTGGTTCTTGAAGCAAATGCAGATATTACATTGTTATCTTTAAGTGTTATCATCCAAATGTGTCATCACACACACTGTCCTTGTGTCATAGCACCCACTGATTTTGTGTCATAGCACCCACTGATTTTGTGTCATAGCACCCACTGATTTTGTGTCATAGCACCCACTGATTTTGTGTCATAGCACCCACTGATTTTGTGTCATAGCACCCACTGATTTTGTGTCATAGCACCCACTGATTTTTGTGTCATAGCACCCACTGATTTTGTCATAGCACCCACTGGTTGTCCTTGTGTCATAGTGCATACTGGTTGTCCTTGTTTCCTAACACCGTATGGCTATTCTTGTGTCACCGCACTCTGGCTGTTCTTGTGTCACCGCACTCTGGCTGCTCTTGTGTCACCGCACTCTGGCTGCTCTTGTGTCACCGCACTCTGGCTGCTCTTGTGTCACCGCACTCTGGCTGCTCTTGTGTCACCGCACTCTGGCTGCTCTTGTGTCACCGCACTCTGGCTGCTCTTGTGTCACCGCACTCTGGCTGCTCTTGTGTCACCGCACTCTGGCTGCTCTTGTGTCACCGCACTCTGGCTATTCTTGTGTCACCGCACTCTGGCTGTTCTTGTGTCACCGCACTCTGGCTGTTCTTGTGTCACCGCACTCTGGCTGTTCTTGTGTCACCGCACTCTGGCTGTTCTTGTGTCACCGCACTCTGGCTGTTCTTGTGTCACCGCACTCTGGCTGCTCTTGTGTCACCGCACTCTGGCTGCTCTTGTGTCACCGCACTCTGGCTGCTCTTGTGTCACCGCACTCTGGCTGCTCTTGTGTCACCGCACTCTGGCTGTTCTTGTGTCACCGCACTCTGGCTGTTCTTGTGTCACCGCACTCTGGCTGTTCTTGTGTCACCGCACTCTGGCTGTTCTTGTGTCACCGCACTCTGGCTGTTCTTGTGTCACCGCACTCTGGCTGCTCTTGTGTCACCGCACTCTGGCTGCTCTTGTGTCACCGCACTCTGGCTGCTCTTGTGTCACCGCACTCTGGCTGCTCTTGTGTCACCGCACTCTGGCTGCTCTTGTGTCACCGCACTCTGGCTGCTCTTGTGTCACCGCACTCTGGCTGTTCTTGTGTCACCGCACTCTGGCTGTTCTTGTGTCACCGCACTCTGGCTGTTCTTGTGTCACCGCACTCTGGCTGTTCTTGTGTCACCGCACTCTGGCTGTTCTTGTGTCACCGCACTCTGGCTGTTCTTGTGTCACCTGTGTCACCGCACTCTGGCTGCTCTTGTGTCACCGCACTCTGGCTGCTCTTGTGTCACCGCACTCTGGCTGCTCTTGTGTCACCGCACTCTGGCTGCTCTTGTGTCACCGCACTCTGGCTGTTCTTGTGTCACCGCACTCTGGCTGTTCTTGTGTCACCGCACTCTGGCTGTTCTTGTGTCACTGCACTCTGGCTGTTCTTGTGTCACCGCACTCTGGCTGTTCTTGTGTCACCGCACTCTGGCTGTTCTTGTGTCACCGCACTCTGGCTGTTCTTGTGTCACCGCACTCTGGCTGTTCTTGTGTTACCGCACTCTGGCTGCTCTTGTGTCACCGCACTCTGGCTGCTCTTGTGTCACCGCACTCTGGCTGCTCTTGTGTCACCGCACTCTGGCTGCTCTTGTGTCACCGCACTCTGGCTGCTCTTGTGTCACCGCACTCTGGCTGCTCTTGTGTCACCGCACTCTGGCTGCTCTTGTGTCACCGCACTCTGGCTGCTCTTGTGTCACCGCACTCTGGCTGTTCTTGTGTCACCGCACTCTGGCTGTTCTTGTGTCACCTGTGTCACCGCACTCTGGCTGCTCTTGTGTCACCGCACTCTGGCTGCTCTTGTGTCACCGCACTCTGGCTGCTCTTGTGTCACCGCACTCTGGCTGCTCTTGTGTCACCGCACTCTGGCTGTTCTTGTGTCACCGCAGTCTGGCTGTTCTTGTGTCACCGCACTCTGGCTGTTCTTGTGTCACCGCACTCTGGCTGTTCTTGTGTCACCGCACTCTGGCTGTTCTTGTGTCACCGCACTCTGGCTGTTCTTGTGTCACCGCAGTCTGGCTGTTCTTGTGTCACCGCACTCTGGCTGTTCTTGTGTCACCGCACTCTGGCTGCTCTTGTGTCACCGCACTCTGGCTGTTCTTGTGTCACCGCACTCTGGCTGTTCTTGTGTCACCGCACTCTGGCTGTTCTTGTGTCACCGCACTCTGGCTGTTCTTGTGTTACCGCACTCTGGCTGCTCTTGTGTCACCGCACTCTGGCTGCTCTTGTGTCACCGCACTCTGGCTGCTCTTGTGTCACCGCACTCTGGCTGCTCTTGTGTCACCGCACTCTGGCTGCTCTTGTGTCACCGCACTCTGGCTGTTCTTGTGTCACCGCACTCTGGCTGTTCTTGTGTCACCTGTGTCACCGCACTCTGGCTGCTCTTGTGTCACCGCTCTCTGGCTGCTCTTGTGTCACCGCACTCTGGCTGTTCTTGTGTCACCGCACTCTGGCTGTTCTTGTGTCACCGCACTCTGGCTGTTCTTGTGTCACCGCACTCTGGCTGTTCTTGTGTCACCGCACTCTGGCTGCTCTTGTGTCACCGCACTCTGGCTGTTCTTGTGTCACCGCACTCTGTTCTTGTGTCACCGCACTCTGGCTGTTCTTGTGTCACCGCACTCTGGCTGTTCTTGTGTCACCGCACTCTGGCTGTTCTTGTGTCACAGCACTCTGGCTGTTCTTGTGTCACCGCACTCTGGCTGTTCTTGTGTCACCGCACTCTGGCTGTTCTTGTGTCACCGCACTCTGGCTGTTCTTGTGTCACCGCACTCTGGCTGTTCTTGTGTCACCGCACTCTGGCTGTTCTTGTGTTACCGCACTCTGGCTGCTCTTGTGTCACCGCACTCTGGCTGCTCTTGTGTCACCGCACTCTGGCTGCTCTTGTGTCACCGCACTCTGGCTGCTCTTGTGTCACCGCACTCTGGCTGCTCTTGTGTCACCGCACTCTGGCTGCTCTTGTGTCACCGCACTCTGGCTGCTCTTGTGTCACCGCACTCTGGCTGCTCTTGTGTCACCGCACTCTGGCTGTTCTTGTGTCACCGCACTCTGGCTGTTCTTGTGTCACCTGTGTCACCGCACTCTGGCTGCTCTTGTGTCACCGCACTCTGGCTGCTCTTGTGTCACCGCACTCTGGCTGTTCTTGTGTCACCGCACTCTGGCTGTTCTTGTGTCACCGCACTCTGGCTGTTCTTGTGTCACCGCACTCTGGCTGTTCTTGTGTCACCGCACTCTGGCTGTTCTTGTGTCACCGCACTCTGGCTGTTCTTGTGTCACCGCACTCTGGCTGTTCTTGTGTCACCGCACTCTGGCTGTTCTTGTGTCACCGCACTCTGGCTGTTCTTGTGTCACCGCACTCTGGCTGTTCTTGTGTCACCGCAGTCTGGCTGTTCTTGTGTCACCGCACTCTGGCTGCTCTTGTGTCACCGCACTCTGGCTGTTCTTGTGTCACCGCACTCTGGCTGTTCTTGTGTCACCGCACTCTGGCTGTTCTTGTGTCACCGCACTCTGGCTGTTCTTGTGTTACCGCACTCTGGCTGCTCTTGTGTCACCGCACTCTGGCTGCTCTTGTGTCACCGCACTCTGGCTGCTCTTGTGTCACCACACTCTGGCTGCTCTTGTGTCACCGCACTCTGGCTGCTCTTGTGTCACCGCACTCTGGCTGCTCTTGTGTCACCGCACTCTGGCTGCTCTTGTGTCACCGCACTCTGGCTGTTCTTGTGTCACCGCACTCTGGCTGTTCTTGTGTCACCGCACTCTGGCTGTTCTTGTGTCACATGTGTCACCGCACTCTGGCTGCTCTTGTGTCACCCCTCTCTGGCTGCTCTTGTGTCACCGCACTCTGGCTGTTCTTGTGTCACCGCACTCTGGCTGTTCTTGTGTCACCGCACTCTGGCTGTTCTTGTGTCACCGCACTCTGGCTGCTCTTGTGTCACCGCACTCTGGCTGTTCTTGTGTCACCGCACTCTGTTCTTGTGTCACCGCACTCTGGCTGTTCTTGTGTCACCGCACTCTGGCTGTTCTTGTGTCACCGCACTCTGGCTGTTCTTGTGTCACCGCACTCTGGCTGTTCTTGTGTCACCGCACTCTGGCTGTTCTTGTGTCACCGCACTCTGGCTGTTCTTGTGTCACCGCACTCTGGCTGTTCTTGTGTCACCGCACTCTGGCTGTTCTTGTGTCACCGCACTCTGGCTGTTCTTGTGTCACCGCACTCTGGCTGTTCTTGTGTCACCGCACTCTGGCTGCTCTTGTGTTACCGCACTCTGGCTGCTCTTGTGTCACCGCACTCTGGCTGCTCTTGTGTCACCGCACTCTGGCTGCTCTTGTGTCACCGCACTCTGGCTGCTCTTGTGTCACCGCACTCTGGCTGCTCTTGTGTCACCGCACTCTGGCTGCTCTTGTGTCACCGCACTCTGGCTGTTCTTGTGTCACCGCACTCTGGCTGTTCTTGTGTCACCTGTGTCACCGCACTCTGGCTGCTCTTGTGTCACCGCACTCTGGCTGCTCTTGTGTCACCGCACTCTGGCTGCTCTTGTGTCACCGCACTCTGGCTGCTCTTGTGTCACCGCACTCTGGCTGCTCTTGTGTCACCGCACTCTGGCTGCTCTTGTGTCACCGCACTCTGGCTGCTCTTGTGTCACCGCACTCTGGCTGTTCTTGTGTCACCGCACTCTGGCTGTTCTTGTGTCACCGCACTCTGGCTGTTCTTGTGTCACCGCACTCTGGCTGTTCTTGTGTCACTGCACTCTGGCTGTTCTTGTGTCACCGCACTCTGGCTGCTCTTGTGTCACCGCACTCTGGCTGCTCTTGTGTCACCGCACTCTGGCTGCTCTTGTGTCACCGCACTCTGGCTGCTCTTGTGTCACCGCACTCTGGCTGCTCTTGTGTCACCGCACTCTGGCTGCTCTTGTGTCACCGCACTCTGGCTGCTCTTGTGTCACCGCACTCTGGCTGCTCTTGTGTCACCGCACTCTGGCTGTTCTTGTGTCACCGCACTCTGGCTGCTCTTGTGTCACCGCACTCTGGCTGTTCTTGTGTCACCGCACTCTGGCTGTTCTTGTGTCACCGCTCTCTGGCTGTTCTTGTGTCACCGCACTCTGGCTGTTCTTGTGTCACCTGTGTCACCGCACTCTGGCTGCTCTTGTGTCACCGCTCTCTGGCTGCTCTTGTGTCACCGCACTCTGGCTGTTCTTGTGTCACCGCACTCTGGCTGTTCTTGTGTCACCGCACTCTGGCTGTTCTTGTGTCACCGCACTCTGGCTGTTCTTGTGTCACCGCACTCTGGCTGCTCTTGTGTCACCGCACTCTGGCTGTTCTTGTGTCACCGCACTCTGGCTGTTCTTGTGTCACCGCACTCTGGCTGCTCTTGTGTCACCGCACTCTGGCTGCTCTTGTGTCACCGCACTCTGGCTGCTCTTGTGTCACCGCACTCTGGCTGTTCTTGTGTCACCGCACTCTGGCTGTTCTTGTGTCACTGCACTCTGGCTGTTCTTGTGTCACTGCACTCTGGCTGTTCTTGTGTCACCGCACTCTGGCTGTTCTTGTGTCACCGCACTCTGGCTGCTCTTGTGTCACCGCACTCTGGCTGCTCTTGTGTCACCGCACTCTGGCTGCTCTTGTGTCACCGCACTCTGGCTGCTCTTGTGTCACCGCACTCTGGCTGCTCTTGTGTCACCGCACTCTGGCTGCTCTTGTGTCACCGCACTCTGGCTGCTCTTGTGTCACCGCACTCTGGCTGCTCTTGTGTCACCGCACTCTGGCTGTTCTTGTGTCACCGCACTCTGGCTGTTCTTGTGTCACCGCACTCTGTTCTTGTGTCACCGCACTCTGGCGTCACCGCACTCTGGCTGTTCTTGTGTCACCGCACTCTGGCTGTTCTTGTGTCACCGCACTCTGGCTGTTCTTGTGTCACCGCACTCTGGCTGTTCTTGTGTCCTGAACTGTATCATCCCACATCCTGGCTGTCTGTGACTTGTGTTTGTGCCATCACGATCTGCCGCTGTCCTCGACTACATCAGTCTGCACAACCTGCCGTCCTCGACTCCATCAGTCTGCACACTAGTAACCCGTGTCTCGGGCGCCTCGTTGTGAGTATTTTGGCCACGTACTCATCTCAAGTCTTCCATTATGAGTTTCTCAACCAACAGTTTTATCTACGGAGTCCCATTACGTCTGAGTGACTTATCAGCAAGCTGTAGCTCTCAGCTTCCACAGGTATGTGGGCCTTATCGCAGGTGTGTAGCAGGCTATACCAAATGGATGGATTTTCCTAAAGAATTTTCCTGAAAAGCGTCTCTCACGTGAGACGCAAACGAAGAGTATTATTAACCAGGTGTTTCTGATGGCCTGAGCCTCGCTTATTGCAGTCAGTGTTTCTGCTTGATGCAAAAACTTAGACCTAAGATTGAAATAAGAGACACCGGGATTTATATACGTAATGCCAGGTGTTGATAAATTAGACATGTGCAACACTTGGGTATCTATACTGAAGAAACGTTTCTCCAGACAGTGACTTCATCAGTCCTATACTAAGTAGAATAGTGAAGTAACTGTGTCGCACATGTGTCTAATTTATCAACTTGTCGGTACCCTGAACCATTTGTCTAAATGCCAAGTGTATCATCTTATATTTACATTAAGTTAATGCCCAACAAAAATAAAGTACTAATAATTAATTCCTCAAAATGCAGTTGATGACACCATCTCCTTCCCACTCATCCATCTCTCTGGCGAGTGGAATAATTAGAAATGCCTTAATTAGACTGAGAGTTGAGAGGGCGCAACCTGCGTGACAACTAAATGATGATAGTGGCACTCCTTATCACCTCGCGACACCAATGGAGTGCCAAGGAACAGTGCCTGGCTCTCCTCTTTACCTGTCAATTAGAATGATTTGTTGCTGCTCTGAACCCTGGTATAAGTGAGTAATAGCGGCGGGATGGTTGCTAGTAGCCGAGTGTGGCTGGATGATGCATGCCAGACTCCCCCTGACACGCCTCTGGGAATCAGTACTCTCCGGGCGGCGTTTTAATGTAATTGGATGACACTGGTGTGCCTGATATCATGACTCTTGTTTCAAAATAAGATTTTGGTCACATGTTGTGCAGTGTTATTCTTGAGGTTATGTTTACTCTGGCATGACTCATATAATGTACACAATAAACTTTGATATTTATGTTAGAGTGTTAGTAATATATTTGAGGTGTGTGTGTGTGTGTGTGTGTGTGTGTGTGTGTGTGTGTGTGTGTGTGTGTGTGTGTGTGTGTGTGTGTGTGTGTGTGTGTGTGTGTATGTGTGTGTGTGTGTGTGTGTGTATGTGTGTGTATGTGTGTATGTGTGTGTGTGTGTGTGTGTGTGTGTGTGTGTGTGTGTGTGTGTGTGTATGTGTGTGTGTATATAAGCGAAATAAATTTGTGGGGTAGAGACTCAGCTCCTGGCCCCACCTCCTACCCTACTTGGATAGTCATCGCTGATTTCTGGTCTCTTACTCATTAATACTTAAAAATTATGCTTACCTATTTGTGGCTGCGAGATCATCTCTCAGCTCCTAACACTGTCTCTTGCCGCCTACCTCATGAGCCCTGCCATACCTGTTCTTGAAACTATGTATGAAGCCTGCTACCACTACCTTTTCGGCGAGGTCATTCAACTTCCTGTACCCTTGTGCACCAAATTCCCACCTCCAAAACAGTCCATCCCTGTCCACTATCAAATCATCTGAGTATTTTGTGCATCCTTACGTCTTCCCAGGTTCTTCTGCCCTCGTAACATTATCAGGTTTAATTCCTTTAACTTCACTATATAGTTCAGTCATCTCAGCTCTGTGGCCAGTCAGTCTCATTGTATTTCTCTACACAGCTCAAGTTCCCTTCTATTCTACCGTTTATTCATTAACCGTAGCTCATTGCGGCTTATATATATATATATATATATATATATATATATATATATATATATATATATATATATATACTAGGAGATGTGTGACCCCGTATATGCTATGTTTGTGAACTTTATTTTAAAGCAAAATACATTAAAAAAATATATAGTGGGAAGGAGAATTATATATATATGACATCTTAAATACTTCGTCCAGTTTCCCGGCGTGCGTCGTGTGTCCAAAATGCTGCAGGAATTTTCCCTCTATATCACAACACTGAATTATAATTACCTTGCCTTCCATGGATCAAACCCAATGACCTCCCATTCCCCTCTACATTGTATATCTCCCACTAGTTTAGCGCTTTCCATTCATTTTAATCAAGAGGTCTAGAATTTGCCCAAACAAGCCATATTTACCTTGTTTAGTAGGAGTCACGAACGCAAGAGTTGCTGGGCTCACCGTCCAGCCAGTGATACAACAGTCATGAAAGAGCACTACACCTGCTAAGGGTTCTACAGCGCCCCTGAGCTGGAGATAATTAGGTACGGTTCTACTAAGGAGATGTCTCAAATTCCTTGGATCAAAAGCTTTAACATCAGCATCAAGGCACCCACTTTGAAGGGAATATTAAGCAGTCGCAAGCCCTTCGCGTTCCGTTCCATCGCCTCCTTCCATCTCAAGTGGGCCTTTGAGATGCTAAGTGATTCAGTAACCAAGACTTGAACTCTGGATCTGCAATCCTTAAATATATACACCAACTTCAGAACCGTCGGCTCTCGTCTTCCTCTTCGGGTAATTTATCAGTATATGCACGTTGTTTGCTTTCCAAGGCGTTTGCGTGTGATTATTTCTGAGCGAAAGACAAAATTACATCTGAATTGTTTGTTACAGAAAACAAGTTAGAAAATTGACTAAGGGAGCCACAGAATATGCGACTTGGGGGCGCCATTACTTAAAAAGTTTAAAATCACTGCGTAGCCAAACAGTTGCAGTGTCCGTCGCTTCCACTTCTATATCTTGTCTAATAAAACAGTTGAAATTATCTTTGATATACATCGCCACTCCACCACCCTTCCTATTGGTCCTGCCGGTATGAAATAATTTATAGCCTTATAGGTTTTTTTTATATGTGTGTGTGTGTGTGTGTGTGTGTGTGTGTGTGTGTGTGTGTGTGTGTAATGTATCACTGTTAATACCAGAGCTATCATTTAACTAAAAATTATCTCTGAAAGTATTTTAATTCAAAACATATTGTTGGTGGTTGTATGACACGCGATGCAGCATAACCCAAAATATATGAAAAACTGCTGATGCAGTTTTTCATATCCCTGTTGCATCAGCAGGAACGATACTTGGTCGATGTGGAAGTCAATATACAGTATATCTTGGGAAGGAAATAAATGAACTTTAGAAATAATAAGCACCTTGAACTCTTAGGTCATCCAGAACTCTTGAAAACAAAACTGAAATTCACAACACCTTAGTATCCCCTAGCACCCTCTCCCACCCCCACCACACACACACACACACACACACACACACACACACACACACACACACACGAGGAGAGGTTAAGGGAAATCGACCTGACGACACTGGAGGACAGGAGAGATAGGGGGGACATGATAACGACATACTAAATACTGAGAGGAATTGACAAGGTGGACAAAGGTAGAATGTTCCAGAGGTGGGACACAGTAACAAGGTGACACAGTTGGAAGTTGAAGACACAGATGAATGACAGGGATGTTAGGATGTATTTCTTCAGCCACAGAGTAGTCAGTAAGTGGAATAGTTTGTAAAGCGATGTAGTGGAGGCAGGATCCATACACAGCTTTAAGCAGAGGTATGATAAAGCTCACGGTTCAGGGAGAGTGACGTAGTAGCGACCAGTGAAGAGGCGGGGCCAGGAGCATGGACTCGACCCCTGCAACCATAACTAGGTGAGTATAACTAGGTGAGTACACACACCAAGGGAAATACTTTAGTGAGCCACAGTGTGCAGACTCGGCGAACAAATTCTACAAACCTGAGTCAAGAAGAATGATTTCCAAGTGAGCATTTCTGAGGCGCACACCAACTGAATAACCTTTAAGGCATACGTACGCATGGCAAATCTAAGATTAACATTCACAAATCTCATCAAAGATTTACTCTGGAAGCTGTATTCAACATATATAAGGCTCATCTTGCAGTAAGTTGCACCAGAATGGAAACAAGTGATGAAGCAGGAAAAGAAACTTGAAACAGCGATCTGCAGCGAGACTAATCTCTTATTTGTGTATAGTCTAAGAGATAAAATATTAATGTAGCAGTAACGATGATCATGAAATTTGAATATTATTTGATCATCGTCTAGTATATGTATCGGAAGTACTTTTAACCAGGCCTAAGCCTACCTTGTACAACATTTGTTAATAGGTTTACACTACAAGTTGCTCCGTAAATATGCTTTTCTATATTCATGTTATAGACAGTTATTAATCTACTCAGGATATATTCCAATATATTCTGACTCATTATTAACTTCTCTCCAGATATTTCTAATGTTTGACTCAGATAAACTGAAGTTATATTAAATTTTTTTTAAAGTTATTCGTTTTGGATAATTTATCACTTTTTTGTGTACGAGTAATTTATTGTGTGTGATGGAGTTACTTTAATTCATTTAATTAATTTCTCTCCGATTGTTGTATATCGTGACACAGTTGTGGTAGTCACAGCAGAACTGCTGGTAAACAGAAGTAGAATCTCTGGTACACAGCACTGAGTGCCAGTGGACTCAGTAGCTCGAGTACTTTAAAAGCAAAACAGTACTATTTCCGCACCAGCTGTCAATTCTGTGCAATTTTTTTATTACGATATGGTATATCTTTACCCAGCTTTCATGCCGGTAACTGCCAGATGGAGTAGAGAGTGGGGAAAGAGTCTTCTGCTTTTCTGTCCTTGACTCACACACCAAAATAATATACACTAATCCTTAATCTAGGTAAAAGCTGAAAGTCATCATCAGCACACTGCCTTGGTGTGGACTTACAAGCTGTCTTTCCCATGTACTATCAAGTATTGACATGTACCTGTGTCCCTTTCCACTCACATAAAGAAGTGTTGAAAGCTGGGAGACTTCAGTAATTTAGTGAGGATATTATGTACCCCATTAAAGGTTCATGAGTTACATAAGTTCCTAAGATTTTGTTGCACCATAGCTGCTGTTGCTGTCACTTGTGAATTACCATCGCTCAGGATAGCCTGTCCCATACACAGGATAACTGGAATTTTTATGAGCATTTCTCCATCATCGCAGTGCAGGATCGCGTGTGGATTCCCACAACTTCCGGTCTTGCTTAATTAATCACTAATTAGTTACCATTTATCTTATTTCAGCATAATGAATTCCATCCTACTGATGTATCCAGTTTTGTTTAAAACTCCATCCTACCTAAAACGGTCCCTCCCACAGTGCCTCCCTCCCAGCCCAGGTAATACAAACGTTTATTCTGTATTATGCAGAGAACGGTGGGAGGTGCGCCGGAAAATAAATGTTCATGTGAATAATGGTCTCGAGTGACGTACACAGACATAACAGTGATGTGAATATATATTATGACATTAGTATGGAAGTATTCTCAGCGGGAGCGAGAGGGAGGAGAGATGGAGAGGAAGGAGAGGAAGTGGAGGAGGGGAAGAGAGAGGAGGTGGAGGAGGGAGAAGAGAAGGGAGAGGTGGTGGTGATAGAAGAGGAGGAGGAGCAGCAGGAGGAGGAATAGGAGGTGGAAGAATAAGAATTGGTGGTTGATGAAGGAGCTGATGGAAGTGGAGGAAGAGGAGGAAATTACGGAAAAAAGACGAGGTGAAGGAGAAAAAGGAAGATCATGAAAAAATGAAGGAGAAACAGAAACAAGAACCAGTGGAAGAGAAGAGGCAGGAACAAGATGATAGGACCAATGAGAAGAGACAGGAACAAGAGGAAGTGGAGGAGAGGTAGGAGTAAGAGGAGATGGAGGAAGCAGCAGGAGGAGGAGAAGGAGGAGGAGAAATAATCACATATGATAAGAGAACAAAGCTCTCAGCGTGCATCATTCATATGACCTTCCCAGGTGTTGGCTGGCGCCAGACAACCCGATATTTCCTCCTGCAGCTGCTACCTCTCCTGTGAGGAGCACAAGAGAGCGAAGGGAAGGGCGCGGGTATGTATATGAGAGGAGGGTCGGGGACGGGAGTAGTAGAACGTGAGGAGGTAGCAATGTGATTGTAGAAGCAGTGGTAACTACAAGAAAATGAAAGACGTCTCGACATGCCCTCCTGAAACTGCTGTCTCGCCTGCGAGGACACTGCTAATGTTGTAAACACTCCTGGACTATCCTATCAAGTATGAGACATAAAGGAAGAGTGAAAGGTCAGGAGCGGTGGTATTCCCTGGTACGTCATATGTATTTTTATGTATTTTCTAGAACCCTCTCTCTCTCTCTCTCTCTCTCTCTCTCTCTCTCTCTCTCTCTCTTCTCTGCATTGAACTA
Source organism: Cherax quadricarinatus (assembly GCF_038502225.1). Lineage (NCBI taxonomy): Eukaryota > Metazoa > Arthropoda > Malacostraca > Decapoda > Parastacidae > Cherax > Cherax quadricarinatus. The sequence goes on from NC_091308.1 coordinate 6,443,820, forward strand.
ATAAAGTCACTGGTTGGCGAAACGTCTCCGTAATAAAGATACCCAAGTGTTGTACAAGTGTCTCAAGAAATGTATTAGTGTCTCAAGAAATGTATAAGTGTCTCAAGAAATGTATAAGTGTCTCAAGAAATGTATAAGTGTCTCAAGAAATGTATAAGTGTCTCAAGAAATGTTTTCAGGAATCATACATAAAATTCATTTAGGTTACTGTGTACAACTTGCATTAGGTCTATCCAGGATTATGCAGCGCCAAATTAGAAACCGTACCTGATCAAGCGTTTAATGAGAGTACAGAAGATCAAAAGACTTGCAATGAGACTAGCACTAGAGTTGAGGGAGATGGACTATAAAGAGACCTGTAGAGCGACTGTATTTATTGGGAGAGTCCAAGAACTCTGAATCGACCCATAAAACGACAACTAGAGTACAACTAAGCTCAACCAGATGAGTACAACTAGCTGAGTACAAAGAAGAATGCTGAGTCCAAACACAGTGATGGCTGTGGGAACACTTAATTACATCAAAAGTGTCACTGCACTCTGAAGACTGCAACCAAAAAAAAAATAACACAATAGCCCGTCAAATAAAAATTTGGACGACTGAACAGATCAGGAAATAAAAATAAACGAGCCCCTGTCCTTAGCGTTATTTCCCACAACCAAGTGACAACAGACACAATGTCTATGCTTTGTCTAGACCGTGTCGGAGTGCTCAAATCTGCAACTGGGAGCAGAGTTACTCTCTCTTTTATTTATGACAAGTTCAAAAGTGAGGATCAGGGAGGACAGAGTTGGAAACAAGGTAGGACGAGTGGTTATATTATTGAAACTCTTACTGTGGCTTCAGTGTTGCCGTGTACCGCCAGCTACTATAGCAGAAATTTTGGTAATCTTTCCTGGAACTGCAACAACACCCATCCCAGACAATAACACTGAGACGTACAGGTTACTCCAGGACACTTGCCTGACTGCTAGCTTTTTGCTCCTCATCTTAATTCCCCCCTCCCCCCGCTCTCTCTCTCTCTCTCTCCTCATCTCTCCTCATCTCTCCTCCTCCTCATCTCTCCTCCTCCTCATATCTCCTCCTCCTCATATCTCCTCCTCGTCATATCTTCTCCTCCTCCTCACTTTCACTTTTAATAATTTTTTTTTGTAGTTACAAATTACTGGAATAGTCTTTGGAAGTTATTAGTACAAAAAATACAGTCATTTAAGAAATAACTAGGGAAGTGCTTAATAAATATGTCATTTAAGTAGATTATAGCAAGAAGGTTGGATGTGATCACTGAAACACTGCTTATGAAAACACCAGGTCGACCAATTAACCAGGAATCATCCAGTGGATAGAAGCGGCACTTAAAGTAATAGTGAATATAGTGACAGTAGTTGCAGCAGTACTAGCAATGGTGGTGGAATTATTTATTTATAAGCAAGTGCAAAGCACCACTAGCACGAGTCCTCAGTATTCTTTGGAGTCACAGCCTAGATCTATGTGAAATACCAGAGACATTATGTAATGCATGAGGGAGGAAGTGGAGCACTAACCAAAAATTACAAACGAGTGGCCCTAACTCTCCACATCATAAAAATCTTCGAAAGAGTGATGAGATGTCAGATTACGAACTCCATTGATCATCAAATTTTCAAATGTGGAAGATCATGACTGTCACAACTGCTAAACCCCTATGACAGAAATATAGAGGCACTGCAAGAAAACTAGAACGCAAATGTGATACACACAGATTTTGCAAAGGCGTTAGACAAATGCGATCATGGGGTGATTGCACTCAAAATGAGGTCCAAAGGTATAACTGGAAAGGTAGGCTGATGAGTTTTCAGGTGTGGATAATGAAGACTTTCAAAACAAGGAAACCGAGTGTCACTGGTGACACTTTTCAAATCGCTTGTGCTCCTTATTTCGATTATTATTCATTGTTAGCGGCCCCGTTAAGGGAAGGAGAAATATGAGAGCTGGAACAGATACACGGATCGTTTACAGCCCGCATAGAGCCAATAAAGCATTTAAACTATTGGAAACGCTTTAAAGTCAAAATAAATAATACATATTGGAGGGGAGGAGAGAGAGATACATAAAATATACCTGAAAAGTGCTTTAGGACCTTGCCACAAATCTGCACACTGCCTTAACAGCATACTGGAGTGAGAGATATGGGAGGAAGTGCAAAATAAACCCAGTGAAAAGCAGTGGGCACATTAAGGGAACACTGAATAGTCTGTGGCCCCAGACTATTCAACATTTTACCAGAAGATATCAGGAACACTGTTGGGACAACTGTAGAAGTCTTCAAGAGGAAATTGAACAAGTATCTTCTCCAGGTGCCAAATCAACCAGGCTGTGATGGATATGTGGGGTAGCGGACCGACAACAGCAACAGCCTGGTGGACCAGGCAAGCACCAGACGAGCCTGACCCAAGGCCGGGCTCTGGAAATAGAAAAACTCTCGGTGTGTCAAAGATAATACATGTATCGTGAGAATTTCTCGCTCATTTTCTTCAAGCCAGCAGTGTAGCGGTGTTGGCGGATAGATTGGAGTCATTCTCAGAAGAGCGCCTTGCTATAGTCCGTAAGATCTGCATCTGTCTTTCATGTATAGGAAAACACGTGCTTTCTCAAGCACACACTGTCACACACTGCAAACCTCGCTCAAGGAGAAAGATCTTGGGGTGAGTATAACACCGAGCACGTCTCCTGAAGCACACACCAACCAGATAAGTGCTGCAGCATATGGGCGCCTGGCAAACCTGAGAATAGCGTTCCGATACCTCAGTAAGGAATCGTTCAAGAATCTGTACACCATGTACGTCAGGCCCATACTAGAGTATGCAGCACCAGTTTAGAACCCACTCCTGGTCAAGCATGTCAAGAAATTAGAGAAAGTGTAAAGGTTTGCAATAAGGATAGTTCCAAAGCTAAGGGGAATGTCCTACGAAGAAAGGTTAAGGGAAATCGGCCTGACGACACTGGAGGACAGGAGGGTTAGAGGAGACAAGATAACGGCATACAAAATACTGCGTGGAATAGATAGGATGTACACGTACAGGATGTTCCAGAGAAGGGACACAGAAGCAAAGGGTCACAATTGGAAGTGGAAGACTCAGATGAGTCAAAAGGATGTTAGGAAGTATTTCTTCAGTCATAGAGTTGTCAGGAAGTGGAATAGTCTAGCAAGTGATGTAGTGGAGGCAGGAACCATACATAGCTTTAAGATGAGGTATGATAAAGCTCATGGAGCAGGGAGAGAGGGGACCTAGTAGCGATCAGTGAAAAGGCGGGGCCAAGAGCTGAGTCTTGACTCCTGCAACCACAAATAGGCGAGTACACACACACACACACACACACACACACACACACACACACACACAAACACACACACACAAACACACACACACAAACACACACACACACACACACACACACACACACACACACATTCACCCCTGACACTCTCCACCTCCCGCGGCTTCCGGGGGCTGACCACTGCCCTGGTGACACGGGCCTCACCTGGCTGTCCAGCGGAAGTAAGCAATTAACATTGATGCGCAGCCCGATACCGGGTCGTTAAAGGAAGTTACGCTCATTAAGGCGGTTATGGCAGTTTTTGGTAGTTGAGATTCTTCAGTCCCATCTCTACTATAGAAGTAAGGCCACCCAGAAAATTACGAGGACGGAATTATTTACCTTATGGCGGCGCTCCGTCCCCACCCACCCGCCAGCAATCCTCACTTGTGTCTTGGAAACTTTCTCGTCACTTCACTATTTTCTCCTCTCTCCGTCTCCCCTCATTCAATTAAAACAACCAGTTCTCATTAGTAACGTTCTGTCAGGTATTATGTTGTGCTTTGGTGTCCCTCATTACCAGCAAGATCAGTATCAACAGACGCACGAGTGACTAACTGGAAGACAACAACAATGGCTTAGCTGATTAGCACTCAGACATTGTCTGTCTCTCTCTCATATATATGTAAAACTGGTCAATTGGCAAGAACTCGTTTAAAATTATGTCCTTTCTAAAATTTTCTCTTATACGTTTAAAGATATATTTTTTCATTAATGTTGATGTAAAAATCTATAATTTTGCACCAAAAGGAACTTAGAAAACTTACCTAACCTTATTATAAAAAGCGCAATTTATTTTAGCCTAACCCAACTAAATATATTTTAGATTTGTTTACAATAATTTAATACTAAACAAACACAGTGAAATATATTTTGGGCACGCGCCCCAGTTCTGTAGAACTGGATGAGATTTTCGTATTATAATCAGTGACAAACATGTAACAATATATACTAGACATTTATCTCTCACATCACATGTACTGTATATGTCATCTTTATATCAACAATGTATCTCTTAAACCTTTTTGTACCATATTATGTAATAAAATATACCTATTGGTAAAAAAGAATGAAAAGATGTGGTGGTAGGGGAAGTGGAATATTCAAACGGCTTCAAGAAGAAGGGAAGATGTTTCATTTGATCCCTCGACCTTATTTCATTATTGTATGAATGTTGTGTGACCGTGTTCCAGGTGCGAGTCATTACACGAATGATTAATGTGAAATGAAGTGATTTCCTTGTAAAGGGATCTGCTGAAATGGCAGATCAATCCACGGCGGGTCAAGGCGAGAGATAACTCGCCTTCCACGACTATCTCTTCTACCCAGAAGTGGTAGATGAAAAGGTAGATTAGGACAAGTAATCCAAGAAAGTGGCGCATACCTAGGATGAGAGCTCACTTGTGTCTCATACAGAGTTTTGCTCCCACTGTTCAAGAGCAAGTACGAGACGCTTCAGAGCAAGTACGAGACGCTTCAGAGCAAGTACGAGACGCTTCAGAGCAAGTACGAGATGCTTCAGAGCAAGTACGAGACGCTTCAGAGCAAGTACCATAAGCTTCAGAGCAAGTACGAGAAGCTTCAGAGCAAGTAGGTGCTTGGCTGTCTTGCTTGCACGATTTTTCCACGTGATTCTTCACAGACATTTTGGAGTCTACCTGGAAGGTGTTATGGGGGTCAACGCCCCTGTGGCTCAGTTCTTGACTTAGCCTCCCGGTGGAGTCGGGCCTGAGCAACTAGGTTGTTACTTCTAGCCAAACGTTGTCCAACGTACGAACTCCCTGGATATTTACTCCATCCCCGGGGCTCTAATACTTTAATACTCTAAGGCCTGGTCACAGACCGGGCCGCGGAGGCGTTGACCCCCGAAACTCTCTCCAGGTAAACTCCAGGTAACACTTTCTCACCACAGCTCCAGTATGAACACAAACCACAAATCTTTATTTTCTGTGGCCATATTGACATTAACAAAGCTTGTGGTCAGAAAAATGTCATTTCCTGCGAGATTTTTGTCTCAAGAATTCTGCCAGTGACTGACAAGGGTAATACTGGATTGCAATTGCCTGGTATTCGTTCCATTCTCTGTGAACAGGAATTATAACTGCCTATTTCCACAAGTGTTATTCTCTCTCCGTCTGTTACATCCACTTAGTTATCCATCTTTCTCCCTTCCCACCCTCCACTCACTGACCAGACCACCCACCACTGCTGGTCTGGACATCCTCCCCCCACCAGGAAGAGACCACACATCCCCCATCCCCTTTCTTTAGTGGTTTTGCCTTCCAGATCAAAATGGAAATCTTGGGTCTGGTGAGGCCTGTGGTCTTCCTCGGTCAGCTGGTGCGGTCTGTACAGGACAGCTGGTAACTGTTAAGGGGTAATGGCACATCTCTGGCCGTGAAACAATGGTCTACGTGGGTAGCCGGAGGTTAATGGTGTTTGGCCAGTGGATGAGTGTGGTGCATGGAGAGGGAAGGAAGAGTGGTGAGGGGGAATAGAGAAGGAGTAGAGTAGTTGGGGAAATGTTAAGGAAGTTGAAGAAAGAAATATTGGGGAGCTGAAGGTGGTGGTGAGGAAATGGTGAGGTACGGAAGTTGGGGGGAGGAGGTATTATGGGGAGAGGGGGTTTAAAGGGGAAATGTTGGGCAAGGAAAAGGGGTGACAGGACAGGAGAAAGTTAAACTCGGGAAGGTGATGATGTGGAAAGTTGGAGAACGAAATGTGTTGAGTGTTGGAAAATGTTATGCAAGAGAAAGGTGGTAGGGGGAAAGTGTTGCAAGGAAGGTGGTAGGGGGAAAGTGTTGCAAGGAAGGTGGTAGGGGGAAAGAGTTGCAGGGAAGGTGTTAGGGGGAAAGTGTTGCAGGGAAGGTGGTAGGGGGAAAGTGTTGCATGGAAGGTGTTAGGGGGAAAGTGTTGCAAGGAAGGTGGTAGGGGGAAAGCGTTGCAGGGAAGGTGTTAGGGGGAAAGTGTTGCAGGGAAGGTGGTAGGGGGAAAGTGTTGCAGGGAAGGTGGTAGGGGGAAAGCGTTGCAGGGAAGGTGGTAGGGGGAAAGTGTTGCAGGGAAGGTGTTAGGGGGAAAGTGTTGCAGGGAAGGTGGTAGGGGGAAAGTGTTGCAGGGAAGGTGGTAGGGGGAAAGTGTTGCAGGGAAGGTGTTAGGGGAAAGTGTTGCAGGGAAGATGTTAGAGGGAAAGTGTTGCAGGGAAGGTCGTAGGGGGAAAGTGTTGCAGGGAAGGTGTTAGGGGGAAAATGTTGCAGGGAAGATGTTAGGGGGAAAGTGTTGCAGGGAAGGTGTTAGGGGGAAAGTGTTGCAGGGAAGGTGGTAGGGGGAAAGTGTTGCAGGGAAGGTGTTAGGGGGAAAGTGTTGCAGGGAAGGTGGTAGGGGGAAAGTGTTGCAGGGAAGGTGGTAGGGGGAAAGTGTTGCAGGGAAGGTGTTAGGGGGAAAGTGTTGCAGGGAAGATGTTAGAGGGAAAGTGTTGCAGGGAAGGTGGTAGGGGGAAAGTGTTGCAGGGAAGGTGTTAGGGGGAAAGTGTTGCAGGGAAGATGTTAGGGGGAAAGTGTTGCAGGGAAGGTGTTAGGGGGAAAGTGTTGCAGGGAAGATGTTAGGGGGAAAGTGTTGCAGGGAAGATGGTATACCTGGAGGGCATTCCGAGGGTCAACGCCCCCACGACCCGGGCGATGGCCAGGCCTCGTGGTGGATCAGTTCCTGATCAACCAAACTGTTACTGCTGGCAGTACGCAGACCGACGTACAAGCCACAGCTCGGTTGGGCAGGTACTGACTTCAGATGTCTGTCCAGATTCCTCATGAAAACAGCCAGGGGTTTATTAGTAATCCCCCTTATGTATGCTGTGAGGCAGTGGAACAGTTTTGGGCCCCTGACACTTATTGTGTTGTATCTTAGCCTACTTATGGCGCCCCTCCTTTTCACTGGGAGGATGTTGCACCTCCTGTCGAGTCTTTTGCTTTCTTAGGGAGTGGTTTAGGTATGTAGATTTGGGACTAATCCCTCTAGGATTTTCCAAGTGTATAATATTACGTATCTTTCTCCCCTGCATTCCAAGGAGTACAGGTCGAGGGCCTTTAATCGTTACCAGTAGTTTGATGCTTTATGGTACTTATACGTGCAATAAAGGTTCTCTGTGTAGTTGCCAGGTCTGCAGTTTTGCCTGCCTTGAAAAGGGCCGTTAGTGTACAGCAATATTCCAACCTAGAGGAAACAAGCGACTTGAAGAGAACCATCATTGCTTGGCATCCATAGTTTTGAAGGTTCTCTTTATCCATCCTATCATTTTTCCTAGCAGATGTGGTAGATACATCGTTGAGATCTTTGACAGTGAGATTCTCTGAAATTATCACTCCCAGGTCCTTCACATTAGTCTTCGCTCTATTGTGTGATTGGAATTTGTTTTATGCTCCGATACAGGGGAGTGTGTTGCAGGGGAAGTGAAACAGGGGAGTGTGTTGCAGGAGAAAAGTGATACAGGGGAGTGTGTTGCAGGAGAAAAGTGATACAGGGGAGTGTGTTGCAGGGGAAAAGTGATACAAGGGGAGTGTGTTACAGGGGAAAAGTGATACAGGGGAGTGTGTTGCAGGGGAAGTGATACAAGGGAGTGTGTTGCAGGGAAAAAGTGATACAGGGGAGTGTGTTGCAGGAGAAAAGTGATACAGGGGAGTGTGTTGCAGGAGAAAAGTGATACAGGGGAGTGTGTTGCAGGGGAAAAGTGATACAAGGGGAGTGTGTTGCAGGGGAAAAGTGATACAGGGGAGTGTGTTGCAGGGGAAGTGATACAAGGGAGTGTGTTGCAGGGAAAAAGTGATACAGGGGAGTGTGTTGCAGGGGAAAAGTGATACAGGAGAATGTGTTGCAGGGGAAAAGTGATAAAGGGCAGTGTGTTGCAGGGGAAAAGTGATGCTGGGGAGTGTGTTACAGGGGAGTGTGTTGCAGGGAAAAAGTGATACAGGGGAGTGTGTTGCAGGGGAAAAGTGATACAGGGAGTGCGTTGCAAGGGAAAAGTGATACAGGGGAGTGTGTTGCAGGGGAAGTGATACAGGGGAGTGTGTTGCAGGGAAAAAGTGATACAGGGGAGTGTGTTGCAAGGGAAAAGCGATACAGGGGAGAGCACTGCAGGGGAAAAGCGATGCATGGGAGAGCGTTGCAAGGGAAAGTGATACAGGGGGGGGTGTTCAGGGAAACATTGATACAGGGAAGAGTGTTGCAGGGGAAAAGTGATACAGGGGAAAGTGCTGCAGGGGATAAGTGTTGCAGAGAAGGCGTCAATAAAGTTTTCGGTGGCAGCGAAGAAGGGGAATCCGCTGTGGGAAAAGTAGAGAAGGGATGGGTGGGGGGGATAAAGATACCTACTGCGCTACTGCTTTGTGAGGTACCTACTGCGCTACTGCTCTGTGAGGTACCTACTGCGCTACTGCTCTGAGGTACCTGCTGTGCTACTGTTCTGTTAGGTACCTACTGCGCTACTGCTCTGAGGTACCTGCTGTGCTACTGCTATGGGAATTACCTACTGCGCTAATACTCTGAGAAACTGCTACTTTCTTACGGCGCTGCAGGGTACCTATTGCGATATAAGGTACCCTAAGTACCTAACGCACAACGGAGTACCTACTGCACTGCGAGGTGCTACCCGGAGGTTACCTGAAGTCGGTTCCTTAGGTCCTCTCCTCCCCTCCTTGAGGCCTATTCCCATATCAGGCCTTCTGGTTGCTGATCTGTTTATTGAAGCTGTTAGTGCCCCTCGCCCGCAGCCCAACGTATGCACCACAGCACGACTGATCAGGATCTAATTTGATTAACCTGTCGAATTTCCTCTTAAAGACAACCAGGGGTCTGGTGATAATGCCCCTCATGCATGAAGGGCGTTGAAAAGTCGTGGTCACTTTACACTTAACGAGTTCTCTGTGCGCTCTATACTTCCGTTCTACAGTGGAGGTATGTTGCGCATTCTGCCAAGCATTTGTTCATATGTAGTGATACCGGGGGAGGGGCAGTTTTGGGATCAGTCCCTCCAGGATCTTCCAGGTGTAGGTAGCTATATAATGTATTTATCATGCCTTTGACTTCAGACTCTCCCAGTGATTTAGAAGTGTTTGAGTTTATACGAATTTTAAGAAATAAACAGGGACAATACCCTGGCTGGAACAGTTCACAGATAACCCTCACGTAGGAGCCTGGAACTTTGTATTTGTATGTACAAATATACAAGACTAAGCGACCCATCAACAACGAAATACCTTTCATAAGTGAAATCCTCGTGGAGTCTAATGCTGTGTTCGTGGCTTTCACTGAGACCCATACTAAAGATTACTTTCAAAACGAAATATTTATATCAGAATACAACTTATTTCGATGCGACAGAGTACATACAAGAAGGGTCAGGGGGCAGTGGCCTGTGCCTCAGATTCCCTCATCTGCAAACACAAAATACCACAAATGATGCAGTTGAAATTTTGGCAGTAAAGATTGAGAACCAAGACCTAATCATTGTAGTTGTATTCAAGCTGTCAGATGCAACATGGTAGCTGTATTCAAGCTGTCAGATGCAACATCGTAGCTGTATTCAAGCTGTCAGTTGCAACATCGTAGCTGTATTCAAGCTGTCAGATGCAACATCGTAGCTGTATTCAAGCTGTCAGATGCAACATCGTAGCTGTATTCAAGCTGTCAGATGCAACATGGTAGCTGTATTCAAGCTGTCAGATGCAACATCGTAGCTGTATTCAAGCTGTCAGATGCAACATGGTAGCTGTATTCAAGCTGTCAGATGCAACATCGTAGCTGTATTCAAGCTGTCAGATGCAACATCGTAGCTGTATTCAAGCTGTCAGATGCAACATCATAGCTGTATTCAAGCTGTCAGATGCAACATGGTAGCTGTATTCAAGCTGTCAGATGCAACATCGTAGCTGTATTCAAGCTGTCAGATGCAACATCATAGCTGTATTCAAGCTGTCAGATGCAACATGGTAGCTGTATTCAAGCTGTCAGATGCAACATCGTAGCTGTATTCAAGCTGTCAGATGCAACATGGTAGCTGTATTCAAGCTGTCAGATGCAACATCGTAGCTGTATTCAAGCTGTCAGATGCAACATCGTAGCTGTATTCAAGCTGTCAGATGCAACATCATAGCTGTATTCAAGCTGTCAGATGCAACATGGTAGCTGTATTCAAGCTGTCAGATGCAACATCGTAGCTGTATTCAAGCTGTCAGATGCAACATGGTAGCTGTATTCAAGCTGTCAGATGCAACATCGTAGCTGTATTCAAGCTGTCAGATGCAACATCGTAGCTGTATTCAAGCTGTCAGATGCAACATCATAGCTGTATTCAAGCTGTCAGATGCAACATGGTAGCTGTATTCAAGCTGTCAGATGCAACATCGTAGCTGTATTCAAGCTGTCAGATGCAACATCGTAGCTGTATTCAAGCTGTCAGATGCAACATCATAGCTGTATTCAAGCTGTCAGATGCAACATCGTAGCTCTCAGATGCAACATCCCAACAGTTCAAGGAGCAGATATTAAAAATTAAACGTATGGAAACTCTTCAAACCTCAGACCCAAACATCTTGTTGATGGGCGATTTCATTTTAAGACATTTAAAATGGAAGAATACACAAATAACCCGCACACAGGAGAAAGAACCTTATGACGACATTCTAGTCTGACTCGGATCATTAACTAGTCACACAGAAGAGCGAAGTGAAGGGAGTCAGTATATATACGAGAGGGAGGGAGGGGCCGGTAGAACAACAGGAGGGGGATCTACGTTAGGACGTTCACCTCCGGAACTCCCTCCACGTAGATATTAGGTGTCTTTCATGGTTTTTTACCTACCCCTTTTTTATCTGTGCTACAAGGTACCTACTGTGCTACAAGGTACGTACTGTGCTACAAGGTACCTACTGTGCTACAAGGTACCTGTGCTACAAGGTACGTACTGTGCTACAAGGTACCTACTATGCTACAAGGTACCTGTGCTACAAGGTACGTACTGTGCTACAAGGTGCCTGTGCTACAAGGTACCTACTGTGCTACAAGGTACCTACTGTGCTACCTGGAGGTTACCTGGAGGTTATTCCGGGGATCAACGCCCCCGCGGCCCGGTCCACGACCAGGCCTCCCGATGGATCAGGGCCTGATCAACTAGGCTGTTACTGCTGGCCGCACGCAGTCCGACGTACGAGCCACAGCCCGGCTGATCCGGCACTGACTTTAGGTATCTGTCCAGCTCTCTCTTGAAGGCAGCCAGGGGTTTATTGGCAATTCCCCTAATGCTTGATGGGAGGCTGTTGAACAGTTTTGGGCCCCGGACACTTATGGTGTTTTCTCTTAGTGTACCAATGGCGCCCCTACTTTTTATTGGGGGCATTTTGCATCGCCTGCCCAGTCTTTTACTTTCGTAGGGAGTGATTTCTGTGTGCAGATTTGGGACCATTCCTTCCAAGATTTTCCAAGTGTAGATTATGATATATCTCTCCCTCCTGCGTTCCAACGAGTACAAGTCAAGTGCTTTCAAGCGTTCCCAGTAGTTAAGGTGCTTGACAGAACTTATACGTGCAGTAAAGGATCTCTGTACACTCTCTAGATCTGCGATTTCACCTGCTTTGTATGGAGATGTTAATGTACAGCAGTATTCCAGCCTAGAGAGAACAAGTGATTTGAAAAGGATCATCATGGGCTTGGCATCTCTCGTTTTGAAAGTTCTCATTATCCATCCTATCATTTTCTTTGCACGTGCGATCGTGGCACTGTTGTGATCCTTGAAAGTGAGATCCTCAGACATTACTACTCCCAGGTCCCTTACATTATTTTTCCGCTCTATTGTATGGCCGGAGTCAGTAGTATACTCTGTTCTAGTTATTATCTCCTCCAGTTTTCCATAACGGAGTAGTTGGAATTTGTCCTCATTGAACATCATATTGTTTACCGTTGCCCACTGGAAAACTTTGTTTATATCTTCTTGGAGGTTAACCGCGTCCTCAGCAGATGACAGCCTCATGCAGATCCTAGTATCATCCGCAAAGGATGATACGGTGCTGTGGTGTATATCTCTGTTTATGTCTGATATGAGGATAAGGAATAAGATGGGGGCGAGTACTGTGCCTTGTGGAACAGAGCTCTTCACTATGGCAGCCTCCGATTTAACTCTGTTGACCACTACTCTTTGTGTTCGATTTGTTAGGAAGTTGAAGATCCATCTCCCCACTTTCCCAGTTATTCCTTTAGCACGTATTTTATGGGCTATTACGCCATGATCGCATTTGTCAAATGCTTTTGCAAAGTCTGTGTATATTACATCTGCATTCTGATTTTCTTCCAGTGCATCCAAGGCCATGTCATAGTGATCCAGTAGTTGTGAGAGGCAGGAGCGACCTGCCCTGAACCCATGTTGCCCTGGATTGTGCAGATTTTGGGAATCCAGGTGATTTGCAATCCTGCTTCTTAGCACTCTTTCAAAGATTTTTATGATGTGGGACGTCAGAGCTATTGGTCTATAGTTCTTAGCTAATGCTTTGCTGCCACCTTTATGGAGCGGGGCTATATCCGTTGTTTTAAGTGACTGTGGAATTTCACCCATGTCCAAGCTCCTCCTCCATAGTGTACTTAGGGCACGCGAGAGGGGTTTCTTGCAGTTCTTAATGAAAACAGAGTTCCACGAGTCTGGGCCCGGGGCTGAGTGCATAGGCATGTTGTCAATGGCTTTTTCGAAATCTATCGGAGTTAGGGTAATGTCGGAAATCTGGCATACATTTATGGAGTTTTGAGGCTCATTCATGAAGAAATCATTTGGGTCGTCGATCCTCAGACCGATTAGTGGTTCACTAAACACAGAGTCGTACTGGGATTTCAATATTTCACTCATTTCCTTGTTGTCGTCTGTGTAAGTCCCATCCTGTCTGAGTAAGGGCCCGATACTAGATGTGGTATTTGCCTTGTTTTTGGCATATGAAAAGAAATATTTGGAATTTCTTTCAATTTCACTAATAGCTTTAAGCTCCTCCTGCCTCTCCTGGTTCCTGTAAGAGTCATTTAGCTTAAGTTCGATAGTTTCCACTTCCCTGGTCAGCGCCTCCTTTCGTGTATCAGATATTCTAGCACTCCTGAGGAGCTCAGTGACTCTTCGTCGTCTTCTGTAGAGGGAGCGTCTTTTTCTCTCCAGTTTACTCCTGCTCTTCTTCTTTCTTAGGGGAATATGCCTAGAACATGCTTCGGCTACCAGGAAGTTGATCCTTTCAAGGCACTGGTTTGGGTCCATGTCATTTAAGACATCTTCCCAACATGTTTCGTTTAGGACATGGTTTACCTGGTCCCAGTTGATGTTCTTGTTGTTGAAATTGTATTTTGTGAAGACACCTTCACCGGTACATGCATTCTGCTGTTCAGGACCCCTATGCATGTATGTCTGGACTTCGATTAGATTGTGATCGGAATTAGTTGTTTTTGATATTCTTATGTCTCTTATCAGGTCCTCATTATTTGTGAAGATAAGGTCAAGTGTGTTTTCTAGTCTTGTTGGCTCCACTATCTGCTGGCTTAAGGTGTGTTTTTCGCAGAGACTTAGTAGCTCGTGTGTGTGTGACCTTTCATCTGCGCTACCTCCGGGGATTGTTTCAGCTATAACATTATTTGCTACATTTTTCCATTTTGTATGCCTTAGGTTGAAATCACCAAGCAGTAAGATGTTTGGGGATGGAGCTGGAAGGTTTTCCAAACAGTAATCGATTTTCAGTAGCTGTTCCTTGAACTGTTGGGAGGTTGTATCTGGTGGCTTGTATACAACCACAATGACTAGGTTTTGGTTCTCGATCTTTATTGATAGAACTTCAACTACCTCATTTGTGGTGTTCAGCAACTCCGTGCAGATAAGGGACTCTTTGACATACAGGCCAACCCCCCCTTGTTGCCTGTTTTTTCTGTCGCATCTAAAAAGGTTGTAACCACTTATCCATATTTCACTGTCAAAGTGATCTTTTGTGTGAGTCTCTGTGAAGGCTGCAAACATTGCATTAGACTCCACTAGAAGTCCACTGATAAAAGGTATTTTGTTGTTGGTGGATGGCTTAAGGCCCTGTATATTAGCAAATATGAACGAGGTTGTATTCTGTGTTTGTTGGGGGGATTTTGTTATTGGCATCAGTAGTTGTAATTCTGGAGGGCCATGGGTGGCCACTGGCTGTGCCTCCAGTCCAACAAGGCTCCAAGGTGGTGGACTATTTTTGTTATTTCCTTCCATTTTCTTTTTTCGTTTCCTGCCACTAAAAAATCACCTGGAGTTGGGTAGTCGTAGCTACTACTGTTTGTCCTGTGGGGTCTGTGCCTCCTGGTCCCTTTTAGATGGTATGCAGGGCACTCGATGTTGTAACACTGCTTCTGGAGGACCGAGGAGTGGCACATTTTTGGGTGAAAGAAAGTACAGGAAGAAGAGCGACACACTCCTTTAGACAGGAGGTCGCTACATTTTTTGGGATGGTCAAAGTTGCATGTCCCATTTTTTTCCCCTGTTATTCCATGCTTACAGATGCCCCAAGCATAATATTTGCACAAATTCACCTTTGGTTGAGAATTGTTGGGAGGTGTGTTGTCAATTTCTGCAGGTTCTGGGACTGCACTATAATCCTCAGTATCCAAGCCAGGGCCACCCCGTCCTGGATTCCATCTACTTTCCCCAGTAGAGGAAGGAGACTCCTCTCCAACATCTGTACTGTGGGCCACGGTCTTGTGCAATGATGGTTGTATATTTACTGTTTTTGTGGTGGTTTGGGTAGTGTCCCTAGGAGAGTCTGGGCTGGCAGTAAGGCTGGGGGCTGGGTCTGGGTCAGCACTGGGGCTGGGGGATGGGGCTGGGGCTATGACTGTGATGGTTGCAGAAGAGTCTACTCCAGAGGAGGGCTCCTCTACTACATCTGTACTAGGGGATATGGCATTGGTAGCTGTGGAGGAGTCTTTAACTGAATCCAGATTTTCACAATGGCTGGGGGCTGGGTCTGGGTCAGCCCTAAGGCTGGGCACTGAACTAGCTGTTGTTTTTGTTTCCCGTGTTTTTTCTAGTGTGTATCTGCTTATTTTTGGGTCAGTTGTTGTAGACTGGGCATTCTCTGTGTTAGACTTTACTCCTCTCCTATCTTCCCATGCTCTATATATTCCAGGTAGACTATTCAATAGTTCCTCCTTTTTCTCGTGTTTATTGTTTATTAACCTCCTGAGTGCTTTCCTGATATCTATCCATAGTTCCACATCCCTGTTGCAGATCCAGAAACACCTATCTAGATAGATGTCATTTTTTGTTGCAGTGTTTATTCTTGCACAGGTAACATGATGTTTTGAAAAGCAAAGGTTGCATGTGATTCTAGATTGTTTCCCAAGAGCCTTTCCACATGTCCCACAGGTACCTACTGTGCTACAAGGTACCTACTGTGCTACAAGGTACCTACTGTGCTACAAGGTACGTACTGTGCTACAAGGTACCTACTGTGCTACAAGGTACCTGTGCTACAAGGTACATACTGTGCTACAAGGTACCTACTGTGCTACAAGGTACCTGTGCTACAAGGTACCTACTGTGCTACAAGGTACCTGTGCTACAAGGTACCTACTGTGCTACAAGGTACCTACTGTGCTACAAGGTACCTACTGTGCTACAAGGTACCTACTGTGCTACAAGGTACCTACTGTGCTACAAGGTACCTACTGTGCTACAAGGTGAGGAATCAGTGTTGGATAAGTTTTTTTCCATGATGCTCTAAACCAGCAAAGAATAGTGTAGGCTCGAACTTCCGTCGGCTAATAAAGCCCCAGTCTCTGATCAGTCAAGTTGTTCGTGAAGGAGGGAGGATATGATGGTGTGAATGATGATGGTGAGGAGGGTGTTGAGAAAGGTGATGAAGGATGGTGTGAGTGATGGTGAGGAGGGTGTGAATAATGATGGTGAGGAGGGTGTGAATAATGATGGTGATGAAGGGTGGTGAGGGAGATGGTGAGGGTGTGGATAATGATGGTGATGAAGGGTGGTGAGGGTGAGGATGGAATTTTATGGGAGGATTCTTGTTTGAGAAGAATTAAACGAATGGGTTGTGGCGGCTAGGTCTCTCTCTCTCTCTCTCTCTCTCCCTCTCTCACCATTACTAATGAACAAACTATATGAAAAAAAGTCTCCCAGCACATAACCTTTTCTCTCCAAGGAAAAGGATATCTAATTCATGCCTTTTAAAATAGTGAATGGCTATAGACACGCTTAAACAAGATGAACTAATTGCTACTCACAAAACAAATAACACGAGAAAAGTAGCATAAAACTTCGAGGCAGAAGCTGCAACAACGACGTATATAAAGTTTTTTCGTAAATGAAACTGAAGCAGAATGGAAAAACTTACCCTCTGATATAAGCGCAAAGAAAATGCAATTCTTTAACCTCCAGCTATGCAAGCACTTTGCAAGTGTTGCATTGAAGTAGGTACTACACTGGATCAAGCTGAAATCAACATATTTATTCCTGATATTTGTTCAGCAAATACTTTGGGACGATCAGTTGACAACGCTCCAGCCGTGTAAACAGCAGTGGTAGAACTAGTCAGTGATGCTGTTACCAGTTCACTTACATTATTCAAAAATATAACTAGTAGCAATTAGAAACAGTACCACTGATACACACAACCCTGTGAGTGGCAGTGGTGTATAACACGAGTAGTGTAAGACGAGTACTAATTAATGTAAGTAGAGGTGGTTCTAGCCTATCTCTTCCATCCACTACCACCTATCCTGGAAATTCCACGAACATGGTATGGTGGGTTTTTTCCTTTGGTTTCATGCTGGCAGTGGCCACAGGGAGTGGGAAGTGCGGAGAGAAGCTTTAGCTTTACTGTCATTGCTTCAAATGCTTAGATAATACCCGACAGTTTTTTAAATATGAAAAAGTAGATTTTTTTTTCAGCAGATAGCCTCTGCTTCTCTCTCTCTCTCTCTCTCTCTCTCTCTCTCTCTCTCTCTCTCTCTCTCTCTCTCTCTCTCTCTCTCTCTCTCTCTCTCTCTCTGCTAGCTAAAACCATGTGAATATTTCCAGGTCTCGACACATTCCCATCTGTGTAACAATAGAGGTAGAGGGTCAATTTATGAGCTGGCTACTCTAGGGTGATGGGGGCGGCACTTGACACTTTTGTGGTGTCCTCTTGAGTGGCGGCAAAAGGGGCCGCTGACCAGAGCCATAATGGCACTTGTGTCAGAGGAGGTGGCACTAGTGGAGCCAATCGGTTTCATTCATTACACGGCGGGAGAGAGCGTGCATGTGTGTGCATGTGTGTACTTGTGTGTACTCACATATTTGTACTCGCCTGTTTGTAGTCTACCTACGTTCATAGCTGGAGTCACTTCTTGATCGATCAAGCTGCTTGTGCCCGCCGCCCGCAGTCCAACGTGTGCACCACCACCCGGTTCATCAGGAACTGTTCTGAGGAATATGTAGAGTTCTCTCTTGAAAACAGGCAGGGATTTGTTGGTAATCCCCCTTATGCAGGGTGTTGAAGAGTCGTGGTCTCTCAATACTTACTGAGTGCCAAGTCTCTTGTGTTCATACATAGTAATTTAGGTGTGTAGGTTTGGGACTAATCCCTCCAGTATCTCCAGGTGTAAATTATGATACATCTTTCCTGCCTAAGTATTCCCAGTAATTTAGGCGCTCGACTGAGTTTATACTAGCTGTGAGGGTTCTCTGCCCATTTTCCAGATAAGCAATTTCGCCTGCCTTGAAGGGGCCATTGGTACACAGCAACATTACAACCTAGAGAGAATGAATGACCTGAAGAGTGTCATCATTGGTTTGGCATCTTTTGTTCTGAAGGTTTTGTTATACAACTTTTCATTTTCCTTGCATGTGCGATAGCATTGTTGCACTCCTTGAACGTGAGATCTTCTGTCATTATGACTCCCAGGTCTCTCACATTTGACTTGTGCAGTATTGAATAGTTTCAGTTTGTCTTGCACTCCGATTTTCTTTTCATTTCATCCGTTTGTTCGTGACGTTTTAACTGAAATTTGTACTCATTGATTATTATTATTATAATCAAAAAGAAGCGCTAAACCACAAGTTTCTTCAGATAAGTGAAAGATCATATTTTACTCCAGCAGTTGCGAAAGGCAGGAAGGACCCGTTCTGAACCCATATTGACCTGGGTTCTGTAAATGTTTCTCGACTCCTGAACCTACGTCTCAAACTGGCCCTCACTGGCTACACTCACTCTCTGCTTCGCCAGCCTTATCATACCTGTTCCTATAAATGTATGTAGATCCAGCTTCTAATCTTTAGTTGTTCAGATCTTTCTCTTTCCTCACCACTACGAGGCTGAAGAAAAATTTCTTGAGATTCCTGTGACTCTTCTGTGTTTGATTTTTGCACTTCCTAACAAATCGAACACAAAGAGTAGTGGTCAACAGAGTTAAATCGGAGGCTGCCATAGTGAAGAGCTCTGTTCCACAAGGCACAGTACTCGCCCCCATCTTATTCCTTATCCTCATATCAGACATAGACAGAGATATACATCACAGCACCGTATCATCCTTTGCGGATGATTCTAGGATCTGCATGAGGCTGTCATCTGCTGAGGACGCGGTTAACCTCCAAGAAGATATAAACAAAGTTTTCCAGTGGGCAACGGTAAACAATATGATGTTCAGTGAGGACAAATTCCAACTACTCCGTTATGGAAAACTGGAGGAGATAATAACTAGAACAGAGTATACTACAGATTCTGGCCATACAACAGAGCGGAAAAATAATGTAAGGGACCTGGGAGTAGTAATGTCTGAGGATCTCACTTTCTAGGATCACAACAGTGCCACGATCGCACGTGCAAAGAAAATGATAGGATGGATAATGAGAACGTTCAAAACGAGAGATGCCAAGCCAATGATGATCCTTTTCAAATCACTTGTTCTTTCTAGGCTGGAATACTGCTGTACATTAACATTTCCATTCAAAGCAGGTGAAATCGCAGATCTAGAGAGTGTACAGAGATCCTTTACTGCACGTATAAGTTCTGTCAAGCACCTTAACTACTGGGAACGCTTGGAAGCACTTGACTTGTACTCATTGGAACGCAGGAGGGAGAGATATATCATAATCTACACTTGGAAAATCCTGGAAGGAATGGTCCCAAATCTGCACACAGAAATCACTCCCTACGAAAGTAAAAGACTGGGCAGGCGATGCAAAATGCCCCCAATAAAAAGTAGGGGCGCCATTGGTACACTAAGGGAAAACACCATAAGTGTCCGGGGCCCAAGACTGTTCAACAGCCTCCCATCAAGCATTAGGGGAATTGCCAATAAACCCCTGGCTGCCTTCAAGAGAGAGCTGGATAGATACCTAAAGTCAGTGCCGGATCAACCGGGCTGTGGCTCGTACGTTGGACTGCGTGCGGCCAGCAGTAACAGCCTAGTTGATCAGGCCCTGATCCATCGGGAGGCCTGGTCATGGACCGGGCCGCGGGGGCGTTGATCTCCGGAATAACCTCCAGGTAACCTGTATTAACCTCTCGAAGAGCCTGTTACTATCCAGCCAACCAATTCCTCTGAATATTTTGTAAGTCGTTATCACATCGTCTTTGGTTCTTCTGTCTTTTGTCATAAGTGTCTCCTAAGAGCTGGAACACTTAGCTCTGGAAAGGGTACTGCGCACCATACAACAGGAACCGTAAGGGAAAAATGTTTTCAGTTCTATACACAAAAGTAATGGGGCCCAACAAAGTATCACCATAGATTCTGCGAGGAGCAAAATCATTATTTGAACCACTAGCTAAAATCTTCAGATCAATACGTATGGGACACTCCCCAGAGATATAGCAGACAGTGAATGAGGCCTGCATTTTTAAGTAAAGAGAAGAGTTAAACTACAGACCAGTGTCACTGACATGTATGTTATATATTGCAGTGAGGAAGATAATGAAAAGGGAGAGTGAAAGAGCACTTGGAGAGAATTTACATTGACAACCAACATTCCTAAGAGATGGCAAAGCTTCCCTCACAATAAGTACTAAAAATGAGTCAATAAAGAGCTGGATGGCCCTTTATACAAGATATGTCAGGCTGGTTCGCAGTACCAGTATGGAACCTATACCTGAAAAAGCAGGTTAAGAAACTGGATAAAGTGCAACGGGGTGTGTAACGAGGTTAGTTCCAGAGTCATGTGGAATGAGCTACGAGGACAGGCTAATAGAACCTAACCCCGTTGGAGGACAGAAGAGTCAGAGGGAAAATAACTACAAAATATTCGGAGGAAGTGACTGGGTGGACAGGGATAGGCTGAGTTGGGTCACAGGTAATCAGTGGCTCAGCTGAAAGTTTAAACAAAGATAAGCCACAGGGATGTCGGAAATCTAATGTAAAAATTATGCTATTTACTATGGCTGGACACCACCTGTAAGAAGCCATTGTCACATAATTCTATAAACTGGCCAGAAAATTATTGCCTTGATTGTCGCATAAATATCCGTTGTGCAATCGCAAAAAAAAAAAAAAAAAAAAAAAAAAAAAAAAAAAAAAAAAAAAAAAAAAAAAAAAAAAAAAAAAAAGCAATTGCAACTTGTATAATTACTACCAATTCAGAGTCATGTACTTATATATCTGTTATATCTATGTGACTCTGATGGGTTAGTCTTATACCCCTTAAAGAATATCTTATCATTTCACGTATACTTTTTAAATTACACCAAAGTGGTTGGGTCACTTAAATTTTATATCCTACCTCTCTCCCCCCTCCCACCCTTTTCCAAAATTTCTATCCTTACCCATCCTTCTTCCTTACCCATCTCACCAAAGCTCTGGTCTGGACAAGAACAAGATGTCGGAAATTATTTCGACAGCTTCTCGATGAAGGTGATGGAGACAGGCCATATATATAGCTTTAAGAGTAGGTACGATTAGGGACCCCTAGGCTAACAGGAGGGATTAAACCTAGTAAACTGCAAGTTGAGTGGCAAAGCCAGGAGCTGCGACTCGACTCCTGCAGCTGTGTAAAATAATGTATTTTCCACAGTGTAACATACTGTATTTAATAAAAATTTGTCAAAAAATGGGAAGCCTGCACCTGCGCAGAAGACTCTCGCCATTATTGTTTGAATTGGACACAAACGTTAGCGAATAATGGGAAGAATTTTTCGTGCTCTAGAGGTAAAATTGGGCTGACACCTCTCAAATAGGAGGCGAAATTGTTGGATGTGCATTCCTGCATAACTTGAGATATCAGGTGACTGGACAAGACAGCTCCAGGAACCTCAGATAAGTCTGTTTATGTTTAACTCTGGCCAGTGTTATTTTCTTGTATAGACAGTGAGGTTTTCTGAGTATGATACACATTAATCTCCCGTCAAATTGGTGAGTGATATTAAGATATATTCTCCTTATGTTATGTATATGTGTATATATATAATCATTTTTTAATTTTAATATACAGTCCACAAATTTATATATTTACCAGAATTCCTGGTGATACATATTTCATTTGTAATTAATAGGTCTAGAGCAACTTGTGGATATGACAATGGTAGGTATCGAAGGGGGACATTTTTGCGACCTAGGTGTCCCAAATTCCTACTTGTCTATGTAACTGATAAATAATAATTATCTTTGTTATCATTTACTGTTATGTACATAATGAGTTACATTCAGATAAATGCAATTTTCCACAGCAGCCACACATAGAAAATTATGTTAATACACCTACACAAACACCGCACGCGCGCGCGCGCACATACACACACACACACACACACACACACACACACACACACACACACACACACACACACACACACACACACACACGACTAGCGAAGAGACGAGGCTAGGAGCCGTGACTCGACCTTTGTAACCACATGTAGGTGAGCACACACACACAAATACAGAAAATCCTGATCAATACCAATGTGATCCACACACTCTGCTTCACGACGCACGTGCCTTTGTTTGCATCAACTGTCTTTTGTCTCCCCTACATTTACAGTACTCTCCAACCCCTCTCTATCCCTCTCCATTCCTTCAATCCTCTTCACCCCTTCATCTTCACTCACCTCCCCCAGTGCACTCTCTTTCCCTCTTTAGTACCATCTGCGTTTCCCTTAAATTCCACTTGAAAACAATGGTGATTAAACTCTCAGCCTGCAGAAATTACGTTGATTGTGTTATTGCGATTGTAAGAGCCTCGTCGTTCACTCATTCGTGAGCTCCTTCTCACTAGGCACGACCGCTGAGTGCAGTTAAGACTACCTACGTCAATTTAAACTTCAAAAGTGGATTACAACCGCAACTCTCAGAGTTGGGCAGCTCCACAGATGTTTGTTATTAATGTTACAAGCACCTCGACGATAACTGTCGAGCCTCCAGCTTACTCTCGTTGGGTAAATGGTCACACATGAAACTTAGAAAGACATTTAATAAATTCATTATTATTATAATAATGGGTATATGCAGGGGACAAGGGTTGGGTAGAAGTAGTAGTCACAGAAGTAGTAGTAATACTGGTACTATTATGGTACGGTATCTCAAGTGTCGGTAGGACACTTGCAAGAATCCTACTTTAAACACACGACATTGCCATCGCTTGAGAATCCTTTTTACTACTAAGTACTGCTATAATTACTATTACTACGACAACTACTACTACTACAACTGCTATTACTATTTCTACAGCTAATACTATCATCACTCTGGCACTATTACTATTATTACCTCTACTACGACTGCTACTACTACTCCTGTTACTACTACTGCTGTTACTGCTACAACTACAACTGTAACTATTACTACTAGTAGTGATAACAGTGGTAATAGTCAAGACATAACGGACAAGTGAAACACATACGTTACTTAGAAAATCTTGTTGCTTACACGTTCGCAGTCGATACAGTTCCGACTAGAAAGAGTAGAGCAGAAAAGACGACCTTTAATGTACTCTAAGACTACTCTCCACAGAAATTACTAATATACTACTACTATATTACTACTAACTACCATCTACAACTACCTTTGACAATGCCCAGTCTTCGGGACACCATACAAACTATATATTCTCAAAGATAATGTATTATATGTAACATCATCTGTTCCCTCCCGCTCCCGGTAACAGAAATCTTTCAGTCCTTGAAATCTTTGCTGTTGTAGGTTCGCCGGTCTTGTCCCGGCCCGGGTCTTTTCCAGCTGGTGACCGGCACATAGAAATCTTTGTAACCTGCTGCCCGTCCCATGTTATCCGTCACTACTGTTCCACCTCCAGTCCAGTTAATCAACGGTGAGGCTTTAACAAAGCACCCGGCGAGTGAGACGTGGCTGTAATAAATATTCAAACGTTGAAAGCATGATATTTTACATAAAATTGGCAGGTGTGGGGATCTCGTAGGGGTTCTTAAAAGGAGATATCGAGGGTTGAAGATAGACACACTTGTTGGATGGTAACGCTATAATGTCAGACTGTGGTAATGGGAGATGGAGCCCAGCCTTGCCGCGTCCCGGCCTGGATGTCTATGCGCCGACTGAGGCCGAGGTAGCCTGTCCCGCTCACTCATGGAACATCCCGTGACGTCACACAGTCACAGGCCTAGGGATCTTCTATGTAAACACATGGATGGTACTATGATATGCTATACAACAAATATAAGGGGATTCAGCAACTATGCTGACAGGGATACCTGCAGTTTTGAACTGTAGTATCGGCGTCCCTCAAGCAAGACAGCGATGGAGTGAATGATAGTGAAAGTGTTACTTCATTTTTTTTTTAAGAGCACCCTATCACGGTGGGAAATGGCCGGGTTTTTTTATTATATATATATATATATATATATATATATATATATATATATATATATATATATATATATATATATATATATATATATATGTCGTGCCGAATATGTAAAACTGGTCAATTAGCAAGAACTCATTTAAAATTAAGTCCTTTCTGAAATTTTCTCTTATACGTTTAAAGATATATTTTTTTCATTAATGTTAATGTAAAAATTTTTAATTTTGCACCAAAAGAATCTTAGAAAACTTACCTAACCTTATTATAACAAGAGTAATTTATTTTAGCCTAACCTAACTAAATATATTTTAGATTTGTTTACAATAATTTAATACTAAACAAACACAGTGAAATATATTTTTTTCGTTAGGTTCAGAATGATTTTGGCGAAATTATTGCATACACAAATTTTCGCTTGTCCTATATGGCAAGATGAGCGTTGCTATTTAAGCCAAGATCGCAAATTCTGCCTATTCGGAACGACATTATATATATATATATATATATATATATATATATATATATATATATATATATATATATATATATATATATAATATATATATATATATATATATATATATATATATATATATATAATATATATATATATATATATATATATATATATATATATATATATATATATATATATATATATATATATATATATATATATATAGTCTCAGGACCTCGTTAACTACCACTACTACTTACCTTCCTACTACCGAGGGAACTTTCTTTTCAACTGCCACCATTAATTCTGCTACCGTCCCTTCTTACTCTTCTTCTACTAACAATAATACTACCCATCCTTCCTCTTCCTCTACCATCACTACATCTTAGTCTACTGAGACAACTACTGCTGAACTACTACTAATACCACTACAATTCTTACTACTGTTTCTCCTACCACCAATATTTCTTTGTTTATTAGTATACTATTACTTCTTTTCCTGCTGCCACCACAACTTCCTTCACTATTTTCATGTTACTGGGTTTTATCAGTCCTATACAAGGAATAAACTGTGGAAGAAGTGAAGAGGTAATTGGAGGCGATCTGTCCCTCTTCCCTGATAGGTTGCTTTCATGCCCTCAGACACCCAAGGACGGAGACACATGTACTGGGGACAGGTGAGGTGAAGCAGTTGGAGACGGTATCACAAGTGGGTGGAGCCTCTCCCCTTAACTTTCTTTGCTACTCCAACTATTTCTTCCTTCTCCTCACTTCCACAACTATTTCCTGTCCTGCTACCACTACTCCTGCTACCTTATTACTCCCTACTCTATTAACACTACCAGTTACTCGTCTACTACTACTGCCTTTACTGCTAACGCTATTACTATCTCTTCTGATACTGCTTCTGCTGCCATTACTACCACTACTACGACTACTGCTGCCACTACTACGACTACTGCTGCCACTACTACGACTACTGCTGCCACTACTACGACTACTGCTGCCACTACTACGACTACTGCTGCCACTACTACGACTACTGCTGCCACTACTACGACTACTGCTGCCACTACTGCTACCACTACTACCACCACTGCTGCCTCTACTGCTACCACTACTATCACCACTGCTGCCTCTACTGCTGCCACTACTACCACCACTACTGCCTCTACTGCTGCCACTACTACCCCCACTGCTGCCTCTACTGCTGCCACTACTACCACCACTGCTGCCTCTACTGCTACCACTACTACCACCACCGCTGCCTCTACTGCTACCACTACTATCACCACTGCTGCCTCTACTGCTGCCACTACTACCACCACTGCTGCCTCTACTGCTACCACTACTACCACCACTGCTGCCTCTACTGCTACCACTACTACCACCACTGCTGCCTCTACTGCTGCCACTACTACCACCACTGCTGCCTCTACTGCTGCCACTACTACCACCACTGCTGCCTCTACTGCTGCCACTACTACCACCACTGCTGCCTCTACTGCTGCCACTACTACCACCACTGCTACCTCTACTGCTTCCACTACTACCACCACTGCTACCTCTACTGCTGCCACTACTACCACCACTGCTGCCTCTACTGCTGTCACTACTACCACCACTGCTGCCTCTACTGCTGCCACTACTATCACCACTGCTGCCTCTACTGCTGCCACTACTACCACCACTGCTACCTCTACTGCTGTTACTACTACCACCACTGCTGCCTCTACTGCTACCATTACTACCACCACTGCTGCCTCTACTGCTGTCACTACTACCCCCACTGCTGCCTCTACTGCTGTCACTACTACCACCACTGCTACCTCTACTGCTGTTACTACTACCACCACTGCTGCCTCTACTGCTACCACTACTACCACCACTGCTGCCTCTACTGCTGCCACTACTACCACCACTGCTGCCTCTACTGCTGTCACTACTACCCCCACCACTGTCTCTGCTGCCACTACTACCCCCACTGCTGCCTCTACTGCTGCCTCTACTGCTGCCACTACTACCCCCACCGCTGTCTCTGCTGCCACTACTACCCCCACTGGTGCCTCTACTGCTGCCACTACTACCCCCACTGCTGTCTCTGCTGCCACTACTACCCCCACTGCTGCCTCTACTGCTGCCGCTACTACGAACACTGCTGTCTCTACTGCTGCCACTACTACCACCACTGCTGCCTCTACTGCTGTTACTACTACCACCACTGCTGCCACTACTACCACCACTGCTGCCACTACTACCACCACTGCTGCCACTACTACCACCACTGCTGCCTCTACTGCTGTTACTACTACCACCACTGCTGCCACTACTACCACCACTGCTGCCACTACTACCACCACTGCTGCCACTACTACCACCACTGCTGCCACTACTACCACCACTGCTGCCACTACTACCACTGCTGCCTCTACTGCTGCCACTACTACCACCACTCTGCCTCTACTGCTGTTACTACTACCACCACTGCTGCCTCTACTGCTGCCACTACTACCACCACTACTACCACCACTGCTGCCACTACTACCACCACTGCTGCCACTACTACTACCAATGCTGCCTCTACTGCTGCCACTACTACCACCACTGCTGCCTCTACTGCTGTTACTACTACCACCACTGCTACCTCTACTGCTACCACTACTACCACCACTGCTGCCTCTACTGCTGTCACTACTACCACCACTGCTGCCTCTACTGCTGCCACTACTACCACCACTGCTGCCTCTACTGCTGCCACTGTGGAAGAAGTGAAGAGGTAATTGGAGGCGATCTGTCCCTCTTCCCTGATAGGTTGCTTTCATGCCCTCAGACACCCAAGGACGGAGACACATGTACTGGGGACAGGTGAGGTGAAGCAGTTGGAGACGGTATCACAAGTGGGTGGAGCCTCTCCCCTTAACTTTCTTTGCTACTCCAACTATTTCTTCCTTCTCCTCACTTCCACAACTATTTCCTGTCCTGCTACCACTACTCCTGCTACCTTATTACTCCCTACTCTATTAACACTACCAGTTACTCGTCTACTACTACTGCCTTTACTGCTAACGCTATTACTATCTCTTCTGATACTGCTTCTGCTGCCATTACTACCACTACTGCCTCTACTGCTGCCACTACTACCACCACTGCTGCCACTACTACCACCACTGCTGCCACTACGGCTGCCACTACTACCACCACTGCTGCCACTACTACCTCTACTGCTACCACTACTACCACCACTGCTGCCTCTACTGCTACCACTACTACCACCACTGCTGCCTCTACTGCTTCCACTACTATCACCACTGCTGCCTCTACTGCTGCCACTACTACCACCACTACTGCCTCTACTGCTGCCACTACTACCCCCACTGCTGCCTCTACTGCTGCCACTACTACCACCACTGCTGCCTCTACTGCTACCACTACTACCACCACTGCTGCCTCTACTGCTACCACTACTATCACCACTGCTGCCTCTACTGCTGCCACTACTACCACCACTGCTGCCTCTACTGCTACCACTACTACCACCACTGCTGCCTCTACTGCTACCACTACTACCACCACTGCTGCCTCTACTGCTGCCACTACTACCACCACTGCTGCCTCTACTGCTGCCACTACTACCACCACTGCTGCCTCTACTGCTGCCACTACTACCACCACTGCTGCCTCTACTGCTGCCACTACTACCACCACTGCTACCTCTACTGCTTCCACTACTACCACCACTGCTACCTCTACTGCTGCCACTACT
Organism: Cherax quadricarinatus; assembly: GCF_038502225.1. NCBI lineage: Eukaryota > Metazoa > Arthropoda > Malacostraca > Decapoda > Parastacidae > Cherax > Cherax quadricarinatus. The sequence goes on from NC_091308.1 coordinate 6,472,194, forward strand.
ACCACCACTGCTGCCTCTACTGCTGTCACTACTACCACCACTGCTGCCTCTACTGCTGCCACTACTATCACCACTGCTGCCTCTACTGCTGCCACTACTACCACCACTGCTACCTCTACTGCTGTTACTACTACCACCACTGCTGCCTCTACTGCTACCATTACTACCACCACTGCTGCCTCTACTGCTGTCACTACTACCCCCACTGCTGCCTCTACTGCTGTCACTACTACCACCACTGCTGCCTCTACTGCTGTCACTACTACCACCACTGCTACCTCTACTGCTGTTACTACTACCACCACTGCTGCCTCTACTGCTACCACTACTACCACCACTGCTGCCTCTACTGCTGCCACTACTACCACCACTGCTGCCTCTACTGCTGTCACTACTACCCCCACCACTGTCTCTGCTGCCACTACTACCCCCACTGCTGCCTCTACTGCTGCCTCTACTGCTGCCACTACTACCCCCACCGCTGTCTCTGCTGCCACTACTACCCCCACTGGTGCCTCTACTGCTGCCTCTACTGCTGCCACTACTACCCCCACTGCTGTCTCTGCTGCCACTACTACCCCCACTGCTGCCTCTACTGCTGCCGCTACTACGAACACTGCTGTCTCTACTGCTGCCACTACTACCACCACTGCTGCCTCTACTGCTGTTACTACTACCACCACTGCTGCCACTACTACCACCACTGCTGCCACTACTACCACCACTGCTGCCTCTACTGCTGTTACTACTACCACCACTTCTGCCACTACTACTACCACTGCTGCCACTACTACCACCACTGCTGCCACCACTGCTGCCACTACCACCACCACTGCTGCCACTACTACTACCACTGCTGCCTCTACTGCTGCCACTACTACCACCACTGCTGCCTCTACTGCTGCCACTACTACCACCACTGCTGCCACTACTACCACCACTGCTGCCACTACTACTACCACTGCTGCCACTACTACTACCACTGCTGCTTCTACTGCTGCCACTACTACCACCACTGCTGCCTCTACTGCTGCCACTACTACCACCACTGCTGCCTCTACTGCTGCCACTACTACCACCACTACTACCACCACTGCTGCCACTATTACCACCACTGCTGCCACTACTACTACCACTGCTGCCTCTACTGCTGCCACTACTACCACCACTGCTGCCTCTACTGCTGTTACTACTACCACCACTGCTGCCTCTACTGCTGCCACTACAACCACCACTACTACCACCACTGCTGCCACTACTACCACCACTGCTGCCACTACTACTACCACTGCTGCCTCTACTGCTGCCACTACTACCACCACTGCTGCCTCTACTGCTGTTACTACTACCACCACTGCTGCCTCTACTGCTGCCACTACTACCACCACTACTACCACCACTGCTGCCACTACTACCACCACTGCTGCCACTACTACTACCACTGCTGCCTCTACTGCTGCCACTACTACCACCACTGCTGCCTCTACTGCTGTTACTACTACCACCACTGCTACCTCTACTGCTACCACTACTACCACCACTGCTGCCTCTACTGCTGTCACTACTACCACCACTGCTGCCTCTACTGCTGCCACTACTACCACCACTGCTGCCTCTACTGCTGCCACTACTACCACCACTGCTGCCTCTACTGCTGCCACTACTACCACCACTGCTGCCTCTACTGCTGCCACTACTACCACCACTGCTGCCTCTACTGCTGCCACTACCACCACAACTGCTGCCACTACTACCACCACTGCTGCCACTACTACTACCACTGCTGCCACTACTACCACCACTGCTGCCACTACTACCACCACTGCTGCCACTACTACTACCACTGCTGCCACTACTACCACCACTGCTGCCACTACTACCACCACTGCTGCCACTACTACTACCACTGCTGCCTCTACTGCTGCCACTACTACCACCACTGCTGCCACTACTACCACCACTGCTGCCACTACTACTACCACTGCTGCCTCTACTGCTGCCACTACTACTACCACTGCTGCCTCTACTGCTGCCACTACTACTACCACTGCTGCCTCTACTGCTGCCACTACTACTACCACTGCTGCCTCTACTGCTGCCACTACTACCACCACTGCTGCCTCTACTGCTGTTACTACTAGTATTACTGATATATTTACGTGTAAATTATGTTTTAATTAATATTTAGTGTAAAAATAATGACTATAAATTCAAATATGTCTCAGTCTAAATTTATAACTCGAATTTTTTTTAAACTGCTTGTGTAGCCTTAGTTCCTTGTCTTCCTCTCTCCCCTCTCTCATTCTTCTGTCTTCCTCTCTCCCCTCTCTCATTCTTCTGTCTTCCTCTCTCCCCTCTCTCATTCTTCTGTCTTCCTCTCTCCCCTCTCTCATTCTTCTGTCTTCCTCTCTCCCCTCTCTCATTCTTCTGTCTTCCTCTCTCCCCTCTCTCATTCTTCTGTCTTCCTCTCTCCCCTCTCTCTTTTTTTTTTTTTTTTTTTTTTTACACAGGGTTTGACAAGTTTAAGGATCCCTAGCTTTATTGACAAGCTATTTACAGGTTAAGGATTCCTAACTTTATTGGCAAGCTAAGAGCTGTTACCTACATCAGCTCATTTGAAAGCATTTTTATTGTTATGAGACATACAAGTAGGGAACAGGATGAAGTTGGAGCCATCTGTGGGCCAGCATTTTCATTTGTTCAACTGACTTTATCTCGTTGACATCATTATGCTGTACGAATGTGTTCCATACTCGAGTCATCCTGGGTATGTATGATCTCAGATGGAGTGATGTTCTGGAGAAGGGTACCCCCAGAGTGAAGTTGCTGCTTTCTGCCCGTCTTGTGGCATAAAAGCTTGTTTCATGCTGTCCTCGAAGTGGATCCAAGTGTGGTATTTTGACAATATTGGCCTTGTACATAACAGTAAGGCCACCCACATCCCTCCTATGTTGAAGGCTCTGCTGAAATGACAAATCTATCCAAGATGGGTCCAGGCGAGAGATGAGACGTCTTGCTCTGTTCTCTACTCTGTCAAGCAGTCGCAGATGAGAGGGGGGGCAGGCAAACCAAGAAAGTGGAGCATACTCAAGGTGTGAGCGTACTTGTGCCTCGTACAGGATCTTGCAACCCCTACTGTCAAGCAGATGCGAGATACGGCGAAGTGCTGTAAGCTTCCTGGCTGCCTTGTTTGCAAGATTTACAACATGGTTCTTCATGGTTAGTTTGGAGTCAAATTTCACCCCAAGGATATCAACTTCTTCTCCAGGTGCCAACACCCTCCCATTCATCCTTACTACTGCACCAGCATTACCATCATGGTGCCTAGAGACGATCATCATTTGCGTTTTCTCAGGTGCAAATGTTACCTGCCATCTATTTCCCCAAGCTGATATAGCTCTCAGCTGGTGATTGATGTAGCTTAGAGCAGCTGGCATTTCTTCTCTTGGATAAGTGAATGTCAGTGTACAGTCGTCTGCATATGCATGTGATTCTGGGATGAGATGAAGAAGGTCGTTGAAGTAGACATTCCATAACAATGGACCCAGCACGCTTCCTTGTGGAACACTTGCCCCAATAGGATGTCTTGCTGATTCCGTTCCATTGAGAACTACACTTAGAGATCTACCATGAAGGTAATCACTGAGGAGACATAGAGTAGAGCCTGCAATTCCCAGTGCTTGAAGTTTTGCTAAGAGGCCCTGGTGCCACACCCGGTCGAAAGCGCCAGCAATGTCCAGTGCTACCACACAGCTGACTTTGGATTCATCCAGTGACTGGTGCCACTTAGTGGAGAGGTTTAATAACAGATCAGCAGCAGAGTAACCTTTCCTGAAGCCATATTGACGATCACAAAGCAGTGAGTGGTAGTCAAAAAACTCTGTCATTTGTCTTGAGATTATTGTCTCAAGGATCTTACCAGTGATTGACAGGAGTGACACTGGTCTGTAGTTGCTGATTTCTGCTCTGCTCTTCTTTTTGTGAACAGGGACTACATTTGCCTCTTTCCATAGAGAGGGCCATTTACACTGTACTAGGCAGTGCTGAAAGATGCGAGTTAGAGGTGCTGCTAGCTGGTCTGCACATCTCAACAATCTTGGGCTCAACTTGTCTGGGCCCACAGCCTTTTCTTGGTCAAGCGATTTAAGAAGGAAGTGCACCTCCTCCTGCCTTATTGTCACCACTGACAGTTTTGACACAGTTCTTGCAGCTAGCCAAGGAGGGTTCCTTGCTGGATCAGGAACTTGCATTTTGGTAGCAAAGTGTTCAGCAAAGAGGTCCGCCTTCTCTTGACTACTAGTAGAGGTGGTCCCATCATGTCTTCCTCTCTCCCCTCTCTCATTTTTCTGTCTTCCTCTCTCCCCTCTCATTCTTCTGTCTTCCTCTCTCCCCTCTCTCATTCTTCTGTCTTCCTCTCTCCCCTCTCTCATTCTTCTGTCTTCCTCTCTCCCCTCTCATTCTTCTGTCTTCCTCTCTCCCCTCTCTCATTCTTCTGTCTTCCTCTCTCCTCTCTCTCATTCTTCTGTCTTCCTCTCTCCCCTCTCTCATTCTTCTGTCTTCCTCTCTCCCCTCTCTCATTCTTCTGTCTTCCTCTCTCCCCTCTCTCATTCTTCTGTCTTCCTCTCTCCCCTCTCTCATTCTTCTGTCTTCCTCTCTCCCCTCTCTCATTCTTCTGTCTTCCTCTCTCCCCTCTCTCATTCTTCTGTCTTCCTCTCTCCACTCTCTCATTCTTCTGTCTTCCTCTCTCCACTCTCTCATTCTTCTGTCTTCCTCTCTCCACTCTCTCATTCTTCTGTCTTCCTCTCTCCCCTCTCTCATTCTTCTGTCTTCCTATCTCCCCTCTCTCATTCTTCTGTCTTCCTCTCTCCCCTCTCTCATTCTTCTGTCTTCCTCTCTCCCCTCTCTCATTCTTCTGTTTACCTCACCGTTGTCTCACTTAGTTCCCCTCCCTTATGTCTACCTCTCTCCCTTCTCTCATACTCTATTCCCCTCCCTCTCTCTCTCACCTTTCCATTCTCTCTCCCATTTTCCATACTTCCGTTCTCTCCTTCCCTTCCGAATTCTTCACTGTTCCTCTCTCTTCCTTTTTCCCTTCCCTAATACTTCCTCTCCTCCCTTTCATTGTCCTTTACCCTTATTCCTTCTTTCTTATCTCATCCTTATTATCCTTCCCTTCCCTCTCCTTCCTTTCCACACACCTCCATCTCTTTTCACTCTTCCGCAGCCCTTCTTACCCTGCCTTTAGTTCCTCTCCCTTCTTCCCTCCTGTCCCCATCCATCCCACATTCCTCACTACCCTCCTAGTCTCGTTTATCTCTCTGGCCTTCCTCATCCCTCCCTCATCTCTCCCTTTTTGTCCTATACATTTCTTTCTCACTCATGCCTACCTCACCTTTCCTCCGGTTTCCATCTTCTCCCCATCTCTCCGTTCTCTTCCCACCGTACTAACACCTTCTCCCCTCCTTCATCCCCCACCTCCTTCCCTTCTCCTCTCCTCCCTACTCTCACCTTCATAAATTATTTGCCATTTTTATTATACTAAACTTGGCACATTTATCTCCTCTTAGATTCCTCTCTTGGATCTTAGCTCATCAAAGCCACTTATGTGAGTTTTCACTTTAAACTGATGATCCACTTGAAGGTAGTTAAGAATTTCGTTGTTGATAGTCTGCTAACACTCGTTAAGACACTTATTTTAGTTAGTCTCACACACACACACACACACACACACACACACACACACACACACACACACACACACACACGCACGCACAATGGTAACTAACACACACACACACACACACACACACACGCACGCACAATGGTAACTAACACACACACACACACACACACACACGACTCTGTGTACCATGCTGGAGTTTGCAGCACCAGTATGAAACCCACACCTGGTCAAGCAAGTCAAGAAATTAGAGAAAGTGCAAAGGTTTGCAGCAAGATTAGTCCCAGAGCTTAGGGACGTGTCCTACGAGGAGAGGTTAAGGGAAATCAACCTGACGACACTTGAAGACAGGAGAAATAGGGGAGACATGAAAACGACAAAGAAAATACTGAGAGAAATTGAAAAGGTGAATAGGGATGAAATGTTTCAGTGATAGGACACAGCAACAAGGTGTCACACCTGGAAGTTGAAGACTTACATGAGCCACTCTGATATTAAAAAGTGTTTCTTCAGCCACAGAGTTGTCAGGAAGTGGAAAAACCTGGAGAGTGGTGTAGTGGAGGCAGGATCCATACACAGCTTTAAGAAGAGACACGATAAAGCTCATTGAGCAGGGAGTGAACCTAGTAACAACCAGCGAAGAGGCAGGGCCACGAGCTGTGATTCGACCCCTGCAACCACAAATATGCGAGTACAAACAGATGATCACACACAAACACTCACACACCTGGGCAGCCTACAAGACTGGAGCTGGAGGTTGCCTGGAGGGTAACCTCCAGCTCCAGTCTTGTGAGCTGTAAATAAATGGCCAATAGATTTTCTCAGTTTAATGACAGTCTTCTTAATGCATCAGCATATAAATGAAGGAGCCAGAATAAGAGCAACACAACGTTACTAAGGGATTGAATGTTTTCTAGAGCAGTGATCACACTTTATTGGGAATAAGATATGTAGTGGAATATGACTTAGATGAGAAAGAAATTCCTGAACAAGAACGATTAGATTAAAAGACATGGAATTACATTGCTCTGAAACTGTATTTTAGATCAATTAAAAGGAAGTGTATACTGTTAGGCGGGGTCTCCAACCTGCGGACCGCGGACCACATGCGGCCCGCGGACCACATGCGGCCCGCGGACCACATGCGGACCGCGGACCATATGCGGCCCGCAGCAACTTGAAATATTTATAAATAGGAAAACTGTTAAACCTTCATTTTCAATCACTTAAAGTTAAGGATTCTGTTGCTTGTAACAATTTATATCTCAAAATTCAGTCAGAGTTTAGTTCGAATCTTTTCATTTCTTTTCAGATAAATCCTCCAGTTATGGAAGGAAATAGGAAAGGAACAGTGCAGAGTGAGTGTCGCCTCTTTAATGAAGACTGAGGCATAAAGTACTTCTTTGTACAAGCAGGTGGTGAAGTCTTGCGTGTCGTATGTCACAAACTGTTGCAATTTTGAAGAGTACAATGAACGTGGGTACAATGAGACCAAACATAACCCAAGTTATTCCCAGCTCACAGGAACACAGCGTTCAGAAAAATTCTGAATCAATGCAATGCAGGATTTTTTGTTTTTGCACAGAAGAAAGCTGAAACTGAAGCTTTAACCAGAGTCAGTGACGAAGTAGCTTGTGTGTTTCCTATTAAGTTTCTTTCTACAGAGTATTTTACATGAAATTTTGATGCGCTCAACTGCCCATTTCAGCAGTGACCTTCTGGCAGTTACCAGAGTGCCTGTACGTGTGTGTGTGTGTGTGTGTGTGTGTGTGTGTGTGTGTGTGTGTGTGTGTGTGTGTGTGTGTGTGTATACTCACCTATTTGTACTCGCCTATTTGTGGTTGCAGGGGTCGAGTCATAGCTCCTGGCCCCGCCTCTTCGCTGATTGCTACTAGGTCCTCTCTCTCCCTGCCCCATGAGCTTTATCATACCTCACCTTAAAACTATGTATGGTTCCCGCCTCCACTACGTCACTTTCTACGCTATTCCACGGCCTGATAACTCTATGACTGAAGAAATACTTCCTAACATCCCTTTGATTCATCTGAGTCTTCAACTTCCAATTGTGACCTCTTGTGTCTGTGTCCCATCTTTGGAACATCCCGTCTTTGTCCACCTTGTCTATTCCGCGCAGTATTTTATATGTCGTTATCATGTCTCCCCTGACCCTCCTGGCCTCCAGTGTCGTCAGGCCGATTTCCCTCAACCTTTCTTCGTAGGACAATCCCCGTAGCTCTGGGACTAGTCTTGTTGCAAACCTTTGCACTTCCTCTAATTTCTTTACGTGCTTGACTAGGTGTGGATTCCAAACTGGTGCTGCATACTCCATTATGGGCCTGACGTAAATGGTATATAGAGTCTTGAACGAATCCTTACTGAGGTATCGGAACGCTATCCGTAGGTTTGCCAGGCGCCCGTATGCTGCAGCAGTTATCTGATTGATGTGCACCTCAGGAGATATGCTCGGTGTTATACACACCCCCAGATCTTTTTCCTTGAGTGAGGTTTGCAGTCTTTGGCCATCTAAACTATATTGTGTCTGCGGTCTTCTTTGCCCTTCCCCAATCTTCATGACTTTGCATTTGGCAGGGTTAAACTCAAGGAGCCAGTTGCTGGACCAGGCTTGTAGCCTGTCCAGGTCTCTTTGTAGTCCTGCCTGATCCTCATCCGATTTGATTCTTCTCATTAACTTCACATCATCTGCAAACAAGGGCACTTCTGAGTCTATCCCTTCCGTTATGTCGTTCACATATACCAAGAACAGCGCAGGTCCTAGGACTGACCCCTGTGGAACCCTGCTTGTCACAGGTGCCCACTCTGACACCTCGTCACGTACCATGACTCGTTGTTGCCTCCTGTTGTGTGCCTGACCCTCTATCTTTTGCAGTAACCTCTTGTGAGGAACTGTGTCGAAGGCCTTCTTGCAGTCCAAAAAAATGCAGTCGATCCACCCCTCTCTCTCTTGTCTTACTTCTGCCACCTTGTCATAAAACTCTAGTAGGTTTGTGACACAATATTTTCCTTCCCTGAAACCATGCTGGTTGTCACTTATACACTTGTTTCTTTCCAGGTGCTCCACAACTCTCCTCCTGATGAGCTTCTCCATGACCTTGCATACTATACACGTTAGTGATACAGGTCTGTAGTTTAGTGCCTCATGTTTGTCTCCCTTTCTAAAAATTGGGACTACATTTGCCATTTTCCATACCTCAGGGAGTTTCCCAGTTTCAAATGATGTGTTGAAGATCTTTGTTAATGGCACACACAGTATCTCTGCTCCCTCTTTAAGGACCCACAGAGAGATGTTGTCTGGTCCCACCGCCTTTGAGGTGTCAAGTTCGCATAGCAGCTTCTTCACCTCCTCCTTGGTTATATGTACCTCATCCAGCACTTGCTGGTGTACCCCCCTGTTCTGATTTCCTGGAGTCCTAATGGTTTCTTTAAATCTTGTGTTGAGCTCCTGACATACCTCTCGGTCGTTTCTTGTGAACTCCCCATCACCCTTCCTCAGTCTGATTACCTGGTCCTTGACTGTTGTTTTCCTCCTGATGTGGCTGTACAACAGCTTCGGGTCAGTCTACAAAAATCTGTGTGTGTGTGTGTGTGTGTGTGTGTGTGTGTAGTATCATGATAAAGTGATAGAACAGGTGAATGCTATTCTTTATGAGCTAAATAACAGAATAAAAAGTAGCACACCTTGATTAGTGGAATATTTTTAAAATATTTTATGCAAATTACTAGTATTCTGCAAGACAAATTTACCTAAATCGTCCATCAAAATTATGCATCACCTGAGTAGATGTGACTGATATATAATGATTATGGACCTGCCATCATAATTCCCTTTCAATATATTCGGTCGCTTTTAAAAAAAAATGTTTTTATAATACTGAATATCTGATAGATAATTACTTCATTTCTGTATTCCTAAATCTTCTTTTATATAAATACATAGAAAGCACCGGAAATTAATTTTGTCAGTCGGTCTCCACTGTCATTATAATCTGCGCTAATTCTTTCATGAAAATAGTCTTTACTCCTCTGTTTACTACATGTGAGTTGCCAGATGTCACTTCTGCCCAACAGAGAGAGTATAGGAACTTTTTTCCTCAACTGTACATACAACCATTTTTATTGCTGCTGTTTCTTCTATGACGCCTGTTACACTTTCTGCTACTTGAATTACTACAATAAACACAACTCATATTTGCCTAAGCATTACTGTTATTAAAGCAAACAGTTGACTCCCAAAGTCGAGCAAGTAGCGTAAACATGATAATCTTAGCTTGCTATATAAACATTTGCTAGTTTTGACTTGTTTCCACTTAATCTTTCCTGTTTTCTCTCTCTCTCTCTCTGTTGTGTGTTTTATTTTTTTTTAATATATTCATAGAGTATGGCTATTCTTATATCCCATCTTATTTAATTACTTGATTATAAATATTTTAACAATCAGATGGCTCTGGTGTATATTTCCTTCTCTTGGAGCTCATAAAAATTTAATATACGTGAAGCGCAAATGATTATTCAATTAGCAATGAGTCAGCAGCGTTCACTGAAGACAAGCTTTGTGTAGCATAAGTTCAAATAACAATGTTCTGTATAAAGCACATATACCACTAGATGGAAGAGGAGGTGAAGGAAGCTAGGAGAAAGATACGGTGACTGAGGGATGCAAACAAGAGTATTCCCAGCAGTCTTCGTGAAAACGAGGACGAGAGTGGAAATAACTGGAGAGAGGTGCTAAACTCAAGATGAGAAGGAATGAACGAGCTGTGAAAACCACTCCTCTGGTGTGTTCCATGATTAATACAGAACATGGAAACAAACGAGCACATGAGAGAGAGGAGTGTCAGAGGAAAATTGAAGGCAAGCCCATTCTTGTTGCTAGAGACTCATGTGAGGTACATGGATCCTTCATTTTATGACAGGGACCGAATGATTAAGATGAGAATATGTCTTTCCGGAGCTAGGATGAAGGATTTTGTAGACAGGCTGAGTGGCGTCTTGACTGGTAGTGAGAATGAACCTATATTTTCATGGTTCCTGGAGGTTATGCTTTCAGGGAGTCTCTAAGCGGAAAAATTGCTGAAGAGGTTCAAAAATTATTTTAATATTATTAAAGGAGTGATTATCTCGCTGTATGTAGCATTCTGTCCTTGATGAGGGTGAGAGACTAATGGCTATACAAGGCCATTCGAGTTTTTGCCAGTTTGATAAGTATTTAGGTAAATATAAAGTTTTGACAACTGAGATATCTTCGTCCATAACGATGTCATGTGTGAAAGAGATGGAATACATCTATACGACTGGACGCCAAAGTTTGAATGTGCTTATGGCATTGGTTCTGGAAATTTCAGCAATGCGGAAACTGAATTGGACACTTATAACGAGATTTTGTGAAATGAACGTGAAAATAATGTTAAGCCCCATGAAGGTGGAGGACAATGGTACATTCAGGAAGTCAGAGAGAGAGAGCGTGCGAGTGACTAGTGCAGCAATAAACGATAAAAATAACAGGCATTTAGAAAATAGAGAAAAAACTGTATGGTAATGAGGAAAACAAAACAAGAGGGAAGGCACAAAAGGAAAACTTTCTGAGCATTTATTGCACAGAATTTTGTAGCACTAAGTAATACGATAAACGATCCGAGATTAATTGCATTACACAACAAAACCCGAGACATGGCTTAGGTTCAAGAGCCCAGAAATGGCTGCCGAATGCCACATTCAAGGATTTAAATTATTCCATATTGAGAGAAACAACCAGAAAGGGTGAGTTAAAATGTATCAAAAATTTCATAAAGCCTTCAAAAATGTAATATAACAGTCACTAGAAACATGGTTATTAAATAAAACCCCGAATATATGAAAATAAATTCCCTGGTCCCGACGGAGTGTAAAGAAAGTCGAATCAAATTTAGTGAGCACCTAACTGATTTTTTTCAATATATCACAAGTAACTGGCATCATAGCTTATATGTGGACGATGGCTAATGTGTTTATCTATTAAGCAGGAGCAGAGCTCCTTTAATCAAATTACCCCTCAGGCAGCCTGATATCTACAGTGGGAAAATTATTAGAATCCATAATAACAGATATAATTAGAAGCCACTTTGATGGGCAAAATTTAATTAAGAAAGATTTACAAGGAGACAAAAATTTACTAATTTGCTTAGGTAAAGTATTTGAGGAAGTGGACCATGATAAGGAATTCCTTGTGGTCAACTTGGATTTTAGTAAGAATTTTGATAGAATCCCTCATAGAAGACTGTTATAAGAAAGTGATAGCATATGGAATAGGTGGAAATATTCTCTCGTGGAGTGATGAATGGGTGACAGGTAGTCAAGAAAGACATTGAATAAATGGGGTGAAATTGGAATGGGTAGTAGTCATGAGTGACGCACCATAAGAACCAGTTTTGGGTCACCAGTTGCTAAGTCAAATAATAGAGTGAGACATTGCGAAAGTTCCTTTGTGGAATGCAAGTTCTGATTATTTGTTCTGGATGGGTATTTGTGTTCATTCTAAAAGTGTTGTAAGGTCACTTCCTTCTTCAATGTGTTAACACCAGCACTTTCTTTGTGTTTGTTGTTCTCATTCTTGTGTTTTGTAAGTTCTCGTACAAAGGACGAGGTGATGATTCAGTTTAGTACATGTGGGATATTTTCTGCAGCATTAATTGTAGGAAAGACTAAGCACCTGTCGATTTTACTAGTGGCTTTAGGTGTTCTAAGAATTGTTGTACCTTTCCGTCTGTATATAGTGAAGATACAAACTATAGTTAAGGGATACTTTTTTAGACGAAGTCTCGCCATTACAACAGGCTTTTTCAAGTTACTGGAATGTACCTGGGGAGACGTGATTATATAGGAGGAGTGAAGAGAGGGCGGGAGTGATATTACTACAAAACAAAAATGTTAGACCTAAATGACTCAAATTCTGGCAATAAAAGAACTTATCAGCCTTACCAATGAGTTCCACAAGCACACAGTACAAGGTAGAAATTGATCCTAACCTGAAACCTGTAGAGTCATTTCTGCAATAATCAGAGAATAATATAATAATAATAATAATAATTAATTATTAAAATTTAAATAAATTCAAGTGCTAAATCCGAAAGGGATATATAGCACTACAGGAAGGGATGTGTGGAAGCAAGAATGTACGAAGTTTTGAAGCGAGGGATAGGGGTGTGTGAAAGTAGGGGTTAACATAGGTGGGGTTAGTGCGAGAGTAAAAGTTGGTGCAATAGATTAGTTTCCACACAAAAAAGTCAGAGAGTGCCTCCAAGGTGGAACTTTCAGCGAGGAGGTCAGTTAGTGAGTGTGTTGGGGCGAGTAGACGTTAGAGATGAATCCTGTGTGTCTGCTGATAAAATATTCTATTAAAATGTGGTAAATTGGCAGAGAGACCTGGCAGTCTATATATAACATTGCCAATAGTTTCTCCATTTTTATCCGCGAATGAGTCGTATGTGTATTACACAAGGGTGAGAGTGCAGTCTCCCAAACCTGACAGAAATCGGATGACGACCAGAATCCAAAACGTGATTTGACAGAAAAGTTTGCTCTGGCTCTGTGAACCAACGTTGTTGCCAATGGTTACAGACTTGTTGAAAGAGCAAGGTTACTTCTGTTCTGACATACATTAAGACTGCCCCAGTGATCTTGCACTCTTCCAGTATCCAGGAAATCCTCTAAATGGTAGACAGTGGTGGCTCCAAATTTTCTGTATTGGACGGAAATAGCGTTGCGTTTTGGTCGTGGGAAGGACTAGGCGACTTGTTAAGAAGCTGTGTTATCATTATCTTTTATACGAGGGCTTTGAGGGGGGAGCCGATGAAGATAATTGGGGCTTCAGCCCCTTCTTAGCACCGCCTATGATGGCAGAAAATAGGGAAACAGCCAACACAGACATGTCTAAATGGAGGAAAACACCATCAGTGCTGACGATGGTCCAGTGGAATACTGCTCCTCTGAGATCTTTTGTAACAAGTGGGTGATCGTCACAAGACATTAAATAGATGAAAAACTTCCGGATTTTAGCTAGCAATTAACACAAAAAGAGTCTTTTAAGGAAGCTCCTGACAGAGGTACAGACGAAGGAGTACCTTGCCTGAAATGGCAACAAACAAGTTCCTGGGAACACTCATCTAACCCTTACCCTATCTTATTCCTTAACCCAATTAAAAGCGGTGTGACGATCCTTCAGTATCTGAGAATCCTGCATTTTGACCTTTCTTACCAGCTGTGCCCTGGTATGAAAATTTCCTAAACTTTCTCTCTGACCAGAGCTCAAGCTTGTCTGGCCCCAGTCATCACTTATCTAATGATTATAATCATAACAGAAATGGTTATAATTAAAACAGAAATGGTTATAATCATAACTATAATTTTTAAACGGGGTGGACAGGTCAGCCAACGGAAGGCCTCGGTCAGATGACCAAAAGCTCTAGCTACGGGTTATCATATGAAAAACCCGCGTCACGAAACACTTGTCCTGTTTCCCGATATACCTTACCTAAGCAAACCTAATCATCCGAGCTCCTTCTCTACATTTCACTTGATTTCATAACTAACTCACTATACTATCTCCCGATTTCATTACAAAAATCACATAATATTTTACCGTATTTCCTACACTGTCCTATTTGGGACATTTTAAAGTTGCCAATGCAATTTGTCGCCTCATTTAAATCTATGAAGACCTATTGAAGAGATTTAAGTGACACATCACTATCATACCTATCAATATTATAAATGAGGAAGACTTACGTTTTTTTTTATATTCTTTGCGAGCACTAGTCAGTGTTATAATAGGAAGAGCAACCAAATTATCTTGGATAAAGTCTATCGCACTTTCTGCCTCTTTCTGTACTTTTACTCTCTTTCTCTCTCTGTATGTCTCTCTACATTCCTCATTTACCTACCGCACTCTTCTCACGTGTTTTTTTATATATGAAATTTCTGTTGTGCTCCTCCCCTCCCCGTGCAAGAGGGAGCATTTAGGAGCATTTATTGTGTGCGGTCCATTGTTGTGGAGGGAGACCCTCCGCTGAATATTGCAGCTGCCGCGCTGCTCAAGGATCGGGGGAGTGAAGAGACTTCCTCTGGATAATCCCTATATTATTTACTCTTGCCGTCTAATAAATCTGCCAACGTAGAAATTAATTTTTAAGATTTTCCCAACTTCAAGCGAAGATATTTATACTTCCTTATCCTTCATGAAACAGAGAGAGGGAGAGAGAGATGGATGTTAAGATTCTATAACAAGCATTCCATTTTCCCCTCTTTTTCCTAGAAAGTAAACTGTTGAGGATGTGATTGCGGCCTTGGTGCCATCTATGTGCCGACCGTTCGACTCTCAATGGAGACTACCTTCGTTTAGTCTCCTCCTCTTCCTCTTGTGGTAGCTGGGCGAGGCTGGAGACTCCTTCAGGCCGCCCGCGGCTCCAGGGTTATGAGCGAGTGTGTGTGTGGTGAGCAAATAGTGGAGCTGAACCACACAGACCCACTCACTCCTCTCTCCAGTTTGTGTCAACCTCTCTCTCTCCCTCCTCCTGTCTCTCTCTTATATATATATATATATATATATATATATATATATGTCGTGCCGAATAGGCAGAACTTGCCATCTTGGCTTAAATAGCAACGCTCCTCTTGCCATATAGGACAAGTGAAAATTTGTGTATTCAATAATTTCGCCAAAATCATTCTGTACCTAACGAAAAAAATATATTTCACTGTGTTTGTTTAGTATTAAATTATTGTAAACAAATCTAAAATATATTTAGTTGAGTTAGGCTAAATTAAATTGTTCTTGTTATAAAAAGGTTAGGTAAGTTTTCTAAGATTCTTTTGGTGCAAAATTAAAAATTTTTACGTTAACATTAATGAAAAAAAATATATCTTTAAACGTATAAGAGAAAATTTTAGAAAGGACTTAATTTTAAATGAGTTCTTGCTAATTGACCAGTTTTACATATTCGGCACGACATATATATATATATATATATATATATATATATATATATATATATATATATATATATATATATATATATTATATATATATATATATATATGACTTGTGGGTAAATATATCACCAAGCATATTATCATAATTAGTTATAAATCACATTATAACAGCAGCATATTTGTAATCCTGTGACAATAATATTTGCATTTTGTGATAATATTCATACATTTCTCCGACGAGTCAGCGTAATGATTGTTAACACTCAAACTAATTTAAAAATTAACACTATACCACAGACCGGTGTCGCGAGTTTTTCCACCATGGCAGCCTAGCTGGAGGCTGGGCTTCCATGGTGACAGCCTCGTCAACCAGAGATTACTGATACCTCATTCCCACTACTTTTGCTAATTAAACAAATTATAAAGGTCTCTATATTAGTAGTATATAAATATGAACTATTTACCGTGGCATTATTGGAAATACTATTGTATTTTGACACAATGTTATTTTTTTCTTTTAGCGTCAAATATACAAATTTAACTGATTTTTTTGTGCCAAAAGATAAAATAATTATGTTGGGGCTCATAACAATTATTGTCTCTGAGTCATGACAGGGACAATAGTTATGGCAGAAAAAAAAATCTCTTGCAGAGCAAATCTCTGTTGTTGGCATTTTGATGTATGTAAAGCTTACTCAGAGCACATCTGACCAGTCATCTCCAGCACCAACAACGTGGTTGGACTACGTAGCTACTTTTAGTCCGCTCTACATGCCATTAACAATGTGGAGCTCACAGTTAAATATACAATTTGGAGCTATGATTCCTAGATGCCCTCTTAAACATGGCAGTGATATATTAGCTCGGAAGTATACAGGAAACCAACGAAGGAGGACGACCTCTTACTCTTCTATTCGCATCATGACACAAAGACCAAACCTGGCATAAACCTGTTTCTTTTTGAAAGCACACAAGACTGCCAGCTTACACAGGTATTCATTTGACTACGTTTTTTTTTGTTTTGTTTTTTTGCCATTCTTTATCTCAGTCTGTGGAAAGTGAACCACCAGATACGTTCTCCCCGTCATCAATGTCGCTAGCAGCATCCCTTGAGCCCAGCTTATATCCTCAGTGCAGCAACGAGCTCCACACTCACCTAATATAAAGACTTGATCGAAAAGAGGCTAACTAGAAGAGTCAATATTGGAGCCAGTGTCTACAGGATCCTTGCGAAAGAAGGGTTGGAAGGGGAGACGATAGTGTTGAAATATTTCGCCTTCGCGGTAGGCTTCTTCAGGAGAAGGTATTGTAGGCAATAATAGGAGTATTGGAGAGTTATAGATGATGCAATCAGACATTCAGGAAATAGTCCAAGGTTGATAGATTGCACAAAAAAATGACAGGATGAATAACTAGAGCTTTCAAAACTAAAGATGCCAAGCCACTGATGACACTCTCAGGATGGAATATTGCTGTGTGGTAACTGCCCACTTCAAGGCAGGTGAAGCTGCAGAACTGAATAAAATGTTCATACAGAGAACCTTTACAACTCGTATAAACTCAGTTAAGCCCATATTACTGGGAGCGAGAAGAGAGAGAGACACGATAATCTACACCTGGAAGATTCTGGAATGATTGGTCCTAAATCTGCACACCGAAATCACAACAAATAAGAGGCCTGACAGACGTTTCAGCATACCTCCAGTGGAAAACAGCAGAGCGATGAGTACAGCGAGAGAGCTCAGTGTAAAGGGACCACGACTCTTCAACACAATCCCTTCGTGCATAAGGGGGGATTACCAGGAGAGAACTCGGCAAATTCCTCAAAGCAGTTTCTGATCTGCCGGGCTGTAGTGCATATGTTGGGCCACGAGCAGCTGGCGCCAACAGTCTGGTCGATCAGGACAGTAACCTGCTGAAGAGACTATAGGTAAGCTATAGATTATCTGAGAACCAAAATATCCCACCACTCCTTCAGAATTCAAGCACTCTACTTTCTACTCAAATCTACTTCGATAAACCAAACCTGAGTGCTGGAGGTAGAAAGTACAGTGCCAGCACTCTGAGGGAGAGGCGGGGATACTGCAGTTCTGAAGATCATTTTAACTGTGATGTCTGTGTATATATTTCATTCCAATTTTGCTACTAGTTGCTCCTGATTGCTATATTTCTGACGATTACTTTTACTTCGTTAAAACGTTGTGAAAATTATATAGCCTAACTGTACTATCGGTTTTTTTTAATAATATAGAATCATTATTTCCCAGTATTTCTCTTTGCTGAATCAATAATCTATGTTCAGATTTAGTGTTCCAAAACTAGAAAAACGTACATGACCTAAACAAATATCAATTTCGCATACTGATATCAATAGGAGTAAATAATGTTTTTTTATTTATCGTAGTTCGGAGGTCAGTACACACACCTAAGATCAGCTTTTCCTACTCTTCAAAAAAATTACAAATTGATTTTAAGCCATTTCCCTCGTCCTCTGAATCCCTTCTTTATTCTTTAGTTAATGTTTTCTTTCCTGTTGTTTCTGTCAGCACAGAATATTTTGCAGCATACATGTGGTATGTATCGGGTATGTCTCAGTTCCTCAGATTAAACCATGCATCGATTTGTGTGATAAATTATATTGCCTTGTGCAAGAAAGAAAGTTTTCCTCATATTTTCTCAGTGTTCTTCACTGCTTTCTCCTTATTCTCATCGCTTTTATTAATACCTATCATTTATAACTCCACAGTCTCATGCAAACATTACACGTGATGCTGCACGTCGAGTAGCAGCTCATCTCAACCCGGTTGAGATGAATCCTAAAGCGATGCACAAATTTACATCTGTTAATCGTCTATTTTCTATCAAATGTCTGTATGCCTTCCTAACTTCCTTTTGCGCCCAATGTATTTCCTTCTGCATAAATAAGCACTTTCGCTTCACTCTCATACTTCCTCCTTCTATGTGGTAATTAAGCAGATGAACGCTGCTGTGCGCCCCATAACCATTATATGGGAATGACAAGCCAGGTGGTGCGTTCCCATTTCCATTCCTGAGCGGCTGGAATCTGAGCTCGTATTCCAGCGGCTGGTGAGATCTGCCTCGTTCATTGTGTCTCTCGCTTCTTTCTTTGTTGTTTCTAGAGAATTTCTCTTGATTTTTATTTTTTTTTTGTTCTCCAGAGATTTAATTTCTAGGCTTATGAGCCAGAAAATATATCCTATCACTCCTATTCCCCTTCCTCCTTCCATAACTCTCTCTCCCTTCATACATTTCCTTTCTTCTCCCTCCCTTCATCCATTCCTCCATGGCTTCATTTATTCCTTCCTACCGTCCTTTCTTCAACTCTTTACCCCTCCCTCCTCCCTTTCAATTCATACCTAACCCTCTCTTCCTCTCTTTCCATCTAATACTCTATCTCTTTCCTCCGTCCGTCCCTCCCTCCCTCAGATCCTTCTCTCCCTTCCATTCTCTCACCCTTCATCCCACCCTCCGCCTTTCTCACTGTCTCACTCTCTCGTGACCCGATATTAGCCGCTTTGGTAATTAAGGTTCACACACAAACATTGCCTTCCCCTCTCCCCCGAGGAACATGTGTGTTTGTGTGTGAGTGAGAGAAAGCGTGTGTAATCACTAAATGTTGTTCGTGGAGGTCAAGTCACAGCTCCTGGCTCCGCCTTCAATCGATCGCGTTATTGGTTCCTGGCCTCTTCGGCTCTACCATACCTACTGTGTATGAAAATGGCCACATCAAGCTCGGTCGATATTTATAACACTGCGAGACTAAACTGTTATTTACTGCTTCTGCGACTTTCCTGTATGATTCTATAATAGTCTTATAAATAGTCTTCAGACTATCTTGTACACCATAGATATTTCTCTCCAGTGAGAATACTGTAACAGGATTATGTAACAAGCATGTAGTTAATATCCCCAATAGCGTGTCAGTTATTTGTGTTTTAATGTCTCTGCTGCGAGGTTCACTGTGTAGTTATGGAGAAGATTATCAGGATAAGAGTGGTGGAGCGCCTAGAAAGGAATGGGTTCACACAGGACGACCAGCACGGCTTCAGGGAGGAAAAGTCCTGTGTCACAGCCTACTGGAGTTCTAGAACAAGGTAACAGAAGACAGCAGAGAGAGAGAGAAAGGTAGATTGTATTTTCTTGGGGTGTAAGAAAGCTTTTGACACAAAAAAATAACGCAGTGATGGTACGTGAGGTGGTGTTGGAATGGATGCATGTGACAAGTGGGGATCCATATGGATCAGTCCTAGGGCCAGTGCTGTTTCTTGTACATGTGAATGACATGGCAAAAGGGATAGTCAGAGGTATCCCTGTTCGCAGACGAAATCGAACTAATAAGGCGAATACAAGCGGACAAGGATCAGGAATAACTACAAAGGGATTGAGACAGGAACTTTCCGGACACATTCTATATCATATCATTCTCTGTCTGTCCCTCTGGTTTTCCTCCCCACTGCACCTTATACAGGAATTGGCTTCTCACCTCCTTCAAGTGCTGCTTCACTTTACACTGTTAATTCCACAAGGTATTCGAAAATCAGGACCATGTAATCACTAGCGCCGAGAGGCCTCTCCAGTGTAATATCCCGTGTGTGAGTGGCGCGCGCACGCGCACGTGTGCGAGTGCGTGCGCGCGACTGTTTTCATAGCTAAATTAACGACCAACAGAGAGTTTATGCAAATTACTGTACATTCAATTAGTTAAGTAACACGTTTGTGTTCTCTTCATGATAATGGTAATTACTGAAGTGATGATGAGAATGATGTTAATCACAGTAGAGATGATCATAGTACTCGTAATGATGACCATAGTACTCGTAATAATGATCATAGTACTCGTAATGATGATCATAGTACTCGTAATGATGATCATAGTACTCATAATAACAATAATCATGTCAGTCGCTACTCTCCATAATATTTCAAACAATTTATAAACAACGACATAACTTCATAATCAATCACAACATTCTTCACCCACGTTAGTTAGGCTTCAGGCTGGACCAAGTACAGATGATGCAATAATGATAATGCTAGGCTAAATCTATCTGTCTTTAAATAATGAATATCCATTGGGCTTCTCCGTCAACTTAAATTCTAAACAAAGTCAGTTACAGTTGACTAAAACATTCTGTTGCTTAAATTAGAACATTATGGTACAAGTCGGACATGCTGGCTCTCGTACATGTATGTACGTGTATGTACACACACACATATATATATATATATATATATATATATATATATATATATATATATATATGTCTGACCAAGCATGTGATTAGTGGTGATTGTGACGCCGGAATGATATAATTATCTTCAGCTTCTGTCTGGTCACAGACCGGTCACAGACCGGGCCGCGGGGGCGTTGACCCCCGGAACTCTCTCCAGGTAAACTCCAGGTAAACAGAGTTGAGGATGACGAAAATGGTGTTAGAAGCTGGGAATGATGGTGAATATTGTGGTATGGTTTGTTTGCAATCGTGTCATTACGATTTCGTGAGTCATATTGTGGCGAAAGTTGTGAATGATGGTGAAGATGGCGATTGAAGCTTAGAATGATAGTGAAGACGATAATAGTATGTATATGATGGACAGATTGTTAAACAAGCAATTTCACGCATCAAACTTCCACCCAACAACCATCGCTCTCCACATCCCTCAAACACTCATCCTCTCACACTCCAAAAACATGCATTTCCTCTTCCCTTCCCCCTTCTACCTCCTCGATAACCATCCTCACTCCTTTACTCTGCCTCCAATAATTCCCTTCCGCCATCCTCTCCCCTCTATCCCCCCCCATCAAAACTTCCACCTCCCTCATCCTCTTCCCCTTCCTTCCCCTCCCTTCAGGATCCAGGAGTGACAGTGGCAAACACCAGACTTGGCACCCAATTACTGCCTTGATCCCCGGTGCCACCGCTTTGCTTTCCTCGTGTTTGTTTTTGCATTTGTTTCTTGTTTATCCTCCTGACTGTTAAAGCCACATCATTAATGTTAACGTTGGTCTTACCTGATGTGTGAGTATGTGTGTTTGTGTGTGTGTGTGTATGTGTGTGTGTGTGTGTGTGTGTGTGTGTGTGTGTGTGTGTGTGTGTGTGTGTGTGTGTGTGTGTGTTTTATTTTCATGTATATTATATTTTCCAATTTCCACTATTCTGCTTGTCTGCTTTAGCGTTTTCTACTTACACATCCATCACTGAGTTGTAGTTTTTTATTGCTGTTATTAGTTTATTTGTTGGTTAAGACCATGTAACTGTTTACTCAGTGGCTCATGAAGAACATCATTAAAATTGTGCCTCATTAATACCTCTGTTCTTGTTATATTAAAATCACATCACTCAAGACAAATTATTTCTACAAAGACGAAATAGATTATGATCAGCATAGATAAAGAAACATATTCACACTAAGACATTTATCGAGGAAACGTTTAGCTACGAGTGACTTCTTCAGTCTAATACAGAAAAACTTTAGCAAAACGTCTGTTAAGTGTAAGAGGTAAGGTGAGCATAGGCTGAAAGTACAGTATGGTATTAGAGTTAACACATTGGATACCTGGGTAATCTTCAGAGATTATCCAGTATGTATCGCAGTACGGGGTGATCTTTATTATTACCTAATATGTTACCTCTAATATGTTACTCCACTTTAAGCCAGTACTCACCTGTCCTCCTGCATCATATATAGTATTTCTAGCGTCTCTGCACTAGGACTGAAGAAGACACTCTTGGAGAAACCTTTCCTCAAAGTCATGAGCTATGCATGTGTGTCTCCACATACTGTCAGCATCACCATACCTGGTCTCCAGCCTAGTCATGGAGTACTACTAGGCAACAATGGCCACACACTGCTATGTGTTTAATACTTGGTAAAAATGAAAGTGAAGAGAAGAGGTGGAACAAATAATCCTGATTTCAGAAGAAACAATGAAGACTTTCATGAAAGGCTTTCTTTAAGGAGTTCATCGAGAAAGAAAAGTTATTGGTAAAACAACCCACCATAAGCTGAAAATCCAAGCCGGAAAGTGTGAGAAGGCTGTAGAAAGAGTTATACCATTTGCAAGATGCAAATAAGAAAGGAAACATAGAGAAGAGGAAAGTAAACAGAAGTTCTAGTAATGAATATGCAGTGTTGAGAATGACAGGATGACATAGCTGAAGGCCATATCACAACCGAAAATTCTAGATAAGGAAAAAAATCATAAAAGACTAATTAATAAGGATGAAAAGGGATGTATTAAGGAGATATTAATGAGGCCAGAAAACAGGAGTGAAAATGGTGAACAGCAGAAATTAGAAGGTATCTAAATATCCAAGGAAGAGGTAAACAAGCTACTAAAATTTCTGGGCACATCGAAAGTCCTGTGGTTCTGACTGCTTGGGAATTGAGACGACGAGGAGGATCATTTTGTGAACCTGTAACATACATCTGCAACTGCTTTGATGTGTTGACTGTTCTTTTTTTTTTTTTTTTTTTTTTTGAACCACAGAAAAACAGTCCTACTACTGATTAACATGTTTGAGAAACAAGCAGACATGCAAGATAAACTGCTATAAACGATTAAAATATACCTAACGAACGAAACACAGAGGATATTGGTACTGGCATACATTTCATAATGGGAAGGCTTATTGACTGGGGTCTCTTAGGATCGATATTAGGGCTTCTATTCTTAAAAAAAAAAATAAATGATATATATATTGAAAAATATATATCGTTTGATGAAGATATAAAGCTATTGAAAAAATTAAGAATTGGATAAGACAGGAAGTCTTGGATTAGTAGTCATGGACAGGCTGCAAAAGTAGTCAAGCGAGTGGCTGTACGAAGTTATGCAAATTGGAGAGAAAGAGAAAATCAGAAGAGAGTACAACTTCAAAGGTGAGAAAATCAGAAGAGAGTACAAGTTCAAAGGTGAGAAAATCAGAAGAGAGTACAAGTTCAAAGGTGAGAAAATCAGAAGAGAGTACAAGTTCAAAAGGTGAGAAACGACAAGAATCACTCCAAGAGAAATAATTTCCAGTGAACATTGCACCAAAGTTATTGCCAGGTGCACATAAATTGCATAGCGTTACTAGAATCCGCAAAATTAGGAAATCTCAGAGCTGCCTTCAAAGAATTTAACAAAGAACCTTTTAGGACTGTATACAAAATGTCTTGTCTCTTAGGGGCATGACATGCGTTTCTTGTTTACAGCATGTTCAGAAATTTAAAATAAAACCAGAGGTTTGTAACAAGTAGTGATCCAGTTCACTTCTGAGGAAGCGACCCTTAAGTTGAGCGCTTAGTTTTGATTATAATAATTAAGGAACTAAATTTGACGCAATTGGAGGATAAAAGAACTAAGCCAGACATAATAAGGACATACAAAATATACACTGTTCGAGAGGCGGGAATGGCGCTCACGAGGAAACAATTGGAAGCTAAATACATACACGAGTCACAGGTATGTCAGGAAGTGTTTATTCAGTATCAGGCTGGTCAGAAAGTGGAATGACCTGGACAACGAAGTAAAGGAGGCGAGTTTCATTCATAGTTCTAAGAATAGCTGCTCCAGATCTCTCTACAGGTTTCACACGTAATTTTAATCGGCATGATCGATCCTTCTTCTTCTTCTTCTTATTACCAGAGCTTTGGTAAGATGGGTAAGGAAGAAGGATGGGTAAGGATAGAAATATTGGAAAAGGGTGGGAGGGGGGCAGAGAGGTAGGATATAAAAGGTAAGTGGCCCAACCACTTTGGTGTAATTTCAAAGGTGTGTGTGAAATAATAAGATATTCATAAAGGGGTATAATACTAACCCATCAGAGTCACATAGATATAACTGATACATAAGTACATGACTCTGAATTGGTAGTAATTATACAAGTTGCAATTGCCCTTTTTTGCGATTGCACAACGGATATTTAAGCGACAATGAAGGCAATAATTTCCTGGCCAGTTTATAAAGAACTACTTGACAATTGCTTCTTACAGGTGGTGTCCCGCCATAGTAAATTTAGCATAATTTTTACAGTAGATTGTTATATTAGATGTCTCCCTAATTGGGGGCGATGATTTCTCAGTAAACATAGAAGGGTTCTGGTGTTACCCAATCATCTTCATCAGGGATGTTGCTCAATATCATTGGTCGATGGTAGTCATCTTTATGAATAAAACGACGGACTCTCTGTGGGAGAGTCATTCTTTGAGTCCTGTGAGGAGGAGTATTGATGATATAATCCGTGGAATTTACAACTTGTAGAGGATGTTCTCTATCTGGCATGTAGAGTTCTTGCATTGCATAGAGTTGTTTCTTTTTCAGGGTGTCAAGGCGTACATTTAAGGCAGTAATATATTGTTGTACGTGTAAATCTGCCATTTTAACTCTGTCTCTCCTCCTGGTGCCCGTAATGAAGCGAAGAGCTCTATTCCGGACCCGTTGCAACCGTAGCATGTTGGTCTTTGTTGTTAATGACATTGGGACACATGGATATTCGAGTATAGGTCTTATTATCATTTTATATAGATGTTTTTTGACATGTGGAGGGGCTTGATTGAATCGAAAGAGACTGCTAAGACCGGCTTTGGCTATGTTGATCTTTTTAGTTACATGAGATGTTGAGTGGAGCAGCCTGTCTATTTCATATCCCAAGATCTTGTTAGGATTTCTATTGGCTACAGGTGTACCTCTGATGGAGATATCCCCTTTATCTTCGATGGTTGATGCAAAACATCCTATCGTGCTAACAAGGACTTTGTCAGGATTAGTCGTAATTCTCCATTTCTTTTCCCAATTAGATGTTCGACGAAGTTCAATATTCATTTTTTCTATGACTCTCTCATACTTGTATTTTCCTGTTACCGGAGTTGATGAGACGACATGGATAACATCATCTGCAAACTGTGTTATAATTGTATCATTAAACTCTGGTTGAGGAAGGTCATTTACATAAATGTTGAAGAGAATTGTGGGATACCCGCTGTTGGTATAAAGGCTCTGTCGACCTGCCATGAAAGGCGGGAATGATTTTTCTTCGAGTTAAGAAATTATATAAGTCCAGTTATGGTCTGGTAGGTCAATGAGTTTGTATATAAGACCATCATGCCATAAGCTATCAAAAGCTTTATGAACATCTCTGGTGGCAATTAAGGCAAGATTGCTCTGATGTTTTACACTTGTTACAGTATCGAAAATAATATTTATTGCATGATGGTTACCTCTATGTGTTCTGAAGCCAAATTGTTTTTCAGTAAAAAGGTGATTAAACTCCCTCGAAGATGAAGTTGAGTTATGACCAGAGCTTTGGTAAGATGGGTAAGGAAGAAGGATGGGTAGGGATGGAAATATGGGGAAAAGGGAGGGTGAGGGAGAGGAGGTGGAGTAGTCAAGGTAAGTGTCATAACTACTTTGGTGCATTTTAATACAAGAGTGTGAGTTACCATTTGGTCCTAGGCACATGTCGATTAGACACTAGGCCTGTTGTATGTGCGTGTGTGTGTGTGTTTGTGTGTGTGTGTGTGTGTGTGTGTGTGTGTGTGTGTGTGTGTGTGTGTGTGTGTGTTAGTTACCATTTGGTCCTAGGCACATGTCGATTAGACACTAGGCCTGTTGTATGTGCGCGCGTGTGTGTGTGTGTGTGTGTGTGTGTGTGTGTGTGTGTGTGTGTGTGTGTGTGTAGAAATTGTTGCCACAGGCTAGTAGGGACGCGCTGTGAACTGCATGTAAAAATGGCGCAAACGCCACAAATTTTCAAGAATAAATATGAAAAAAACTCAAGATGGAGTTTCAGGGAGGACTTGACTAATGCCTGAAAAATACTTGCTGGGGTAAACGCCCCCGCAGTCCGGTCCCATACCTGGCCTACAGGAGAATTAAGGAATGATCAACCTGGCTGTTACTGCTGGCCGCAAGCATTCCAACGTACGAACCACAGAACGGCTGGTCAGGAACTGATTTGAGGACTTGTAAAGTTCCCTCTTGCAGACAACCAGAGCCGAGTGTTGAAAAGTCGCGGACCTCAAACACTCGTCTGGTTCTCTTAGTCAAGCCCATGCATACCCCGTATTACAGATGCTTGAACGTATATATAGGCACTGAAATCTATGTTTTCTAGATGTGTGTGTGTGTGTGTGTGTGTGTGTGTGTGTACTCACCTAATTGTACTCACCTAATTGTGGTTGCAGGGGTCGAGACTCAGCTCCTGGCCCAGCCTCTTCACTGATCGCTACTAGGTCCTCTCCCTCTCTGTTTCCTG
Source organism: Cherax quadricarinatus (assembly GCF_038502225.1). Taxonomy (NCBI): domain Eukaryota; kingdom Metazoa; phylum Arthropoda; class Malacostraca; order Decapoda; family Parastacidae; genus Cherax; species Cherax quadricarinatus. The sequence goes on from NC_091308.1 coordinate 6,499,116, forward strand.
AGCTTTGTTATACCTCTTCTTAAAACTATGTATGGTTCCTGCTTCCACTACTTCACTTGCTGGGCTATTACACTTGCTGACAACTCTATGACTGAAGAAATACTTCCTAACGTCCCTGTGACTCGTCTGAGTCTTCAGCTTCCAGTTGTGACCCCTTGTTTCTGTGTCCCCTCTCTGGAACATCCTATCTCTCTCCACCTTGTCTATTCCCCGCAGTATCTTGTATGTCGTTATCATGTCTCCCCTGACCCTTCTGTCCTCTAGTGTCGTCAGTCCGATTTCCCTCAACCTTTCCTCGTACGACATTCCCCTGAGCTCTGGGACTAGCCTTGTTGCAAACCTTGCACTTTCTCTAACTTCTTGACTTGCTTGACCAGGTGTGGGTTCCAGACTGGTGCTGCATACTCCAGTATGGGCCTAACATACACAGTGTACAGTGTCTTGAACGATTCCTGAGAATAGCGTTCCGATACCTTAATAGGTATCGGAACGCTATTCTCAGGTTTGCCAGGCGCCCGTATGCTGCAGCAGTTATTTGGTTGATGTGTGCCTCCGGTGACGTGCTCGGTGTTATGGTCACCCCAAGATCTTTCTCCCTGAGTGAGGTCTATAGTCTTTGTCCACCTAGCCTATACTCTGTCTGCGGTCTTCTTTGCCCCTCCCCAATCTTCATGACTGCATTTTGCAGGGTTGAATTCGAGAAGCCAGTTTCTGGACCACATGTCCAGCCTCTCCAGGTCTCTTTGCAGTTCTTCCTCATCCTCATCCGATTTAATTCTTCTCATCAGCTTCACATCATCTGCGAATAGGGACACTTCAGAGTCTATTCCTTCCATCATGTCGTTCGCATATATCAAAAATAGCACTGGTCCTAGAACTGACCCCTGTGGGACCCCGCTCGTCACAGGCGCCCACTGTGATACCTCTTCATGTACCATGACTCGTTGTTGCCTCCCTGTCAGGTATTCCCTGATCCATTGCAGTGCCCTCCCTTTTATATGCGCCTGATCCTCCAGCTTCTGCACTAATCTCTTGTGGGGGAACTGTGTCAAAGGCCTTCCTGCAGTCTAGGAAAATGCAATCAATGTGTGTGTGTGCGTGTGTAGTGTTATTCATGAAATTCAGAGTGAAGTACATCATTCTACCCATCAGCTTCACACAGTTATACCAGTTGTAAAACTACATGACACTGAGTTGGTAGGGAGTATACTTTTTTGCAATTGCCTTGTTTTTTCTTAAATCCGGCAAGTAGCAGTAAGATAAGAGGCTGGACTAGCAGCTGAGACTCAGTCTTTGCAACCACAAATTGGTGAGTACAATTAGGTGAGTACACACACACACACACACACACACACACACACACACACACACACACACACACACACAAATGCACAGACACACACACACACACACAAATGCACAGACACACACACACACACACACACACACACACACACACACTACCTGAGGTATGGAAGACGGCAAATGTAGTTCCCATTTTTAAAAAAGGAGACAGAAAAGAGGCACTAAACTATAGACCTGTGTCATTGACGTGTATAGTATGCAAAGTTATGGAGAAGATTATCAGGAGAGTGGTGGAGCATCTGGAACGGAACAAGAGTATAAATGCCAACCAATACGGATTCATGGAGGGCAAATCCTGTGTCATAAACCTTCTGGAGATTTATGATAAAGTAACAGAAGTCAGACACGAGAGAGAGGGGTGGGTTGATTGCATCTTCTTGGACTGCAAGAAGGCCTTTGACACAGTTCCTCACAAGAGATTAGTGCAGAAGCTAGAGGATCAGGCGCGTATAACAGTAAGGGCACTGCAATGGATCAGAGAATACCTGACAGGGAGGCAACAACGAGTGATGGTACGGGATGAGGTATCACAGTAGGCACCTGTGACGAGCGGGGTCCCACAGGGGTCGGTCCTAGGACCAGTGCTATTTTTGGTATATGTGAACGACATGATGGAAGTTAATGAGGAGAATTAAATCAGATGGAGATCAGGCAGAACTTCAAAGAGACCTGGACAGACTGAACACCTGGTCCAGCAACTGGCTTCTCGAATTTAACCCTGCCAAATGCAAAGTCATGAAGATCGGGGAAGGGCACAGAAGACCGCAGACGGAGTATAGGCTAGGTGGCCAAAGACTGCAAACCTCGCTCAAGGAGAAAGATCTTGGGGTGAGTATAACACCGGTCATGTCTCCGGAAGCACACATCAACCAGATAACTGCTGCAGCATATGGGCGCCTGGCAAACCTGAAAATAGCGTTCCGATACCTTAGTAAGGAATCGTTTGCGACAAGGTTAGTTCCAGAGCTAAGGGGAATGTCCTATGAAGAAAGGTTAAGGGAAATCGGCCTGACGACACTGGAGGACAGGAGAGTCAGGGAAGACATGATAACGACATATAAAATACTGCGCCGAATAGACAACGTGGACAAAGACAGGATGTTCCAGAGATGGGACACAGAAACAAGAGGTCACAATTGGAAGTTGAAGACTCAGATGAGTCAAAGGGATGTTAGGAAGCATTTCTTCAGTCACAGAGTTGTCAGGCAGTGGAAAGTGACGTAGTGG
>NC_091308.1:6504207-6634207 GCF_038502225.1 Cherax quadricarinatus
TCCCTAAGTGCTCTGAGGTGTTCCCAGTATTTTCGATGCAGTAAAGGATCTGTGTGCATTTTACAGCTCTGATACTTCCGCTGTGTTTAGTGGCGTTGTAAACACGAAACAATACCCGACACACGATAGCTTAATTGGGCTGATTAGTATCATTATTTTTGTTGTTTCTCTTTGTTTACAAGTTGTCATAATCCATCATGTCGTTTTCCTAGGTTTTGCTGCATCAGCCTTATTGAATTATATAAGCAACAGGTCATCTAATCCTACTATTCATAAATCCTTTACATATTCCTTTCGTTCTTCGGGATGATCTTCCTGCGTATTGCACCTTCGCTTTTTTTTTTAATTATTCGAGTTTCCTTTTTTTTCATTTCTAATCGGATGAAATTTGAAACGTATATTCGTATATTTCTGTGTCTTCTATCAGACGACGCTTATACTTATAATGGAATTGTCTATAAAGGATAAAGCGAAGCCTTGACTTTAATTTTTTCTGTCTTCTACGAGAATAAGAAACAGACTGTGCCTCGGGTACTTAACTTTTTACTATAATAAGACTAGATTTTTCCTTCCTTATTACCACTTATTTTTATCTATACGTTAGAAAACTTAATATCTATTTTCATTTTTTCTGTAACCTCATATGGTTACAGGTCACTGCATTTCTGAAATTCCTTTTCAACATGCATGTGATTCGTTGTCCAACCTCTTCCTTTTTGTCCTTCCAGTTGTTTTGTAATAATGATCAGTAGGTGAATGACAGGTTCAACCTACTTTAAAGTTAAGTTGATCAGGGTAGTGTACTTCATGTTTTTCATAAAATATGCAAATTGGCGTCGTAGGATCATATCAAGGACTTTCATCATTTGTGATGTTTGTGACAAAGATTTTGAATGTTTTGACATGGCTCTGATACATTCATAAAGAGGGACTACGTCTGCAGTGTTAATCCCTCTTGGATTTTACTCGAAGATGCGCACTCTTTCCAAAGAACTTTTCGCTCTCGTACTAGAAACATTTAGGATGTTATTATTTAATAAACCGAAAAGCTGGAATCAAGTCCAAGTTATAGAGGCCATAATACCTCCACTTTCACACGACTCCGACCAACCACTGAACTGGTCGTTGTGGTCAGTTGCTGTATAGTTTGTAATCCATTATTTATGTGATGCATTTGTGTGGTCAGGTGATACATGTCGATGAATTGTGACTAACTGTCACTGAGGTTGCACCCAGTATGTGATCGGTTGATATATTACATATTTGATCAGGTGATTTACCAATTGCATAATTAATAGCTCTATTCTAATGGTAATCAGCTGATGCATTTTTATAGTAATCAGCTGATGCATTGTTTACGTCCTCAGTGGGTAGGTGTCCCCTTGACACCCATTCTCTCACGGCAATGAGGGGAAGAAGAGAAAGAAGTCATTATACATGAGGGATGTGGGTTATTAGTTCCCATTGTTCAACAGCTTAGCAGGACCCTGTCATGTCATGTCTGCCTCTCTCTCTCTCTCTCTCTCTCTCTCTCTCTCTCTCTCTCTCTCTCTCTCTCTCTCTCTCTCTCTCTCTCTTTCTCTCCCTCCCTGATACCTTCGTTTCTCCTGTACTCCCCCTCAGACTTCTTAATACTTTCATCCGCAAAATGAGTCCATAACTTGAAGCAATAGAATGAAACTTAGAGAAGATGCAACACGAACGTATGCAAAGTTCATTTTGCAAGCCTTATTAAAGCAGAATAGAATAAATTACCTGTCGAAGATGTAAGCAAAAGACAATACCGTCATTTACGAATCAGCTGGACAAGCAATTGACATGAATAAGATTCAACTAATTACCACACACCAGCTAACTGTAATCCACACTTTTGCGTCTGTCAGCTTCTTGAGGACGATTAGGTGACAATGAGATATCCTGGTTAGTGGTAGTGGTAGTAGTAGTAGTAGTAGTAGTAGTAGTAGTAGTAGTGGTAGAAGCAGATAGTTGTGTTAGATATAGCAGTGATACACTGGAATAAGATGAATAGTTATAACTGGTTTAATGCTAATTAAGCTGAGGCAGTTATAGCCAATCTCTCTCTCTCTCTCTCTCTCTCTCTCTCTCTCTCTCTCTCTCTCTCTCTCTCTCTCTCTCTCTCTCTCTCTCTCTCTCTCTCTCTCTCTCTCTCCGCGCCCTCTTGTTCCCCCTCTACCTCTTCATAATTTACCATCACCCTCCAAACCTCCCCTCCTTCAAATCTCTTTCTCTTCCCTGCCACCCTCTTTTCCTTTCTCTAGTCCCAATTCTTCTTTTTTTCTCTCTCCTCTCTCCTCCTCATACCCCTTCATCTCCCTCTTCAACCAGCCTCCTCTCCTGTTACCTCCTTCTGTCTTCCCCTCCATCTCCCTATCACTCCACTTATTCTCCTCTCTTTCCTCTCTATTCCTTCTCTTTTCTTTCTCTGCTAACCTCTCCTCCTCTTCTCTGCTAAATCATCCACCCTTTCTCTAATATATACTTCTTCCAAATCTCTTCTCAACTGAGCCTTCCTCATCTTCTTATTTCTCTTTTACTGAATTATTCCTCTTCCTACCCATTTATAATCGTCATTCGATTCTTCTTTCATCACTTTCAGTTCTATGCGGATATTTCACATTCGTTTGTAACAAACTTTTGGATTTATGTTGGTTTGGTTTGGTTTAGTTAGGTTAGGTAAGGTTTAATTAGGTGAGCTTGGCCTCTTTCAATAAAAATTAGCACGATTGGTTAGCTGGTCCAGTGGTTAACACCACTGGACTCACTTGCCATAGGTTCGATCCCAACCCGTTCCGCGAGTTGTTTGCAACCATGTTATTACAGTTTTATGAGTCACGATAAGTGAGTGAAGGTCGTAAAATGTAGGATTTCCCTGACTAAAGTTTTGATAACCGAAAATTTGGCTAATAAATCCTGCCATAGCTAGAGGTGAAGCTGTGTCGACGACGGCATAATAGGTTACCACTTGTACCAAACAGCCCTTAACCAACTGATAGAGCGGTGAACATCTGATCCACAGTACCAGACACATAAACACCGAAACTCTTGACAGATGCCACAAAGTCTTAATTTACAAACTGAAAAGCCGGCTATGATATCAAAGAGAGAATCTGGCAAACAAGGCACCGAGAGTGAGATGGAGAATGTTAAACTGGAGGAAAGTAATAAGCAGAGGTTCCCATTCGTCAGCCCTTGATTCATTACTGTTGATACACAAATAACCCGCACATAGGAGAAAGAAACTTGTGACGACGTTTGGGTCTGACTTGGACCATTAACTAGACACACACTAACATATGAAGGTAAGGGAACCACTATATATACGAGAGGAGGGCAATGACGGGAAGAAGAGGAGGAAATAAAAATAAACGAAGGAAGTGGAGATAGTGGAGGAGGTAGTGCTGGTAATGGTAGTAGTAGTGGTAGTAGTAGTAGTGGTAGTAGTAGTAGTGGTAGTAGTAGTGGTAGTAGTAGTGGTAGTAGTAGTGGTAGTAGTAGTGGTAGTAGTAGTGGTAGTAGTAGTGGTAGTAGTAGTGGTAGTAGTAGTGGTAGTAGTAGTAGTGGTAGTAGTAGTGGTAGTAGTAGTGGTAGTAGTAGTGGTAGTAGTAGTAGTGGTAGTAGTAGTGGTAGTAGTAATAGTTGATGATATAACTCAACGATCTTTCTGAAGATATTCAATTATATATTCCAGTATTTACAAGTAATGCAAGACTAATTTTTCTGCCAAATAATACTGGATAACTTGGACAAGCAATTAGTATGATTTACTAAGTGGTTACATTAATTCAAAATCAAAAAGCTGAAAAGAGGGAACAAAAAAGAGACAAAGTGCCTAATGAACTAAGAGAGAGAGAGAGAGAGAGAGAGAGAGAGAGAGAGAGAGAGAGAGGTAACTCTAAAGAAAGAGAGAGGAGACTTAGAGATGGATATAATACTAAACATTACCCCGGAGACCTACACGAACAGGATATCGTCAGTGGTCAAGCCAACTTTCCCTTCCTTCGTATGTCAACAAACATCCTCCTCCTGGGTAAGCCAGACCCTCCCTCACTCTTTCCATCTACTGGTCAAGCCAAACTAGTCCTCCCTCCTTCGCTCTTAATCCAAGAAACTTTAGCTACATTTAACTTCCTACAATCAAACATTATTACCTAAGATTTCCCACACTACGTACGAACTCCATGGATTTAAAGCATGTTCATGGATGTCTCCGTCCCACTTTAGCAGATACCTACCTACATCTCAGTTTCCTCTCTTCTTCCCCCTCCTCCTGCTACTTTTCTTTCCTTTAATTCCTTCTCCTCCTTCGCCGTCTCTCCCCTTCCTCCCGAGCAGGTAACAACTACACGCTCTCCCTACCCTCTCTCCGCCTATCACTCCGCTATCAGGAGGCATGGGCACAGATTAGCCAAACAAGTGTAAACACAGAAGCTGACCGCTGACCTAATTTGTACAGGAGAAGACCCGAGTATAATGACAAGCGATACCCAAAAGGTATAAACAAAACCTGACACCACCTGACAACACCTCTTGACAGCACAAGCTGACAATACAATCTGGGAACACATCCTGACAACACAACTTCACAACACAGCCTGACAACACAGCCTGACAACACAGCGTAACAACGCAACTTCACAACACAGCCTGACAACACAGCCTAATAACACGACCTGACAACACAACCTAACAACACTACCTGACAACACAACCTAACAACAACCTAACAACAAAACCTGACAACACAACTTGACATCATAACCTGACAACACAGCATAACAACACAACCTGACAACACAATCTGACAACACAACCTGACATCACAACCTGACTACACATCCTAGCAAAACCTGACAACACAGTCTAACAACACAACTTGACAACACAAACTAACAACTCAACCTGACAACACAACAACACAACCTAACAACACTACCTGACAGCACAACCTAACAACAACCTAATAACACAACCTAACAACACAACCTGATAACACAACTTGACATCACAACCTGACAACACAACTTGACATCACAACCTGACAACACAGCATAACATCACAACCTGACTACACATCCTAACAAAACAACCTGACAACACAATCTAACAACACAACTTGACAACACAAACTAACAACACAACCTAACAACACAACCTGACAACACAATCTGACAACACAACCTGACATCACAACCTGACTACACATCCTAGCAAAACCTGACAACACAGTCTAACAACACAACTTGACAACACAAACTAACAACTCAACCTGACAACACAACAACACATCCTAACAACACAACCTAACAACACAATCTAACAACACAACTTGACAACACAAACTAACAACACAACCTAACAACACAACCTGACAACACAATCTGACATCACAACCTGACTACACATCCTAGCAAAACCTGACAACACAGTCTAACAACACAACTTGACAACACAAACTAACAACACAACCTAACAACACAACCTGACAACACAATCTGACAACACAACCTAACTAAATCATTCAGGACTGGGTCAAGTTGTGGACCCCCAGCAACACGTTACGCGCAGCTCAAGAGAATAAGATCGACACTTAACAAGTTTCTACTCACAGTTCTTCCTCTCTTCACTAATTTCTTGTCTACTTCTGTTTGATGCTGATGCGGGATTCTTGGTGAAAGGAATAGGATTTGTCCTCCCCTTCCTTGGATCGAACCTGATTGCCTCCCATTCTGCAGGCGCTGTATGTCCCTTCTTGGCTATTCTTCCTAATAATAATAATAATAATAATAATAATAATAATAATAATAATAATAATAATAATAATAATAATAAGTATTTCTGACACATGTGCAACAGGTAGGTATCTGTATTCTGAGGGACTGACCAGCTCAAAACTACGTTTTCAAAGGTAAAGGACTGATTACATCTTCACATCTCTACTGCTTCTGTTAACTCATCTGTACTTGACTGAAAAAGCCTACTCTGTAGGCGAAACGTTTCGGAATAAAGATACCCAACTGTTACACATGTGTCTTACTTATCACCCTGTCGGTATTGTGTAACATTTTCACATAAGAACATAAGAGAGAAGGAACACTGCAACAGGCCTACTGACCCATGCGGAGTAGGTCCATGTTCATTCCCCCCGGATAAGCCCAATGACCCACCCAGTCTGGTCACCTCCACTCAAGGAAGGACCACGGCACCAGACCCAGCAGCACAAGCTAGTCAGGTCCAACTCACACCCACCCACACCCACTCATGTATTTATCTAACCTATTATTAAAACTACACAACGTTTTAGCCTCAATAACTGTACTCGGGAGTTTGTTCCACTCATCCACAACTCTTACCAAACCAGTGCTTTCCTATATCCTTCCTGAATCTGAATTTTTCCAACTTGAAACCATTGCTGCGAGTCCTGTCTTGGCTGGAAATTTTCAGCACGCTATTTACTTCCCCTTTATTTATTCCTGTTTTCCATTTATACACCTCGATCATATCCCCCCATCCCCTAATTCTACGCCTTTCGAGAGAGTGCAGATTCAGAAATCATAGGGAAGATTTCTGATACATGGGATCGTCTTTGTCATCCTCCCCTGTACGTTTTCCAGAGCATTTATATCCATTCTGTAATACGATGACCAGAACTGAGCAGCATAGTCTAAATGAGGACTAACCAAGGATATATAGAGTTGAAGAACAACCTGAGGACTTCTATTATTTATACTTCTAGATATGAAGCCAAGAATTCTGTTAGCTTTATTGCGAACACTAATGCACTGTTGTCTTGGTTTTAGATTACTGCTAACCATAACTCCTAAATCCTTTTCTCAATCAGTAGTATTAAGATCTACATTATTTAGTTTATATGTCGCTTGGTTATTTTCCTGTCCAACATTTAGAACTTTGCATCTGTCTATATTAAACTGCATCTGCCACTTCTCCGACCATTGCATCAGTTTATTCAAATCATCCTGGAGTGCTCTAGTGTCCTCATTAGAATGAATTCGACGGCCTATTTTGGTGTCATCAGCAAATTTGCTTATGTCGCTATTTATTTCCTCATCTATGTCATTTATTTAAATTGTGAACAACAATGGGCCCAACACTGAACCCTGAGGAACACCGCTTGTGACGTGCCCCCATTCTGATTTCTCCCCATTTATGCAAACTCTCTGCTGCCTATTTGTCAGCCATGCCTCTACCCAGGAAAAAAAATTTCCTCCTATTCCGTGTGCCTTAAGTTCCCTCAATAACCTCTGATGTGGAACTCTATCGAAAGCCTTACTGAAGTCCATATACACAATATCATATTCATTACTATTCATTATACTTTTCTGTCGCTGCGGGATCCGTGAGAGAGATCCCCGTATTATATAATGGTAATCCCTTGTGGTTCAGTGCACTCAAGCGAAGTAGTGCAGAGTGCGGCATAAGTTGACAAGGCAGTTAAATATTAGAGTTCAAGCTATGGAGGGATATCAGAAGAGGCATTCACTAGTTATCATATAGAAACTGATATACAAATTTCTTTGAAAAAAAAAATGGTAAATTGTGACATGTAGAGGCAAAAGTGAAAATAAGATTTTTCAAAGGGACTGATATTGTAAAATATAAAGGCACATTATGCTTGAAGCCTCTCAGATGTTGTTTTATCAAGTTGCGCAAATAATCCGAACTTAGGAGAGTGAAACTTAGGACAACGTCCCGGTGCGACTTGAACCATTAATAAGTCACAAAGAGAAGCGCGAACGAACGAACTATCAGGTAAGGAGAGGGCGGTGAAATGGGGATAGACGAAGAATAGCGCCGGATAGGGGTGTCTCCAGACGCAGAAACAAAGCCAGGACTTAACCCAGTAGCTGAGCGCTTGATGGTGTAAGGCAAAACCATTCAGGGTGGGAACAGCTGGTAGGCGTAGAAGTTCAGGTCAAGTTACTGCCCTATTTTGAGCGACCCATTCTTAAAACTTATAAACACTTCTTTTGTTAGGTGAGTCGTGCATAGTTGTCGAAGTCTTCGATGAGCTGTTGCACAAAATTTGGGATTTGTCGTGGTGTGAAGTTTTATGGGGTGACGGAGGTGTATCTGAGAGTCTCAGTGCAGAGTCGAGGGTGACGTTCACTGTTCTTGTTGGTAGGTGTAGCGAAAAATTGTAGGTTCTGATGAAAATTAGACACATATGCAACATTTGGGTATCTTTATTTTAGACTTTTCGCCATCCAGTGGCTATATCAATGTAAATTCTTTGTTGTACATACGCACCCCATGTTCTTCAAATGGACCCCTTGTTCATATAAGTCTCTTTTTTTAAATAAACCATTTTTAAATAAACCATTACTGTGTTCTTGTTTATTTACCGAGAATTTGAAGATGAAGTATAACCTACAGAATTATAATATTTATTCTTCGTGGCTTCATGTCAAGAAATACACTGTAAATAATAAAAGATCAAAACTAATTTCAAACACAATTTGCTTTCTTGATAACTAATCTTGCTTCAGGGAAGCTGTAAAAAAACAGATGAGAGAAGTAAATGTGTGGGTGTGGGTGGGGCGAGTTTGACTTGCCTAGCATGGGCCATAATATATATCAATGGCATTATATACAGACATGTGTATTAATAAGTGTATTATGGCATTTTATTGAGACGTTTCGTCCAGTAGGACTTATACAGTCTCCAGAAAATGCAGTAAACTGCATATTGTATTATTAGCATGGCATAGTTCAGTAGGCTTACAACAGTGCTGTACTGTTCGTATGTTCAATAATCTAGGCCGGGCCACCCTGGAAGACATGGACCCTGGAGATACAGCCCTACTTCCTACCCCTTACTGCGCCCCTGATTCAACATAACACCTTCCAAAATTCATGTATTGTGCGGGATCATAGCGTCAGTGTTGTCGAATAACTGAAGGGACAGGATACCACAGTTGTCCATGTATTTTGAAACAAAGAGTAATCATTCATAACTATAAGCTATAACTATAACTATAACTATGAGTCATTCTCCTCTAGCCTGCAGTAAACTAAAGTCTATTTCAGGGGAAAACGAACTACAAAAACACAAAGCACTTATTTAGTAATAAATAAGACGTTGCAATGTATTACTTAGAACACACACATTCCATCATCTGATAGAAATAAGTGGAGTCTAATTGCCAAACTTTTAATATTTCACAAATTAATTATCTACCTTCAGGAAAGAAAGTGTCTGGTCTGGGAAATACTGCTTCAGGTACAGTATTTGAAACATTTCATCAACAAGGTTACCTGGAGGTTACCTGGAGGTTATTCCGGGGATCAACGCCCCCGCGGCCCGGTCCACGACCAGGCCTCCCGATGGATCAGGGCCTGATCAACTAGGCTGTTGCTGCTGGCCGCACGCAGTCCGACGTACGAGCCACAGCCCGGCTGATCCGGCACTGACTTTAGGTATCTGTCCAGCTCTCTCTTGAAGGCAGCCAGGGGTTTATTGGCAATTCCCCTAATACTTGATGGGAGGCTGTTGAACAGTTTTGGGCCCCGGACACTTATGGTGTTTTCTCCTCTTAGTGTACCAATGGCGCCCCTACTTTTTATTGGCGGCATTTTGCATCGCCTGCCCAGTCTTTTACTTTCGTAGGGAGTGATTTCTGTGTGCAGATTTGGGACCATTCCTTCCAAGATTTTCCAAGTGTAGATTATGATATATCTCTCCCTCCTGCGTTCCAACGAGTACAAGTCAAGTGCTTTCAAGCGTTCCCAGTAGTTAAGGTGCTTGACAGAACTTATACGTGCAGTAAAGGATCTCTGTACACTCTCTAGATCTGCGATTTCACCTGCTTTGTATGGAGATGTTAATGTACAGCAGTATTCCAGCCTAGAGAGAACAAGTGATTTGAAAAGGATCATCATGGGCTTTGCATCTCTCGTTTTGAAAGTTCTCATTATCCATCCTATCATTTTCTTTGCACGTGCGATCGTGGCACTGTTGTGATCCTTGAAAGTGAGATCCTCAGACATTACTACTCCCAGGTCCCTTACATTATTTTTCCGCTCTATTGTATGGCCGGAGTCAGTAGTATACTCTGTTCCAAGATTCTCTGGCTCAGGCAAAACCGTCGGCTCTCAAAGTGTCAGTGTTAACTAGGTTCTTAAGTTACACTACTGACTACATCACAATACCCAGTACATATCTAGATCCACGATATATAACTTCTATACATTGTCAGTGCAGCAGATGTATCATGCAAAACAAACTTTGACAATACTGAGAATGAACTGAAAGAAACTCACGAAAGACTTCAGCAGCTGAAGAAGAGTGCAGCTGGTCCACTGACAGCATGAATCAGCAATTAATCTGATGAAGGATGTCAAGATGATGTAACAAGGGTTCATGAACTTGACGAGTTTGATTATGGTAAATGTTAGGAAGAAATTATAGCCAACATACCCAACAACAGCACGTCACAACTTCGGGATCCTTTTCCAAATCACAAAAAAACAACACCCAAAAACAAGTACTCTGGCACGAGACCAGGTCATCGGGGGGGGGGGGGGTCATGGACCCCCAAAACACCCTCCAGGTATACTTCTTTTACACTTCTACGAACTTCTACTATACTTCCATGGACTTGTCAGATAGATGACTTAATGATTAAAAGCAACTTTTCAGAGTACCTGTACTTACTAGACTAGAATATTCTGCATAATGATAATCCTTTGAAATCTTCTAGGCATTCTTTCTTCAAACATCTTTCAGCAATAAAGTTGGTAGAATTACCGACAATATGTAAAGTAAAAGGACACAAGTGCAACTAATGTGACATTTATTGTGGCAACGTTTCGCTCTCCAGGAGCTTTATCAAGCCATTACAAACAATACATGGACACAGAGGGTATATAAAGGCTCTGAGTGAGGTGCAGTACTAGTGAGGTACCATTTCGATGTTCACTAGTGGTGGTGGTAGTAGTAGTAGTAGTAGTAACAAAAATAATACAATTGCTCTTCCTTATTGTATTATTTTTGTTACTACTACTACTACTACTACTACTACTACTACTACTACTACTACTACCACTAGTGAACATCGAAATGGTACCTCACTAGTACTGCACCTCACTCAGAGCCTTTATATACCCTCTGTGTCCATGTATTGTTTGTAATGGCTTGATAAAGCTCCTGGAGAGCGAAACGTTGCCACAATAAATGTCACATTAGTTGCACTTGTGTCCTTTTACTTTACAACTTTCAGCAAAGACTTGGCAGGCGGTTACCTACCTGTCCAGTCTGGCGGTGCAGCATATCCCCCACTGAAAAGTAGGGGCACCATTAGTACACTAAGAGAAAACACAATAAGCGTCCTGGGCCCAAGACTGTTCAATAGTCTCCCACCAGCCATAATGGGAATTACCAATAGACCCCTGGTTGTCTTCAAGAGGGAGCTGGACTGATACCTATAAAGTCGGTGCCGGATCAGCCTGTGGTTCGTAATCTGGACTAGGTGCGGCCAGCAGTAACAGCCTGGTTGATCAGGCCCTGGTGGATCAGGGCCTGATCAACCAGGCTGTTACTGCTGGCCATGGCGTGGTCATGGACAGGGCCGCTGGGGCGCTGATCCCCGGAATTCCCTCCAAGTAGACTCCAGGTAGACTCCAGGTAGGTAGACCTTAATACTTGAAATTCTTAAAAGCAACCAGCAATTCTCCCCAAAGCGCTGAAGCGAGAACTATGTCACAATATAACCCAGAGAGTTGCTGGAAGGCCAAACTCCACATTAATACACAGGACAAAATTACTCAATCATACTTACTCTTAGCTCTCTTTCACTCTTTCCAGTGACTGCGTGTTTTCCTCTTTCTTTGTACATCCCTCAACAGAAGTGTTGAAGCACAGACAAGTGTCTGACCTACACAACAGCACCGTGTGTGTGTGTGTGTGTGTGTGTGTGTGTGTGTGTGTGTGTGTGTGTGTGTGTGTGTGTGTGTGTGTGTGTGTGTGTGTGCGTGTGTGTGTGTGTGTGTGTGTGTGTGTGTGTGTGTGTGTGTGGAATTTGCCTAAAACATTTTATTTAGAGCCTTCTAAACTCTTCCTGGCCCCCTTCCCCAGCCATTCTGCCCGACCATCAGGGGGCATCCCTTTACCCCTTAAAGCCCCCTTCATGACCAGGTGGGGAAGAGAGACACTCACAAATCTCACCCCCCAGACTCCAGGGGGAGTCAGCCTCTCACAATGGGTCACTGACGTGGATCCTGCTGACACAGTGAATGAAACTGTATATTCTAGATATTCTTATCGATCGCACTTAAATTTGTAGCCTCTTTATCCCCCTTTTGTAGCGGACGCTTCTGGCCAATTTCGTCATTTACATATATAAATCATAGTTGTTTCGTGCACATATAAGAGTTAGCGAATATACATGATCTTGGTTGAAAACTCGGGAGAAAAGAGGAGAGACACGCGGGAGATACCATTAAACAAGCGAGGAAAAACAGTCTTGTCAGCCTGTGTCCGGGCAACGGGCGGTCCACCTCTGGAGTCATGTGCGGCCTTCTACTGTATGGGACACCAGTCCTTCGGTTGAATTAGATGATGCGTTTTATAGGCTTATGCACAGCTTCCTTGACCTGCCTTGACCTGATAAAGCTCTACACATATCGGAAAGTTGTCCCAACTAAAGCTTCCTCTGCAAGATGTATCTTGTCTTCACGAGTTTCCTCTGACGTGGGATGAAATGGATTACTTTTCTAGCATTAATTCAGGCTTTAAAGACGACTTTTTTTTAGTTCTGCTAATGAAAAATTTACGTAAAGCATATAAATAGACATAAATCATATAAATAATTCACATTAAGCATGTAATTAATTCATATAATGCATGTAAATAATTCGAATAAAGCATGTAAATCCAAGAGAAAGAAAGTACCGAAAATAATTCGGATTAATTATTGAATTAGTAATGAAAGTAGTACTTGTAGATTATTGATAATAATATTAGTAATAGCAGTAGTAGAAGCACTAGTAATAGTAGTAATAATAGTGGTGGTAGCAGTAGTAGCAGTGGTAACAAAAATAGTAGTTATTCATTATTATTATTATTATTATTATTATTATTATTATTATTATTATTATTATTATTATAATTATTATTATTATTATTATTATTATTATTATTATTATTATTATTATTATTATTATTATTATCATGAACGTGACAGCTAGTTAATGTGAATAAAGTGTTCCAGTGGACAGCAGAAAAAAATATTGTGTTCAACGTAGAAAAATTTCCCTTACATCATTTTGGAAAATTTGAGGAAATATATGCTATAACGGAATATGTAACTAATTCTAACCACTAACAGAAGGAAAAACTACCGCGAAGGATCTGGAAGCGATAATACCAGAGGATCTCACTTTCAACAGTGTCATAATCACAACTGTGAGGAGTAAATGGTGGGCTGGATAATGAGAACCTTCAAAACAAAGGATGTTAAACACTTGCTGTCTCTAGGCTGGAATATTGCTGTCAACTAACAGTCGTTCGAAATTGCTGATCTAGAGAAGGCACAGAAAACCTTCACTACATGTTTAAGTTCAGTAAATCACATAAATTACCGACAATGTTTAAAGTTCCCTGACTTGTATTCCTTGAAATAAAGGCGAGAAAGATACATCGTACTTTACACCTGGAAAATCATGGAATTATTGGTCCCAAATCTGCCCACAGTTATCACTCCCTACGAGAGCAAAAGGCAGACAGTGCATTATACCCCCATTGAAGAGCCATTAGTACACTGAGAGGCAGCTTAATAAGTGTAAGGGGCCCAAGATTACTCATCCTCCCATCATATATAAAACTGATTACAAATAGATCCCTTGTTGTCTTCAAGAGAAACAAAATAGGTTCTTAAAGTCATTTGCTAATGATCCAGCATGTTGTTCGTACGTTGTACTGCGTGCGGTAAACAGTTTATCTGGAGAGAGAGAGTTCCGGGGGTCAACGCCCCCGCGGCCCGGTCTGTGACCAGGCCTCCTTAGGTCAGTGTCCCAGGATGCGACCCACACCAGTCGACTAATACCCAGGTACCCATTTTACTGATGGGGAACATAGACAACAGGTGGAAAGAAACACGTCCAATGTTTCTACTCTGGCTGGGAATCGAACCCAGGCCCTCACCGTGTGAAGCGAGAGCGTTAACCACCAGGCCACCAGAGCCCTTACTGCCAGTTGCTCAAGAAACTTGACCAGGGAGCGAGCCGCGGGAGGGGTGTCCTTCGGAACACTCTTCTGGTGGATTTCAGGAGGTAGAAGTAGTAGCAGTAATAGCAGTAGTTTTAGTAGAAATTGTAGTATTAAGACAAAAATATTACTAGTAATAGCAGCAGCAGTAGTAGTAGTAGTAGTAATAATAGTAGTAGTAGCTGCAATAGTAGTGGTTGTAGTAGTAGTAGCAATAGTACCAGTAGCAGTAACAGCATTAGTAGTAGCAGTAGTAGTGATGAAACAAAAAGAATTGAAGCTGAGAACTAAGGAAGTTTAAGCTGTAAATCTTCTTAGTAAACTTTTCAGTCTAAGCCCAGTAAGTTTTAAATAAGCTAAGGGTTGGAGCTGCTGATTTCTGGCTAATTGGGTTTCTGAAATTGGATCTTCAAAGTTGGGTCTCGCTAGTTGCGACTTGAGGGCCGGAATGCAAGGAAAACTTGATCTTAAAAACCAGATTTTGGAAAGCTGGATCTTTAACTGACTTACGAAATCGTAATGACGCGATTGCAAGCAAACCATACCACGGACGGGGCTTGAACCCGCGGTTAGAGTCGTAAAACTCCAGACTGGAAATTAAAAACCGGATCTTCAGAACGGGGTTTTTAAAAACCGGTCTTGAAAATTGGGCTTTGAAAATCGCTTATTAGAAGGAAGAAAGTTTTAAGATTTATAAATCAGTTTCGAGCTTTAGTTGGGTCTTGAAAACCTGATTTTGGAAACTTGATCTTGAGAACTTAATCTTGGGAACTTGATCTTGGGAACTTGATCTTGGGAACTTGATCTTGGGAACTTGATCTTGAAAACTGTGGTCATGCATTAACCAAAATAAATTAACTTATTCTCTCATTAAAATTCTGTCCTTGATACAAGCACAGCAAACAAAAATAAAGGGACAGCTAATATAAAATACACATCAGTGATAAAATTAATAATATTTAGTGTTTATACAATTGACGTCGCAAAGGAAAAATATGAGGATCTGAACCTCCCCCGCCCCCCATAATCTTTCCCAGAACCCCGATAATAATAATAATAAATAACATTATCATTAATAAAGATTCTGGATAAGTCTCCCAGCCTTCCTGTTCAACCAGACTGCCACGTCTAAGTCTCCTATACAGAAATTCTACAGTCAACACAGGTTTGTGTACTCTCTCATACTCGACTTTAAATATTGTTGTTAAAGTGTGTTTTTGGTATGGGAAGTGTTAAAATCTCGTGGATCATTCAGCGGAAAGAGTGATGGAGGCTCGATCCTCCGCTCGCTAACCGCGAAGCAGTCTCTCTGTCTACCTATGATCGGTTATTTGCTGTAAACATTTACGATTATGGTACTAGTGTGACAGCTGGCCTCTGACTGTAATACTCAGCCACCTGTCCTCCTAGAGCCGCTGACTGTAATACTCAGCCACCTGTCCTGCTAGAGCCGCTGACTGTAATACTCAGCCACCTGTCCTCCTAGAGCCGCTGACTGTAATACTCAGCCACCTGTCCTCCTAGAGCCTCTGACTGTAATACTCAGCCACCTGTCCTCCTAGAGCCGCTGACTGTAATACTCAGCCACCTGTCCTGCTAGAGCCGCTGACTGTAATACTCAGCCACCTGTCCTCCTAGAGCCGCTGACTGTAATACTCAGCCACCTGTCCTCCTAGAGCCGCTGACTGTAATACTCAGCCACCTGTCCTCCTAGAGCCTCTGACTGTAATACTCAGCCACCTGTCCTCCTAGAGCCGCTGACTGTAATACTCAGCCACCTGTCCTCCTAGAGCCGCTGACTGTAATACTCAGCCACCTGTCCTCCTAGAGCCTCTGACTGTAATACTCAGCCACCTGTCCTCCTAGAGCCGCTGACTGTAATACTCAGCCACCTGTCCTGCTAGAGCCGCTGACTGTAATACTCAGCCACCTGTCCTCCTAGAGCCGCTGACTGTAATACTCAGCCACCTGTCCTCCTAGAGCCTCTGACTGTAATACTCAGCCACCTGTCCTCCTAGAGCCGCTGACTGTAATACTCAGCCACCTGTCCTGCTAGAGCCGCTGACTGTAATACTCAGCCACCTGTCCTCCTAGAGCCGCTGACTGTAATACTCAGCCACCTGTCCTCCTAGAGCCGCTGACTGTAATACTCAGCCACCTGTCCTCCTAGAGCCTCTGACTGTAATACTCAGCCACCTGTCCTCCTAGAGCCGCTGACTGTAATACTCAGCCACCTGTCCTCCTAGAGCCGCTGACTGTAATACTCAGCCACCTGTCCTCCTAGAGCCTCTGACTGTAATACTCAGCCACCTGTCCTCCTAGAGCCGCTGACTGTAATACTCAGCCACCTGTCCTCCTAGAGCCGCTGACTGTAATACTCAGCCACCTGTCCTCCTAGAGCCGCTGACTGTAATACTCAGCCACCTGTCCTCCTAGAGCCGCTGACTGTAATACTCAGCCACCTGTCCTCCTAGAGCCTCTGACTGTAATACTCAGCCACCTGTCCTGCTAGAGCCGCTGACTGTAATACTCAGCCACCTGTCCTCCTAGAGCCGCTGACTGTAATACTCAGCCACCTGTCCTCCTAGAGCCGCTGACTGTAATACTCAGCCACCTGTCCTCCTAGAGCCGCTGACTGTAATACTCAGCCACCTGTCCTCCTAGAGCTAACTTCGAAATATTACAATTAGAAAAAAAATAACTTCTTATAACATACTACAAAGCTAATACATGAAATATTACAAAACAGTGATACAAACTTTTTTTTCTGCAGAGATCAGTTTTTCAGGCTAGAGCTGTTATCCTACCTCAGCTCATTTTAAAGCCCAGTCCTATCTGAGGTATACTACCCCCCCAGGATGCGACCCACAACAGTCAACTAACACCCAGGTAAATACTTATTGCTAGATGAACAGGGGGCAGCAGGTGTAAGGAAACATGCTCAACGTTTCCACCCGACAGGGAATCGAACCTCAGACACTCGGTATGTGAGCCGAGTGCGCTACCAACCAAGCCACGGGTCACTTCTAAGGATGAACAGAAAATGGAGACTCACCGAGCATTTTAATACTATGGTTAACTTTTCATATTCCTTGGCTCTCAGATACAGTGAAATACTGACATTGCTGAGGAGGATGAACTGCCATGATACAGGAAAAATTAATAATTTTTAACTCAAATAACGAGGAATATAGACTAACAGGAGCGAACACCACCCTAGATAATCCCCTCTTAACAAATACTCCGTCTAATGATTGTTATGAAGAGTAAGGAGCTGGATTAGGAGTGATGGAATCAAATTCATTCACGATATTAAAGGTAGATGTGATAGTGGAGACGAGGCCAGAAATAGTGAGGGAAATGTAGATAAGACAGACAAACAGAAACAGACACAGACACACACACACACTCACACACACACACAAACACACACACACACACACACACACACACACACACACACACACACACACACACACACACACACACACACACACACACACACACACACACACACACACACACACACAAAACACTCTAAACCAAAACACCCATGCCACATCCAATGCCCCCACCCACTGCATTACAAACTCCACCCCCACAGCACCCACCCATAGTTCCTTATCAGGTCTCCCACTTCCCCAACCCCAATACACCTCCCAGACCACAATCTTAGAAAAGAAGTTGAAGGTGTGGTATACAAATGCAGATGGAATAACAAATAAGTATGAGGAGTGGCACGAAAGAATCAAGGAGAAATCCCCAGACATAATAGCACTCACAGAAACAAAACTCACCAGAATAATAACAGATTCAATCTTTCCATCCGGATATCAAATCCTAAGGAAAGACAGAGGGAGGAGAGGGGGAGGAGGAGTTGCACTGCTCATTAAAAAACAGTGGGGGGTTGAGAAAATGGAAGGAATGGATGGCACGGGCGAAAGGGACTACTTAGTAGGAACAATCCAGTCTGAGGGACATAAGGTGATAATTGCAGTAATGTACAACCCACCACAGAACTGCAGGAGGCCAAGAGAAGAATACGATGAGAGCAACAGAGCAATGGTCGACACACTAGCCGAGGTGGCCAGGAGAGCACACATGGGAAGAGCAAAGTTACTAGTTATGGGTGATTTCAATCACAAGGAGATTCACTGGGAAAACATGGAGCCCCATGGGGGTCCCGAAACCTGGAGAGCCAAGATGATGGATATGGTACTGGAAAACCTCATGCATCAACATGTTAGAGACACTACCAGAGAGAGAGAAGAGGATGAACCAGCAAGACTGGACCTTGTATTCACCTTGAGTAGTTCTGACATCGAGGATATCATGTATGAAAGGCCCCTGGGAGCTAGTGATCATGTGGTTCTGTGCTTCGACTACATAGTTGAGCTCCAAGTGGAGAGAGCAACAGGAATAGGGTGGGAAAAACCAAACTACAAAAGGGGTAACTACTCAGGCTTGAGGAACTTCTTTCAAGACATTCAGTGGGAGAGGGAACTGACAGGAAAACCAGTACAAGAAATGATGGACTATGTGGCAACAAAATGCAAGGAGGCAGAGGAGAGGTTTGTTCCCAAGGAAAACAGAAATAATGGGAAGAACAGAACGAGTCCTTGGTTCACCCAAAGGTGTAGGGAGGCAAAAACTAGGTGTACTAGAGAATGGAAAAGGTACAGATGACAGAGAACTCAGGAAAATAAAGAGATTAGCCGAAGAGCCAGAAACGAATATGCACAGATAAGAAGGGAGGCTCAGCGGCAATACGAAAATGACATAGCATCGAAAGTCAAGACTGACCCGAAGCTGTTGTACAGCCACATCAGGAGGAAAACAACAGTCAAGGACCAGGTAATCAGACTGAGGAAGGGTGATGGGGAATTCACAAGAAACGACCGGGAGGTATGTCAGGAGCTCAACACAAGATTTAAAGAAGTATTTACAGTGGAAACCAGTAGGACTCCAGGAAATCAGAGCAGGGGGGTGCACCAGCAAGTGCTGGATGAGGTACATATAACCAAGGAGGAGGTGAAGAAGCTGCTATGCGAACTTGACACCTCAAAGGCGGTGGGACCAGACAACATCTCTCCATGGGTCCTTAAAGAGGGAGCAGAGATATTGTGTGTACCATTAACAAAGATCTTCAACACACCATTAGAAACTGGGCAACTGGCCGAAGTATGGAAGATGGCAAATGTAGTCCCAATTTTTGAAAAGGGAGACAGACATGAGGCACTAAACTACAGACCTGTATCACTAACGTGTATAGTATGCAAGGTCATGGAGAAGATCGTCAGGAGGAGAGTGGTGGAGCACCTGGAAAGAAACAAGTGTATAATTGACAACCAGCATGGTTTCAGGGAAGGAAAATCCTGTGTCACAAACCTACTAGAGTTTTATGACAAGGTGACAGAAGTAAGACAAGAGAGAGAGAGAGGGGTGGATCGACTGCATTTTTTTGGACTGCAAGAAGGCCTTCGACACAGTTCCTCACAAGAGGTTACTGCAAAAGCTAGAGGATCAGGCACACATAACAGGAAAGGCACTACAATGGATCAGAGAATACCTGACAGGGAGGCAAAAACGAGTCATGGTACGTGATGAGGTGTCAGAGTGGGCGCCTGTGACAAGCGGGGTTCCACAGGGGTCAGTCCTAGGACCTGTGCTGTTCTTGGTATATGTGAATGACATAACGGAAGGGATAGACTCAGAAGTGTCCTCGTTTGCGGACGATGTGAAGTTAATGAGAAGAATCAAATCGGATGAGGATCAGGCAGGACTACAAAGAGACCTGGACAGGCTACAAGCCTGGTCCAGCAACTGGCTCCTTGAGTTTAACCCTGCCAAATGCAAAGTCATGAAGATTGGGGAAGGGCAAAGAAGACCGCAGACACAATATAGTTTAGATGGCCAAAGTCTGCAAACCTCACTCAAGGAAAAAGATCTGGGGGTGAGTATAACACCGAGCATATCTCCCGAGGCGCACATCAATCAGATAACTGCTGCAGCATACAGGTGTGGGCAAACCTATGGATAGCATTCCGATACCTCAGTAAGGATTCGTTCAAGACTCTGTATACCATTTACGTCAGGCCCAAACTGGAGTATGCAGCACCAGTTTGGAATCCACACCTAGTCAAGCACGTCAAGAAATTAGAGAAAGTGCAAAGGTTTGCAACAAGACTAGTACCAGAGCTAAGGGGATTGTCCTACGAAGAAAGGTTGAGGGAAATCGGCCTGACGACACTGGAGGCCAGGAGGGTCAGGGAGACATGATAACGACATATAAAATACTGCACAGAATAGACGAGGTGGACAAAGACGGGATGTTCCAGAGATGGGACACAGACACAAGAGGTCACAATTGGAAGTTGAAGACTCAGATGAATCAAAGGGATGTTAGGAAGTATTTCTTCAGTCATAGAGTAGTCAAGCTGTGGAATTGCCTAGAAAGTGAAGTAGTGGAGGCGGGAACCATACATAGTTTTAAGGCGAGGTATGATAAAGCTCATGGAGCAGGGAGAGAGAGGACCTAGCAGCAATCAGTGAAGAGGCAGGGCCAGGAGCTATGACTCGACCCCTGCAACCACAAATAGGTGAGTACAAATAGGTGAGTACACACACATACACACACACACAAACACACACACACACACACACACACACACACACACACACACACACACACACACACACACACACACAGAGGAGGAGAGGGCAATATCAGTGTTTATCCATGGGCTTCAGGAGAGAGAGGAAAGGACACACACTGAAAGGCGGCAGGAAGAAAGAAAGGAGATTGAGAAAATTATCACGGAAATAGGTGAAGAAGAGATGTACGAGATTGTAAATTTTCAGAGAATAGGGGGGAACTTGAAGGGGAGAAACCCACCGATCAAGCTGATTCTCAGGATGGAAACAGTGCGGAACAGAATCCTCCAAGAGAAACCATGGTTGAAATACTCGGAAGAGTACAAGAGGGTGTTCCTAGACAGAGACAGAACACAAACAGAACGATAGCAGCTGAGGGAGAGGACAAAAAAGTGAAAGGAGCTAGGAAAGGAGACAAGGATGGAACCAGCAGAGGTCAGTCAGAGCAGAACAGAGCAGCAAGGGCAAGCACATGCACAACTATCCTCGGAACCCCACAACCTATCACACCATCCCAACACACACCACAATCCATACCCACAGCTTCCACCCAACACCGAGCTATAGAATCCCACAGTATGCTACCATGTCTCCCACCCTCACAGGCCCCCCAAACCACAGTGTTGGAAAGGAAACTGAAGGTATGGTACACAAACGCTCATGGAATAACAAATAAGTGGGAGGAGTGGCACGAAAGAGTCAAAGAGGCATCACCGGACATTATAGCTCTCACAGAAACCAAGCTTACAGGTATGATAACAGATGCCATCTTTCCAATGGGATACCAGATCCTGAGGAAAGACAGAGGGAACAGGGGGAGTGGAGGAGTGGCACTGCTGATCAAAAACCGATGGAATTTTGATGAGCTGGAGAGAGGAGACAGTGGAGAAGAAAGTGATTACATGGCAGGAACGCTTCACTCTGGAGGTCCCAAGGTGGTAATAGCAGTGATGTATAACCCACCACAGAACAGCAGGAGGCCAAGGCAAGAGTACGACGAGAGCAATAGAGCGATGGTTGATACACTGGCTGCAGTGGCCAGAAGAGCTCATGCATGAAGGGCAAAGCTCCTGATGGGTGACTTTAACCACAAGGAGATCGATTGGGAGAACTTGGAGCCACATGGGGGCCAAGATACATGGAGGGCTAAGATGATGGAGGTAGTACTGGAAAACTTCATGTACCAACACATAAGGGACACTACAAGAGAGAGAGGAGAGGATGAACCAGGAAGACTGGACTTAGTATTCACCTTGAGTAGTGCAGATATTGAGGACATCACATATGAAAGACCCCATGGGGCCAGCGATCATGTGGTTTTAAGCTTCAAATACACAGTAGAGCTACAGGTGGAGGGGGAAGCAGGAAAGCCAGGACGAATGAAGCCAAACTACAAGAAAGGGGACTACATGGGAATGAGGAACTTCCTGAACGGGGTTCAGTGGGACAGAGGACTGGCAGGGAAGCCAGTTATTGAGATGATGGAATATGTAGCAACAATGTGCAAGGAGGCTGAGGAGAGGTTTGTACCCAAGGGTAACAAGAATAATGAAAAAGCCAGGATGAGCCCATGGTTCAGCCAAAGGTGCAGGGAGGCAAAAACCAAGTGTGCTAGAGAATGGAAAAAATATAGAAGGTAAAGGACCCAGGAGAATAAGGAGAGCAGTCGTAGAGCCAGAAACGAATATGCACAGATAAGAAGGGAGGCCCAACGACAATATGAAAACGAAACTGTTATACAGCCACATCAGGAAGAAAACAACAGTCAAGGACCAGGTAATCAGGCTAAGGAAGGAAGGAGGAGAGACAACAAGAAATGACTGTGAAGTATGTGAGGAACTCAACAAGAGATTCAAAGAAGTGTTCACGGAGGAGACAGAAGGGGCTCCAGAAAGACGGAGAGGTGGGGCACACCACCAAGTGCAGGACACAGTGCACACAACTGAGGAAGAAGTGAAGAGGCTTCTGAGTGAGCTAGATACCTCAAAGGCAATGGGGCCAGATAACATCTCCCCATGGGTCCTGAGAGAGGGAGCAGAGGCGCTATGTGTACCCCTAACAACAATATTCAATACATCTATCAAAACAGGGAGATTGCCTGAGGCATGGAAGACAGTAAATGTAGTCCCAATCTTTAAAAAAGGAGACAGACATGAAGCACTTAACTACAGACCAGTGTCACTGACATGTATAGTATGCAAAATCATGGAGAAGATTATCAGGAGAAGAGTGTTGGAACACCTAGAAAGGAATGATCTCATCAACAGCAGCCAACATGGTTTCAGGGACAGGAAATCCTGTGTCACAAACCTACTGGAGTTCTATGACATAGTGACAGCAGTAAGACAAGAGAGAGAGGGGTGGGTGGATTGCATATTCTTGGACTGCAAGAAGGCGTTTGACACAGTTCCACACAAGAGATTAGTGCAAAAACTGGAGGACCAAGCAGGGATAACAGGGAAGGCACTACAATGGATCAGGGAATACTTGTCAGGAAGACAGCAGCGAGTCATGGTACGTGGCGAGGTGTCAGAGTGGGCACCTGTGACCAGCGGGGTCCCACAGGGGTCACTCCTAGGACCAGTGCTGTTTCTGGTATTTGTGAACGACATGACGGAAAGAATAGACTCTGAGGTGTCCCTGTTTGCAGATGACGTGAAGTTGATGAGAAGAATTCACTCGATCTAAGACCAGCCAGAACTACACAGGGATCTGGACAGGCTGCAGACTTGGTCCAGCAATTGGCTCCTGGAGTTCAATCCCATGAAGATTGGGGAAGGGCAAAGAAGACCGAAGACGGAGTACAGTCTAGGGGGCCAGAGACTACATACCTCACTCAAGGAAAAAGATCTTGGGGTGAGTATAACACCAGGCACATCTCCTGAAGTGCACATCAACCAAATATCGGCTGCAGCATATGGGCGCCTAATAAACCTCAGAACAGCATTCCGACACCTTAATAAGGAATCGTTCAGGACCTTGTACACCGTGTACGTTAGGCCCATATTGGAGTATGCGGCACCAGTTTGGAACCCACACCTAGCCAAGCACGTAAAGAAACTAGAGAAAGTGCAAAGGTTCGCAACAAGACTAGTCCCAGAGCTAAGAGGTATGTCCTACGAGGAGAGGTTAAGGGAAATCAACCTGACGACACTGGAGGACAGGAGAGATAGGGGGGACATGATAACGACATACAAAATACTGAGAGGAATTGACAAGGTGGACAAAGACAGGATGTTCCAGAGATTGGACACAGTAACAAAGGGACACAGTTGGAAGTTGAAGACACAGATGAATCACAGGGATGTTAGGAAGTATTTCTTCAGCCACAGAGTAGTCAGTAAGTGGAATAGTTTGGGAAGCGATGTAGTGGAGGCAGGATCCATACATAGCTTTAAGCAGAGGTATGATAAAGCTCACGGTTCAGGGAGAGTGACCTAGTAGCGACCAGTGAAGAGGCGGGGCCAGGAGCTCGGACTCGACCCCTGCAACCTCAACTAGGTGAGTACAACTAGGTGAGTACACACACACACACACTCATCCATCTAAACACCCGAATAGGTTCTTCCACTCACAGCACTTGTAGAACATCCAATTCATCCAACACCTGTCGACAACATGCTGGAGCTGTGTTGACTGGGTTCAAGGAGTGAGGTCAGCGAGACACAGCTTACTGATAACAATACAGGACCTCTGGGGTCGCCTTTGTTGATCTGCTGCCCATATTATTGGTAGGTGAAAACAAGTTGATCTGTGGAACAGATGTCATTTATTTTGATTATACTTATTTTTTTTTAATTTTAAGGGATCTAATTTATTATTCATTTCTACAAATATTGCATTAAGATCATGAATATGTTAAGAAATTACTTTTGAACTTACATGTGATGGTAATTTGTCAGACTTTTTTGGGGGATTCTAGGTAACCTACCCATATGCTTCTATGTATAATAAATTATGTAACTGTATTTATGTGTACCTATACCTTAATAAACTTACTTATTTACTTACTAAATGTCATTTTGTTAGTTTGTTATATTTATTGTGTATCTACTGAACGTGAGTCATTATTGCGCATTTCTCCAGTAAACTAAACGTATACAGACGTCAAATTCGAAAAAGACTTTAAAGGCAAAAATCATCCCTATGTGACGAGAATATCCTTTATTCTTTCTATAAAATAGAGTGAGAATTATATTAAAAAATTTTAACCTGCCGTTTATTTGTGGTTTTGTTGTAAAATCACTAATGCCGTGTACTGAATAATGTGTTGTTTAACTTGTGAAATCGCAGTGACACTTGTAAAACTATCATGGTACGGAATAGGGATCGAACCCATGGCAAGCCATTCCTAAACCTAACAGACCAGTACGTTGTTATCCAATGTACCATGCCGGCTTAACATCATGGCTTTGTAAGGGACTTGAGCTAGATCACGCCACAGCTTTTCTGGTGTGAGATTCGTCTGTAAAATCTGCATTTTGATAGACCTCGTGTGTGTGGAAATACAACTACTGTAGTTGGATGAATCTTATTAAGCCTCTGTGGCCTACTAGTTTTAGAACTGGTTTATCATGGGTTCAAACCTCACTCCGTTCTGTGAGTTATTTGATTTTTAATGCAATTTACGACAGTGTACGTATGTTAAAGTGATAGGTGCCATTTGAGCCTCTGTAGAAAAGTGGTGTTTTCACTGGCTACATAGATTTCCCTTTCATATTTTTTGCCCTTTTGTAATTCTTACGGGGCTACAAATAACGCTTTCAGTATATATAGAAGATGCCCGATCATTAATTCTCCAGCTGTGCCATGATCATCAACTGAACTATCGCAGCAAGTGTGGAGAGGGTTGATATGCAGAGTATTAGTGAAGTAGTCGTCGGAGTTTGAAAGTAAGTTTGAAAGGTGTTGGTAACTGCGATGTGTGGTAAACGACTTCAAAGAATGAAAATATACTTGTAGTTAAGCTGTTACCAGTATTGTTGAAATAACTGTTACTTCGTGTTTTCTAGAGCTCCGGGACTCATTTAACAAAGGCAGTACAGAAATATTGCAGGAAATAACAAAAATGGGGGAAAAAGTAAGATGAACATAGTGAAGAGTCGATTGCGTGACTGACAGACAAGTGTATTTTGTAATGGATATAACGAAATTCAGCAAAATAATATAATAATAAGACAGGTAACTGGCGTAAGACACGCGAGTAACGATTTACGGATATCTTTGACATACATGTGATCTTTTCGAGGATTCTGCTCTTGGAGGCCAGGCTTCCTTGCCGATTGTCTGTTGAACCAGGCTGTTACTGGTGGGAGAAAGGGGGTGAGTATAGAACTAGGCTGTGGCTTACAGACCACACGACCACAACAGTCACGACCGCCATAGCCAGAAAATAATTAAAAACTACCACTCTGAGCTACCATAATCACCACAAACAGGACCACCCAAGCCACGACCACCACAGGATCACCACAACCACGACCACCACAGGACCAGCACAGCCACGACCACCACAGGACCACCACACAACTACCACAGATGCGACCACCACATGACCACAACAGTCACGACCACCATAGCCAGAAAAGAAGTAAAAACTACCACTCTGAGCCACCACAATCACCACAAACAGGACTACCCAAGCCACGACCACCACAGGAGCACAACACTTACGACTACGACAGCCAAAACCACAATTGTCCACAGCACCACAGTTTGGCCCACAACTAACACCACCAGGTAAACTAAAAAGTCCACCACTGATACAACGAAAACAACACCACCACACCCAATACCGCCACAGTGTAACACCATCGAAGGACCAAAATAGCCACCAACACGTCAACCGCAGCACATTTTCCGGCCCCCGGGGGGGGCGTTAACCCCCAAAACCCTCTCCAGGTATACTCCAGGTATAACATCCAGCGCAACCACAGGATCACCACCGCCACGATCACACCAACACTCACTTCCAACGCCGCCACAGGACCACCACAACCATAATTATCATAATTAGGACCACAACTAAAGCCACAACTGGACCACCACAGCAAGGACCACCACAGAACCACAAAATTACCACCACGAAGCTTATTATATTCCAACTGCAAGAACCTCACAGGACCACCACAGTCAGAACCACCAGTCAGAATCACTACAGGGCTACCACAGTCAGAACCACAACAGGACCACCACAGATGGTCATTTAACCTTCACCTCAGGATAGCAAACATCGATACTCATAAGCTGCTTATCCCAGACACCGCCTGTGTTTGACCAAGTGGTGCTCAGGGATACTGGAGAGGGATTGTGTTTACTCTCTCTTCCTCTCTCTCACACACACACACACTCACATGTGTGTGTGTGTGTGTGTGTGTGTGGGAGGTTAGACATCTTATAACATCCATCTTTCTCTTCCTCCATTCTTTTCTCTTTCCTCTACCTCCTGTATATAATTTCTCAGCCGCCCTCTCTGGGATGATGGAGATTTATTTCTTCATAAAAATTCCATTTCTCCCGTGTATGTGATAGGCTATCATGAGAGATGGCAGTTCCCAAGGGATCGTAACTCCAGCTATACTGGAAGATCTGAAGCTCCCGTAGCTGGACCTTTGTTGGACTGTTGGACAATATCTTCATTTTTCTCAATTGAAGTCTCCCAACTTTGGCTGGCAGATTTCAACATCTTGTAGCAGTAAAACAACAAAATAATGGTTTTTTTTCATAAAAGCGAGAAACTTTGTGGATATATAACTACACATGTATGGTCATTATGAGAAAAATTGGATATGGAGGCACCGTTAAAATAGTCTGTGGTGTCTGACAGCCATTTTGAATCGGCCATTACCGGTGAGTACATTTTCAAGAATATCTCCACAAACATTATTCGTATCAAGATAGTAAATGTATGTGTTCAATGGTTTTGATGGTCAAGAATTCCAATAAAACAATTTCCAACAATGGGAAAAGATGTTTAGTTGTTATTGCAGCAACCATGTTGAAAGTCTGTGGTATTATTATTTGCTTGTTGGTATTAGTACACATACACTAAATGGTTATAGTATTTATAGGTATTGATTTCATTGCTGCACATTTGTGCTTTAAAGAATAGGAAGCCAGATAAACTTACTATTTAGGTTTGAAATAGATGTTTATATTTGATAAACTCATTTTTGACTGTTTTAAAAAGCTCTTGAAATTGTAAACATTTAAACTGTAAATAATTCTCACACAAACTGCATGAAGGTATACATTAGACACTAGAAACTGTATGAAAAATAACTGCTTGACCTGTGAGGATGTGTAGTACTCCTCTTGATCTGGGACAGTATGTGGGACTCCTATTCACCTGGGACATTGTGTGGGATTCCTTTTGACCTGGGACAGTATGTGGGACTCCTCTTGACCTGGGACAGTATGTGGGACTCCTGTTGACCTGGGACATTGTGTAGAACTCCTCTTGACCTGGGACAGTGTGTGGGATTTCTCTTGATCTGGGACAGTGTGTGGGACCCCTCTTGACCTGAGGCAGTGTGGGACTCCTCTTGACTTGGGACAGTGTGTGGGACCCCTGTTGACCTGAGACCGTGTGTGGGACTCCTCTCGACCTGGGACTGAATGTTATAGGAATGCAATTAGAAGCCTGAGTTGCTCCATCACTCACAATAATAACATAAACGTAAATAAGTACCGTTGACGGAGGAACTACTTGCAGTGTTGTAGTGGCGAGACTTCGGCTTGGTTACAAGTACTTCTGGCAAACACACAGATGATGATTAACCCAAATATAATGTTTGTAGCCAGCCCAATGGTCACTATCTTGAACACTATGTGTTCAATTGTCCAGATATTGAGGAATATTGAGATAGTATAATGACCTACGTGAAATGTCAAGATATTTTATTAATGAAAATAATATACCGGATATATTAATATGCTTGTAACAGAAAAGTGAACAGACAGGCAGTCTGTCCCAGGTCAAAAAGGTTTACATGACTACCTCTGGATTTATATCTACAGTTCCAGATGTACTCATGTAAAGCCTTTTGGGGCCTAGTTCCTAGGCCTTTTGTATATCCAAATGCTCTTGCGCTACTGTCCACAGGTGGATGTGGGGTGCACAATAAACTATCCACTTCGTTGGCAAAACTCTAAATCAGTGTGTAGGACTCCTCTTGACCTGGGACAGTGTGTAGAACTCTTGACCTGGGACAGTGTGTAGAACTCTTGACCTGGGACAGTGTGTAGAACTCTTGACCTTGGACAGTGTGTAGAACTCTTGACCTGGGACAGTGTGTAGAACTCTTGACCTGGGACAGTGTGTAGAACTCTTGACCTGGAACAGTGTGTAGAATTCTTGACCTGGGACAGTGTGTAGAACTCTTGACCTGGGACAGTGTATAGAACTCCTGACCTAGGACAGTGTGTAGAACTCTTGACCTGGAACAGTGTGTAGAACTCTTGACCTGAGACAGTGTATAGAATTCTTAACCTGAGACAGTGTATAGAACTCTTGACCTGGGACATTGTGTAGGACTCTTGACCTGGGACAGTGTGTAGGACTCTTGACCTGGGACAGTGTGTAATACTCTTGACCTGGAATAGTGTGTAGGACTCTTGACCTGGGATAGTGTGTAGGACTCTTGACCTGGGACAGTGTGTAATACTCTTGACCTGGGACAGTGTGTAGGACTCTTGACCAGAAACCACGTGTAATGGTCCGCAACACTGACTGATGAGAAGCACAAAAGCGATTCCCTCCTTTCCTTCCTTACCACACCCCCTCCCCCACCCACACAATTGCCACCACCACCACTACCACCACTACCACTACCACCACTACCACCACCACTACCACCACCATTACTACCACCACCACCTGTTTATCTGCGTAGGTAAACACCCACAGGCACTTGGACGTGTTGTTGTGGTCATGGTAGGGAGGGGGGGGAGGAGAGAACGAGACGGTGGAAGAGGCGTAAAAGGAGAAAGTGGCGGCAGAAGAGGAAAACAAAAGAGGCAGAGGAAGAAAGAGGAAAAGGAAGAAAAGGAGGAGGAGGAGGAGGGGAAAAAAAAAGAAGTGTGGCGGTGTAGGAGTATGACTAAAAAAAAAAAGATGAAAAGGAGAAAAAGCAGTAAGAGTTGAAGTGTAAATTTATAAGTAGCAAGTAAGCAAGAAGGTAAATAAGTAAGCAAATAAATAAGCAAACAAGGAATTAAGTAAAGTCAAACGAGATTAAAAATGGCACCTAGACACTACAATAACACTACCAACTTTCTATGTAGGAGACACCAGTGTGGAAATTTTGAAGCTGATGAGAGGCTTTCCTTAGTTACTGAATATCACCATTTATTTAATAAAATAACCAAATTGGAGTTTTTGCAGCGCAATAGCAATGCAAATCTTTTTTTTTTAAAGAAAACACAGAAATCAATAAAACAACACCTAAAAACAAAGCCCTAACTCAATCAAACATTAAATTTCCCACTCAGATCAGAGCCTAATCTAACTAAACTTAATACAATAAAAACTGAGCATCTGACAGCGTACACAAGAGGTATTATTCCGTTATCGTATCCCACGTTTAATCAAATAAAAATAAAAATTAGTGCAGTGACAAATTTTCCTGCACAAAAACCAAACTTAATGGGTACAACCTGGCCATAAAATTCATCAGTTGTTAACTATTAAGGTACTGACAGAAGTTTTTGGAAGTTATTTGCATTGAGTTTGTTAGACTCTTCCACAAGATGTGATCTACAGCTGTTGACTAGCACCAAAATGCTCTGTTTATTTATCTCTAGATGAACAGGAAGTATCAGGGGTAAGGAGACTTGCCCTCGAACCTACTACTGTGATAAGAGGGTCATTCCATACATTTTGTAGATAATTGGTTGCACGAATTCTTTTGTTTCTCCCCTCTTTTCTTCCAGCTTTTCATTTTTATTTCGATCATAGAACGATAAAGCCTAATATAATCGGCTTTAAATATTCAACTCCGGTGTACGGTAACTAGAGCAAAATTCTAGGAACAAAGTTAGCCCTATGAGCAAAGTTGTTTAACAACTTTGGCCATACGGCGCCTGCACATGCACATTGTTCCTAGAATTTTTCCCTAGTTACCGCACATCTGAGTTGAAATTTTGAAGCCCATTACACGAGGCTTTCCTCGTGTTATGAGCGAAATAAAAACTAAAAGCTGGAGGAAGAAAGACGAGAAAGCAAAAAAAGAATTCGTGCAACAAATTATCTGCAAAAAGAATTCGTGCAACAAATTATCTGCAAAAAGAATTCGTGCAACAAATTATCTGCAATTATCTTCAAAATATTTAGAATGAACCTCTTGTTACAACAGTAGGTTCGAGGGCAAGTGTCCTTACCCCTGTTACTTCCTGTTCATCTAGAAATAAACAGATAGAGCATTTTACTGTTAATCAACAGTTGTAGATGACATCTTGTGGAAGAGTCTAACAAACTCATCGCAGACAACCCACGTTTATTGAATAAATTATTCATCTTGAACTGATTAAAGCTAATGTTAACTATAAATGATAGAGGAAACGAGGGATAGAGGATGAGAGGAAACTTAAGTGGCAAAGATTGTTGGAAGAGATGAGGGATTGATGGATAATATAGAGGAATTGGAGGAAGGTATGAGGAACTGATACTCCCTTCAGTTATTTATATTTTCGTTGTTGTCGTTAGTTATACGTAAACGTAAGTTAATATGCATTAACCGAACCAGAATTAACCTGACCTGACATAAATTTTTCACAGTCGGAGCGTAAGAAAATACACGAGAGGCAATTCGGAGAAAAGTGCAAGAAGAAGTAAAGTAGATGTAGGAAATGATGGAGAGACGTGATAAAAAGCAATGTGGGGGAGGTGAGGGAGATGATGGGTGAGTGGGCGCACGGGGCGAGGTAGAGGTCAGTGTTATGGAGAGAAGAGAAATGGGGAGGAAGTTCAGTGTTGCAGAGGAAGAGATGAAAGAGGAGGAGGGTGAAGTAGGAAGGATGGAAAGGTAGAAAAGGTGGAGGATAAGAAGGGATGGAGGATGAGGAGGGGTGAAGTAGTAGGAAGGAGGATGAGGGGAGAAGGAAGGAGGGGATAAAGAAGAGGGGTTGAGGAGTAGAAGTGATGGAGGATAAGGAAAGGATGAGGAGGAGAGATGGATGATGAGGAATAGGGTGGAGAAAATAAGTTGGAATTGAAAGGGAGAAGGAGTAGGAAGGATGGAGGAGGAGGGGCAGAGTAGGAGGGATGAAAGTGTAGAAGTGGAGGAATAGATGGGACGAAGAGTAGGAAAGATGGAGGAATAGAATGGATAGATGAATAGGAGGGATGGAGGAGTTGTGGGATGGAGGAGAGTTGAGGGAGTAGAGAAAAGGAGGAGCGTTGGAGGATACAAAGGAGAGGTTTAGAAAAAGGATGGAGTAGAAGAAGGATGAGGAGGACGAGGGGAAGTAGAAGGGTTAGAAGAGGCATGGTGGAGAATGATCAGCAGTGTATAAGGAAGGAAAGAAGGGTAGAGGAAGAGAAAGAAGATGAAGGAGAACTGAAGAAGGAATGGTGGAGGATGAGGATGGAGGAGTAGGAGAGGTAGAAGAGTTGGAAGGATGGAGGAATAGGTGAGTGGTGGAGTAGCAGGGGTGGAGGAGTAGGTGAATGGTGGAGTAGCATGGGGGGAGGAGTCAACGAATGGGATGATGGAGGAGCTAAGGTGGAGTAGGAAGCGTGGTGGAGAGAAGTAATAAAAGAAGAAAAATGGAAGAGGATGGATGGAGGGGAGTGGTGAAGGAAGAGGGATGGAGGAGAAGATTGAAGGATGAGGATGGTGGAGGGTGAGGATGATGGAGGGTGAGGATGATGGAGGAGGAGGATGATGGAGGGTGACGATGGCGGAGGGTGAGGATGGTGGAGGGTGAGGATGATGGAGGGTGAGGATGATGGGGGTGAGGATGATGGAGGGTGAGGATGATGAAGGGTGAGGATGATGGAGGGTGAGGATGATGGAGGGTGAGGATGATGGAGGGTGAGGATGATGGAGGGTGAGGATGATGGAGGGTGAGGATGGTGGAGGGTGAGGATGGTGGAGGGTGAGGATGATGGAGGGTGAGGATGATGGAGGATGAGGATGATGGAGGGTGAGGATGATGGAGGGTGAGGATGGTGGAGAGTGAGGATGATGGAGGGTGAGGATGATGGAGGGTGAGGATGGTGGAGGGTGAGGATGATGGAGGGTGAGGATGGTGGAGGGTGAGGATGGTGGAGGGTGAGGATGGTGGAGGGTGAGGATGATGGAGGAGTAACCTGCTTGTTACAGGTGTATGACAAACAAACGTGGGAGTAGGAGGGAGGGAAGGAGGGAGGGAGGGAGGGAGAGAGTGAGAGAGGGAGGGAGGGAGGGAGGGAGAGCGGGCAATAAGAGCTTTCACCAAAGCGAGTGTTCCCAGGGAGCTCTCTAGTGCTCAGTATTATTGTTATTATTATTGAACACCTGGTTCTCCCTCTACCCTCAGTGTACCTGGGTTCCCTCTATCCTCTCTCCTTCCCTCAGTACACCTGGTTCTCTCTCCATCATATAGTATTCTTCACCTGTCATTTCACCCTCGCTTTCCCTTCTGTCCTCCCTGGAGGTCAGCCCAGTCATTACCTCACTCGCCGTTTATAAGCGCTGAGGAAGCATAATGTAGGAAAATTAAGCCGATCTGGTCAGGTCACCAGAGGTCATTCAGGGAGCCATCTCTCTGTGACCCCTCAGTGACCTGATCTGATAGACCTACTTTATCCGTGACATTTTCCTGAAGACAGAAAATTACCCGAACCTAACTGGGGTCTTTGATTCGCTGAGGTCACCGATACAGATACGAATTAAAGATTAAAGAGTCGGCCTTGAGCCCAGAGGTGCCGTGAAGAGTACGTTGTTATCTTCTTAAACTACATCATACTATTAACTACATATTATAAGACTCCCACCGGGAAGAGTGATGATTTTTTATTATCTTATTCTTTATAGAATTATGAACTATATCATTCCTGATGTTTATTTATGAATAAATAACAGACGGTTAGCCAGGACATTAGAGAAGTAGGAAGCGAGTATATTTAACTGGTAATGTTAATGGGAGGAAATCAGATTCATGAAAAGGATGGACGAATCTAATTTCTTGGATCGAATGTCCATATTAGCTTTCTCCGAACTAAATCCGAATTTTTCCCATTAACCCTCATGGGCTTCGAGGTACGGGTAGTGATTGAATTTGCGGCAAGTGACTCGTAAAACTCCAGGCCAGTGCATCTGTGACAACAAATGCAAGTTTTTACTGATGAATCTCCAGCCAGCGTGGCCGTAACGAACTCTAGCTCAATCGTGTCATTACGATTTCGTGAGTCGTGATAGATAACCGACATCAGGAGTGATATAGGTCATAATTATACAAAGAAATATATAAAAAATCGCCACATTTCTCAACGTGAGTTGCACACAACCACACTGTGAACATACTCCCACCAGACAACTTTATGATGAGTCGTAGTGGAATACTGCTGTACATTAACATCTCCATTCAAAGCAGGTGAAATCGCAGATCTAGAGAGTGTACAGAGATCCTTTACTGCACGTATAAGTTCTGTCAAGCACCTTAACTACTGGGAACGCTTGGAAGCACTTGACTTGTACTCGTTGGAACGCAGGAGGGAGAGATATATCATAATCTACACTTGGAAAATCTTGGAAGGAATGGTCCCAAATCTGCACACAGAAATCACTCCCTACGAAAGTAAAAGACTGGGCAGGCGATGCAAAATGCCCCCCAATAAAAAGTAGGGGCGCCATTGGTACACTAAGGGAAAACACCATAAGTGTCCGGGGCCCAAGACTGTTCAACAGCCTCCCATCAAGCAGTAGGGGAATTGCCAATAAACCACTGGCTGCCTTCAAGAGAGAGCTGGACAGATACCTAAAGTCAGTGCCGGATCAGCCATGCTGTGGCTCGTACGTTGGACTGCGTGCGGCCAGCAATAACAGCCTAGTTGATCAGGCCCTGATCCATCGGGAGGCCTGGTCATGGACCGGGCCGCGGGGGCGTTGATCCCCGGAATAACTTCCAGGTAACCTCCAGGTAAGGAAGGGGAATGAGAAGGAACGAGAGGGGTAGGATAGGGGAGAGGGAAGGGGGAGAGGGATGTAGCGTGGGAAGCCAAGTGCGAGTGAGGTAAAGCTCCTGCTGACATTGATCTTCAAATGAGCTTATCTTCCTGGGTTGCAGGTTTTGTTTGTGTGTGTGTGTGTGTGTGTGTGTGTGTGTGTGTGTGTGTGTGTGTGTGTGTGTGTGTACTCACTTATTTGTTGCAGGGGTCGAGTCCTAGCTCCTGGCCCCGCCTCTTCACTGGTTGCTACTAGGTCCTCTCTCTCCCTGCTCCATGAGCTTTATCAAACCTCCTTGTGAAGGCTTACTCAGCCCTGTAACAACTTCAGCCAGTATTACTAAGGCTGGCCCCTCAGGAAAATTAATGTATAGAAAAAGAATAAACATAAAAACTTTATTAATTAGAAAATATAAAATATAAAACACTTAAATATGAAATATTGATCCTACATTAAAGAAAATGAAAAATGAAAAATATAAATGATATCTGAATTCAACGCTAATATATATAAAACTTGGGTGTCTGGTGTTGGTGACACTGCGTGTTGTTGAAATCGTGGCCGCTGCTGATGATGGGGGGGGAGGGGGTAGCAGGTGTTGGTTACAACCCACTGGCTAGTTCTTCACATTATAGCCGTGATTAATCTTTCCAGATGACAGGAAAGCAGGTTTTTTTTTCCACTGCAATGATGAGGGGTTATATCCTGCTACTTGCATACACAAACAGGTAAGTGGATAAGAATTTGGGACATCTCAGAACGTTAGTCCGTCTCCTTCAATTCTACTCGTTGATTGGCAGGTGACCCTCTCTGTCATCCAAGCTGGAAAGATAGATAGGTTACCCACTGTTTAAGAAATCACTCTCCATGATAAGTACAATACCTAAAAGACGTGGTGATTATTACAACAGTCAACTTAGAGCAAGACTGAAAGGACTAAGTTTATTATTGGTCAAAAGTGAAGCTTTCAACCAATAAATCCACTAGAATACAAGGCAGGCATGTACTTACAGTAGTGCTGGGAGCTGTGAGTCTAGTGATTACTGTTTGGACTGGAGCCCCACACGTCACCTTTCGGGAGGGGGGGAAGAAGGAGGGGAAGGGATAGCGGGAGCCAGACTGACCCTACCTTAACAAGCAGCCGGCAATCAAACTATCACTTTCGGGGTGGGGGAAAAAAGGTGGGAATAGCGGGAGCTAGACTTACCTTACCTTAACAAGTAGCCGGCAAGCAAACTATCACTTTCGGGGAAGGGGAACAAGGGGAGGGGGGGGGGGAATAGCCGGAGCTGGACTTACCCTACCTTAACAAGTAGCCGGCAATGAAACTATTGTTACTATATACTCCATTGCTACTGCTATCCATTGAACTTTTCCCTCACACTCGTCTTAAAACTATGTATGGTTCCTGCCTCCACTACATCACTTTCTAGGCTATTCCACTGCCTGACAACTCTATGACTGAAGAAATACTTCCTAACATCCCTTTGACTCATCTGAGTCTTCAGCTTCCAATTGTGACCTCTTGTTTCTGTGTCCCCTCCCTGGAACATCCTGTCTTTTTCCACCTTGTCTATTCCGCACAGTATTTTATATGTCGTTATCATGTCTCCCCTGACCCTCCTGTCCTCCAGTGTCGTCAGGCCGATTTCCCTCAACCTTTCTTCGTAGGACATTCCCCTTAGCTCTGGAACTAACGTTGTCGCAAACCTTTGCACATTCTCCAATTTCTTGACGTGCTTGATCAAGTGCTGGTTTCAAACAGGTGCTGCGTACTCCGGTATGGGCCTGACGTACACGGTGTACAGTGTCTTGAACGATGTGTGTGTGTGTGTGTGTGTGTGTGTGTACTCACTTAATTGTGGTTGCAGGGGTCGATTCATAGTTCCCTGTTCCATGACCTTAATCGTACCTCTTCGTGCCTCCACTACATCACTTACTATATATGGACACAACATCCAAGATATATTACTGCTACAACATGCCATCTGGCAACCATCTGAACCCATCTACGTACAAACAGGAAATTCACAACTGCAATGTTCTTGCATATTACGTTGCCGTTCCCAAACTGGCAACTTTAATAATCTGGTTAAAATCACCATCATATACGACTTAGTGGCAGAACAACAGAGCAACGGATCCGTCTCACAACTCATCGGCTTTTCTTACAAACTTTTCATCAAGTTCTCGGTTAATTTAGGTTAACATGGGTTAGGTTAGCTGACATTTGATTATCCTATATCCCCCAAATAACTATTTATAATATACCACAACTAAAAAATTATAAATATTTGATAAAAACGATAAAATGCCCTGATGTGTAAACAGAAAGCGCGCATCCACTGAGCACAGTAGAGAAAAACACTGATTTGAACTGGTTGAGAAGCCTTCATCAGTACCCTCATTTGATTGTCTTTACAACAGTCAAATGATGTGTGTGCCTCACGAAATCGTAATGAAACGATTGCAAAGAAACCATACCACGGGTGGGGATAGAACCCGCGATCAGAGAGTCTCAAAACTCCAGACCGTCGCGTTAGCCACTGGACCAGCTAGCCACAATAAGATTCGTCCAAATATACCTAGTTGACGAATCTTATTGTGGCTAGCTGGTCCAGTGGCTAACGCGACGGTCTGGAGTTTTGAGACTCTCTGATCGCAGGTTCTATCCCCACCCATGGTATGGTTTAAATGATGTGTGTGATTAAGAGGACGAGCTGTGCCTCAGGTGGGTGTTCCTGGGTGCCTCAGGTGGGTGTTCCTGGGTGCCTCAGGTGGGTGCTCCTGGGTGCCTCAAGTGGGTGCTCCTGGATGCCTCAAGTGGGTGCTCCTGGGTGCCAAGCAGCTCTCACTAAGCCTCCTTCCTGTGCATCTAAATACTATAAAGACCTTCACTGTTATATCATACTGCAACACACTCACGAAAGTTCACATGGGAGGAATAATTATTTACATCTGCCCTAAACTGCATATACACGTTCATTTTCTCATATTTATATGTACCTACCTGGACCTGGAGTCTACCTACCTGGAGGGTATTCCGGGGATCAACGCCACCGCGCCCCGGTCCACGACCAGGCCTCCCGGTGGATCATGGCCTGCTCAACCAGGCTGTTACTGCTGGCAGCAGGTACATATGATATTCGTGTATCTCGCTTGCCAACCTTTTTTTTTCTACAGAAATGCACTCTGTCTTGCCGGCCAAAGTGGATTGGTCGCTAATCTTTTGTCCTCCTCCCTCCCCCTCCCCTCTTCTAGCCCATATCTAATTTAAATCCTATCTATCCTTCCCTATTCACTTTGCCATATTCTTTGGCCAAGAATTCACGCAAAGTCATAAGCATTACCATAACCATTATTAATACCAGTGTCACCCTCATCACCACCAGCACCATTGTCATTATTATAGCCACATTTTGCCTTCACCCGTATCGTCGGCACCAGCATCATCTCAAGTATCGTCGCCACCAAAAACGTCATCACCCACACTAACTTCACCAGTATCATCTTCATCAATATCATCTCCACCAGTATCATCTCCACCAGTATTATTTCCACCAGTATTATCTCCACCAGGATCATCTCCACCAGTATCGTCTCCACCAGTACCATCTCCACGAGAATCATCTCCACCAGAATCATCTCTACCAGTATCACCTCCACCAGAATCATCTCCACCAGTATCATCTCCACCAGTACCATCTCTACCAGCATCATCTCTACGAGCATCATCTCCACCAGCATCATCTCCATAAAGCAGCACCACCATCATCATCACCACCGCAAGCGGCTACGCTAAAGTCATTATTATCATCTCTTCCGCCATCACCCTTTCGTCAGTGGTCCAGATGATGCTACGTCCAAAACAATCACCATTACCACTGGGTCGCACACTGGCGATTGCCTCAATAAAAACGAGAATGAGCAACCTAATGTCACACGTTGCTCTGTGATGATGTTCACGAGGCACTGGCGTCACGTCCTGGGCTCCGGCGTGAGGGGTTTCTAACAGATTTGAACATCATTAGAGGAGCTAATTATTATATCCTGCCACATATATCCCGTCTACAAAGAGGATCAATAGAAATTATACTAATGCTCCAAAAAAAAAGAGGAAAGAAAAATGTTCTGGACGTAATGTATTACTAGTCCCACATAAAGACTTCAGTGTTTACGTAAGCCTTATAGGTATTGTTACTTAATTATTTATTAGCATAAATTTGTTATACTTTATAGCGGTGAATAATGACTGATGTACTTTATTGTTGTGAAATGAATATTGACATTACTGAGGTTTCAGTAATAGAAAAGTTTACGATAATGAGTATTTTAATTGATTTGTTTACAGCAAGGATGGATACATTTTTACTCCTTTCAGTGGTCAGCTCAGAGCTGAGAGGACGGCATGAAGATGGAGTTATGATAATTGGCGAAGATTGTCTACCTGTTGTAACCCTTGCAACATTGGATTGCTCCTGAAGAAGCACTGACAAGTGTGAAAGGTCTACAGCTATTATTCTCTCTCTCTCTCTCTCTCTCTCTCTCTCTTTATATATATATATATATATATATATATATATATATATATATATATATATATATAATATATAATATATATATATATATATATATATATATATATATATATATATATATATATATATATATATATATATATGCAAGACAAGCCACCGGGGATGGAAATCTTCAGCTCAAGATCTTTCATACGTGTCGGTGCTTCATCAGGAGCTATGCAGAGTTGCTTCTCCTTTTACACTGTAGGCCGGTTTTCGCTTAGTGGCAGGTTGGAGCTTGGAACAAAAGTGTATTAAATATAATGACAAGGGAAACCTCAGTGGAAATCTCTTAAAAGGGCAAGGGCAAAAGACTCACCTGACCCTTGCCAAAGTGCTCCCCTTGTAAAAGGGCTATAAACAGCACCCTACTTAACACGAACAATGCTCACCGGGTCCTTGTTATAGGGCTGCCCTATGACCATAACCTCTTAAAGTTCTCCTAACATATCACAACTTTCAGTAACCTCACACAAAAGTTCACATTCTCCCAGTCTCCAAGAACCTCTCACTTTCTCCCCAAATTCCTGCATAACCTCCCTCAACACTTCACAATCTCACTACAGCCCTTCTACATTACTCCACTACTTCGCAGCGTAGCCCTCATATGCTGGCAGGAACGAGGGGGCATGTGGTGGGTGGAGTCAGTGATCCGGGAGAGTGAGTGCGGCACTGGTCAAGGGGGTAATCTGAACCCACGTGTGTCTCTGGCTGCTGGTACCGCCGTGGCTCTGGTTGCTTTCTCCTGAAATTATATCCCTTAAGGATCATAAATGCATGTTGGCAAGACCGTTTTATGTTCAGATGCTACTTAAGATATCCCTGTGACTAGGGAGGTGAAGAAATGTGTTGATGTATTCGTATCTTTACTTGTTGTCTGCATTTGTATGTTTTACTTCTTTGCTTAGAAATTTGTATTTGTGTTGGTGCCTTTCTCGTCAGTATAGCGTGGAAGGTTGAGCCAACCGCTGGTTTACTGATTCTCAGCCTTCTTCCTGTAACAATTTAAATATCACATCATTCAACTCATTCGGTCTTATCACCTTGAGACTGGAGATTTTCTTAGCGAATCTGTCAGGTTCCATATATTCTACCTTCCACTCAAAGGAACAAGAGCACTGCAGTAAGGATACCGACTTAATGCAGTAGGCCATTATATTTATCACGAATATTTAGCATAAATTCGTGAAAGTGTATATTTCCACTTAAGATAGTTCTTTATCTCTGGTAAGAATTAGATACATGAAACAGTCTACTTGAGGAAATGGACATGTGTACAGACATTAAGATATTTTAAAAGGAAACCTTTCGGTACTAATACCTTGTTCACTCCGACGTACATAAAATAGTGTATATAGCAGAGGCAACACGCGAGGTACGAAATTTCAGGTCAGCTGTAAGCAATGTCAGGTCAAGTTTAAGCCTCGTCGAAGCAAAATCCCCTGATCGCTGTGTTGCGATGTGGGTGTGATGAGGCATGGTGAAGGATCATGTGGGTGTGGTGAGGCATGGTGAAGGATCATGTGGGTGTGGTGAG
Organism: Cherax quadricarinatus; assembly: GCF_038502225.1. Classification (NCBI taxonomy): domain Eukaryota; kingdom Metazoa; phylum Arthropoda; class Malacostraca; order Decapoda; family Parastacidae; genus Cherax; species Cherax quadricarinatus. The sequence continues at coordinate 6,545,368 of NC_091308.1, forward strand.
GCATGGTGAAGGATCATGTGGGTGTGGTGAGGCATGGTGAAAGATCATGTGGGCATGGTTTGAAGAGATGCTATAGTTACCTGAATTTTATTTAGTAGTGTTAGAAGCAGCGATGTGAGAGGCTTCGAAGCACTGACACCTTATTAATTTAGGTTCGATAGCCTGAGTCGCTGTAAACAGCGTCAGCGTTGCTTTGATAATCCCTGTTAAACGCTAACTTGTACTCAATAAGCGGCAGACAGGTTATTCCCAGTTTCCCCACTGCGTATACTTAACGAAGGTCTTTGAATGTAGAAGTAGCTACAGTAGCCATGTTATAGTTACTCCTATTAAGAGCGTGAGTACTGTTGTGGCCAACGTCACTACACAGAACTAAGAACTAAGAAGTTCTCACATGGGAAGTGGCGTGTAGGATATTCTGTGGCCTGTGTGAGCAGTCCTGGATAAAGAAGAATTGAAGTGGAGGCCAGCGAAAGCTTGATTTATGTAATCGCAATCTTCCTCGAAAAATTCTGTGCTGGAAATACCGAGAGCTATTAATTAAGAAGAAACCAGTAACCACTCTTCATTTGGTTGACTGTTATGGTGTTACAAAAAGTGTTTTTCTTTATGCGTATTGACGGACCTTCTGTATGTACACCTTGAAGGAAAGGGTGTCACTGTCGGGTGTCCCCAGAGGAGGAGGATTGTAGATGAATGGTTCAAAGAACCGACATGTTGTTAAATTAGACACATGTGCAACTCTTGGGTATCGACTCAAGGTTGAGGGACTGATTACCTCATTCTCCTCCTGTTCTTCAAGTTTCTCCTATGTATGGACTGATGAAGCCACTGTGTGGCGAAACGTTTCCTCAATAAAGATACCCAAGAGTTGCACATGTGTCTAATTTAATAACAGAGGAGGAGGATGTCGAGGAACGGAAGTTGCCCTCAATCTGTATGGGAAACTAACGACACAGGTGTTATGCGGCTACTGTGGAAAGGTTTCGACATCCAGGGCATTAAATTTATCTAACATTGTATGTTTCTCTTTAAATATTACTGACAAAAGTATTAACTTATTTGTAAAATTCCTTTCTGATACCTGTAGCATTTGTTTTGAAGATCTCCTTGCACAGGATGTTGGGCTCTATCAAATGGATTAGCTCATTTAATGAGGCACAAATCTAATTCCCTTTCTATACGTAACCACATGACACGGTTGGTCGGATAAGAGCGTGCCGTGCCAGATTAGCGCCATCCACGGGTGTGACACTGTGGGAGGAGCCTCGTAATTGGTTTCCAGCGGGTGAAGATCCATTTTCCGCCACACAGCAGCTTCTTTTCCCCATCATGCAAATGAGGCAGTGAGTCACCATGGTCCTGTCACCCACGCCCGCTTATCCAACACACAAAAAATTAAGTGGCATACACCCATCCGGCCCACCACAAGCCTGTTGACCGTTTACAGAGACCTGTCGATCCTTCATATCTTCAGCTAGACTTCAAATGCTTGGAGACCCTGGATTATTGACCTACAAGTCACTGTTTATTTTAATGCAGAGGAGGTTGCCTTCTTATTTATGATTCCATTCAAACTCACCAGTGGTAATGAAGAGCTGAGGAACAGCCCTGCTGATGTTAATGTTGCTTGGATTATACTCTTTAAGAATAGAGGAACACTGCAGTAGACATTCTGGCCTACACTAGGCAGGTCGTGACTCACGCGCATTTATCCCACTCTTGTACCTGCTGGTGACGGGAAAAAAAATTACAGAATGTCATAAATTTTACTAGGAAATAAATTCACATGAAATATCGTCTCATTTGTCAAATGCCTGAATAATTTTTATCTTTCCACCTGAACATGTGTATGATAGCACAAAGTTACTTTTTAGTATAATATGTTTGGTTGTGTTAGGGTATATAAGGTTAGGCTTCTGTTACGTTGGATCGAGAAAAAAAAATATTTCCATCTTTCGAATATTTGTTTGACTGGATTAAGGATACATATTACTGTCAAGTTGATAAATAATACAGGTGTAAAACACTTGGGTCTACCCAGAGGGTATTCCGGGGATCAACGCCCCAGCGGCCTGATCAATCAGGTTGTTATTGCTGGGTACCTTCATTTGAGAGATGTTTCAGTCACCAGAGATTTTATCAATATAATGCTGACACATGAAGGAGGAGACCTATTCAATGGTGAAGGGATGAAGGAGTAGTGATAGTTGTAGTAGTTGTAGTAGTTGTAGTTTACCTGGAGTTTACCTGGAGAGAGTTTCGGGGGTCAACGCCCCCGCGGCCCGGTCTGTGTTGTAGTAGTTGTAGTAGTAGTAGTAGTTGTAGTAGTTGTAGTAGTTGTAGTAGTTGTAGTAGTGGTGGTGATCATAAAAACGAATAAAGATGTAATTTGCTGAATGTGGAAGTAGTGGTCAGGTATGAGGTGCGATGAATGTGTGTATACATTTAGAGAATTAAGATACATGTACAACATCTGAGTATCTTTACGGATAGATGTTTCGCACACATACAGAGATAGGAGAACGGAGCCCCATGTAGTGAAGCCAGTGGGAGTGGAGCAATGCAGTAGTTGCAGATATGGTCACATGTAGGCGGGGGCCACTAGTGAAAGCAGGTCAGGCCTAGAAGGTGGGCCAGAAATTTAGCATCCTAAATGTAGGGACATCCTATAATTTACTGTAAGGAGGCTAATTATGATCAGTCTAGTAGGCCCTGTGGGCAGGGCCTGCTAGTGTAAGTAGGTCATGCCCATAAGGTCAACCAGACATTCAGCAATCGAGTTACAGTATCTTTTGTTGTCTGCTCTAAGATTCCATAGTGTTGCTATGTTAAACAAGTATCTTTAAATCAAAGAATATAATACCTTCAAATTGATGAATAAGACAAATGTGTAGAACTTGGGAATCTTTATGGTGGGACATTTCGCCCTACATGGATAATTATTAATCCCATGATAATTATTATAAGAGACATTTTACCACAAGTGGCGAAAGGTCTCCTTTAATTCATCAGCATAACCATACATGTACTTGTATAATGTAGAGATATGAGACTGGAGCCTTTTATCCTCTTGCAACATCCTCACGCTGTGTTAGCGTTAATGTAAAGATGTTGCAAGAGTGTGGTAGCCGGGAGGTGTCACATTCCTGGCTGTGAGAGGCCAGTTAGGCTCCCACGATATGTGACAAACTGAAAACTGAAAGTATTTCCTTGCTCTTTCACCGTGACACGTTGAGGGGAGGGAAAAATTGAAAATATGAGAGAGAGAGAGAGAGAGAGAGAGAGAGAGAGAGAGAGAGAGAGAGAGAGAGAGAGAGAGAGAGAGAGAGAGAGAGAGAGAAAGAAACTTAGACACATAGGAAGAGGGTTAAAGAAAAAGGCAAAGAATGAATTACCATTAAATAAAGAAACAGCTGAAACTGAGCAACAACTTCATAGACTAAAGGGAAAAAATAATATATCGATAAAAGAAGAAAACTTAAAATAGGAAAATATGAAGGTATGTGGTGGGGATTTAACAGGAGTGGCGCTGAGCCTCGACCAAACCCTCAGTGGCTGGCTTTTTTAGGCCATGAGAGGAATGGCGAGGACGGAAAGTGGAAGAACTGAGTTAGGATGAAACAGTGGGAAAAAAATTGTACTCAACCACAGACTTAAATACGTGAGTCCCTCACTGTGCCAGCCTCACTGTTGGTCCCAAACTGAGGGTCCCATACTGTAGGTCCCTCACTGTGGCTCCTTTGTTATGGGTCTTTTCGCTAGGGTCCCTCTCACACAAAATAAACCGCACATAAGAGACTTGAAACTTATGATGGTCCCAGTCAGACCGAAACGTCGTCATAAGTTTTAAGTCTCCTACGTGTATTATTTCAGTTATGTTACTGTAGCTTATATATTCTTTGTGAGCTTCTCACTATACGTATCATATTGTGGGACCCGTACAGCTGCCTTCAAGAGAGAGCTGGACAGATACCTAAAGTCAGTGCCGGATCAGCCGGGCTGTGGCTCGTACGTTGGACTGCGTGCGGCCAGCAGTAACAGCCTAGTTGATCAGGCCCTGATCCATCGGGAGGCCTGGTTATGGACCGGGCTGCGGGGGCGTTGATCCCCGGAATAACCTCCAGGTAACCTCCAGGTATCCAGGTGGGTCAGACATTCTGCGTCCATCAGTGTGAGTTTCATATTGTTGGTCCCTTACTGTGGATTGTTACTGAGAGTTTTTCTCTGTGGGTCCTTGACTGTCGGGTCTTTCACTGTGGGTCCTTGACTGTGGGTCCTTGACTGTGGGTCCTTGACTGTGGGTCCTTAACTGTGGGGTCTTTCACTGTGGGTCCTTGACTGTGGGTCCTTGACTGTGGGTCCTTAACTGTGGGGTCTTTCACTGTGGGTGCTTAACTGTGGGGTCTTTCACTGTGGGTCCTTAACTGTGGGGTCTTTCACTGTGGGTCCTTAACTGTGGGGTCTTTCACTGTGGGTCCTTAACTGTGGGGTCTTTCACTGTGGGTCCTTAACTGTGAGGTCTTTCACTGTGGGTCCTTGACTGTGGGGTCTTTCACTGTGGGTCCTTAACTGTGGGGTCTTTCACTGTGGGTCCTTAACTGTGAGGTCTTTCACTGTGGGTCCTTGACTGTGGGGTCTTTCACTGTGGGTCCTTAACTGTGGGGTCTTTCACTGTGGGTCCTTAACTGTGAGGTCTTTCACTGTGGGTCCTTGACTGTGGGGTCTTTCACTGTGGGTCCTTAACTGTGGGGTCTTTCACTGTGGGTCCTTGACTGTGGGTCCTTAACTGTGGGGTCTTTCACTGTGGGTGCTTAACTGTGGGGTCTTTCACTGTGGGTCCTTAACTGTGGCGTCTTTCACTGTGGATCCTTAACTGTGGGGTCTTTCACTGTGGGTCCTTAACTGTGGGGTCTTTCACTGTGGGTCCTTAACTGTGGGGTCTTTCACTGTGGGTCCTTAACTGTGGGGTCTTTCACTGTGGGTCCTTAACTGTGGGGTCTTTCACTGTGGGTCCTTAACTGTGGGGTCTTTCACTGTGGGTCCTTAACTGTGGGGTCTTTCACTGTGGGTCCTTAACTGTGGGGTCTTTCACTGTGGGTCCTTAACTGTGGGGTCTTTCACTGTGGGTCCTTAACTGTGGGGTCTTTCACTGTGGGTCCTTAACTGTGGGGTCTTTCACTGTGGGTCCTTAACTGTGAGGTCTTTCACTGTGGGTCCTTAACTGTGGGGTCTTTCACTGTGGGTCCTTAACTGTGAGGTCTTTCACTGTGGGTCCTTGACTGTGGGGTCTTTCACTGTGGGTCCTTAACTGTGGGGTCTTTCACTGTGGGTCCTTAACTGTGGGGTCTTTCACTGTGGGTCCTTGACTGTGGGGTCTTTCACTGTGGGTCCTTAACTGTGGGGTCTTTCACTGTGGGTCCTTAACTGTGGGGTCTTTCACTGTGGGTCCTTGACTGTGGGTCCTTGACTGTGGGTCCTTAACTGTGGGGTCTTTCACTGTGGGTCCTTGACTGTGGGTCCTTGACTGTGGGTCCTTAACTGTGAGGTCTTTCACTGTGGGTCCTTGACTGTGGGTCCTTGACTGTGGGTCCTTAACTGTGGGGTCTTTCACTGTGGGTCCTTGACTGTGGGTCCTTGACTGTGGGTCCTTAACTGTGGGGTCTTTCACTGTGGGTCCTTGACTGTGGGGTCTTTCACTGTGGGTCCTTAACTGTGGGGTCTTTCACTGTGGGTCAATGACTGTGGGGTCTTTCACTTTGGGTCCCTAACTGTGGGGTCTTTCACTGTGGGTCCTTAACTGTGGGGTTTTTCACTTTGGGTCCCTAACTGTGGGGTCTTTCACTGTGGGTCCTTAACTGTGGGGTTTTTCACTTTGGGTCCCTAACTGTGGGGTCTTTCACTGTGGGTCCTTCCCTTCACGAGGGTCCCATTCCTTACGTGGATAAACTTGGCTCCTTCATTTAACACTGGTCCTTTACTTAACACTGGTTCTTCACTTAACACTGGTCCTTCACTTAACACTGGTTCTTCACTTAACACTGGTCCTTTACTTAATACTGGTTCTTCACTTAACACTGGTTCTTCACTTAACACTGGTTCTTCACTTAACACTGGTCCTTCACTTAACACTGGTTCTTCACTTAACACTGGTTCTTCACTTAACACTGGTTCTTCACTTAACAATGGTCCCTCGCTTAACACTGGTCCTTCACTTAACACTGTCCTTCACTTAACACTGGTTCTTCACTTAACACTGGTTCTTCACCTAATACTGGTTCTTCACTTAACACTGGTCCTTCACTTAACACTGGTTCTTCACTTAACACTGGTTCTTCACTTAACACTGGTCCTTCACTTAACACTGTCCTTCACTTAACATTGGTCCTTAACACTGGTCCTTCACTTAACACTGGTTCTTCACTTAACACTGGTCCTTCACTTAACACTGTCCTTCACTTAACACTGTCCTTCACTTAACACTGGTCCTTCACTTAACACTGGTCCTTCACTTAACACTGGTTCTTCACTTAACGCTGGTCCTTCACTTAGCACTGGTTCTTCACTTAACAATGGTCCCTCGCTTAACACTGGTCCTTCACTTAACACTGGTCCTTCACTTAACACTGGTCCTTCACTTAACACTGGTCCTTCACTTAACACCGGTCCTACACTTAACACTGGTCCTTCACTTAACACTGGTCCTTCATTTAACAATGGTCCCTCGCTTAACACTGGTCCTTCACTTAACACTGGTCCCTTACTTAACACGGGGCCCACTCTTGACGCGGGACCTCCACTTAAAGCGAGACTCGCATAACATCCCAACCTCACAAGGACTCACCACAGCTTAATCACATGTAATTTATTCATTATTCACATATATTAGCTGAGCCAGGCAAGAGAAAAGCTCTTATAATAATCGCAGACATATGAGTGTTTATCTACGTAGTCTCCCAGCAGCTGCGTAATGACGACAAAGTTAACAGTCTAATTGAGCCCTGCTACAGACGTGTCATCCACACGAAGAGGATTTAGTTTATATCACGTATAAAAGCCTTTTTCTTCAGTCTCTTCTAATCTTTCCTGGTTAATAAAACATTTAATTACTGCTTTCCGTCAGGTGTCGTATCTGCTGTTTGGAAGCCTCGGCTATACGTAACCATTTTTTATTTGCTCGCGCCCGCCCTTCTTAGTGGGCGGACTAGGCTTGAGTGGGTATAATTTTTTTTATCATTAGTCACCTGGAAACTTTTAACTCAACAGCTGAATACTTGCAGGAGGTTCTGGAGTTCTGTCATACAGGACTAGTGTTTTCCTCTCACACGATTTACCTTTTACATGGACGAGTTTTTTTAACGAATTTTCATAATGGATGTTTCCGACAACAATCGTCTAACACAAGATATCTATTTATATTTATAGGTGGTCAAGGGCACCACAGGTGTAAGGAAACTAACTCATTTTTTTCCATCCAGTGGAATGGAACCGGGAGTCAAATACTCACACCAGCGAGCTTCGCAGAATCACGGGTCGGTATTGAGCTCGTAAAAGAATTCGTGGTTTATTAATGATGAGTGAAATGGTGATAGAGAAGGAGGAGGGAGAGACTGAGTAGTAACACCCGTCCATGTTTATATTACACGTCTCACACTGCAACCACTGGTGGAGCAAACATCTGATCAATCTCTCATTCCCTAAAATGAAAGGACTAAGTATAAGGGGATAAATTTTGAGACACCTGACTCTGAAAGTAACAAAGAATATGCAATTTGTGCGTGTGCTAAAAGTTGTTATAAACTAATACTCTCAGATGCGCGTTTACCTTCACCACATATCTTCACTCAGCTCGAAGACTGGAGTGAAAATAAACGTGTTCTTATGTATTCGTGACCATGTTCCTCACACGTGTCTCATCTTGCCCCTCACGTGCTTCTCACTGTCTCTCATGTGTGAGTGACATTGTCCCTGGTGTGGTAACTTATATGCATTATTATAATCATGGGGGAGCGCTAAACCCGTAGGATTATACAGCGCGTGGGGGGGGGGTTGAGTGGAAGGTATTCAGGCTCAATTCAGGGAACCGGAGCACAGATCCAATTCCCTAGATCAAGAGCCCCTCCCTTGAGGGGAACTTATATGTAGCTTACAGCCTAAACCAGACAATTCGAATTTATCTATAAATTAATTCGTGTAGTTAAATGTATTAGATGTAACCATTTATCTATCAACCAGTTTATTGTTCATATCAATTAGTTTATTGTTCCTATCAACCAGTTTATTGTTCATATCAACTAGTTTATTGTTGCTGTCAATTTACTGTTCCTATCAACCAGCTTATTGTTGCTATCAGCCAATTTATTGTTCCTACCAAATACTACTTAATTATTCCCAGTAACCACTTTGTTGTTCCTATCACAACTACATTTATTTATTATATTGTTCCTATGATCCACTATATTTTCCTATCATCCATTATATTGTTTCTGTCATCCACTGTATTGTTCCGATCATTTATTATATTGTTCCTATCATCCAATATATTGTTCCGATCATTCACTAAAAAGAATACGTACGAAGTCTTCAGTGATTAGAAGTCGTTTAATCACTGGGTTCATGTTCAGTAGATAATGCAGCGGAAAACCCGTAAGGGTAATACAGCGTCTGAATAATGGAGATACTCAGTATACACTCACGAGACCTTAGCTCCAAGTCCCTGGATGAAGAGTCCTCAGCGAGCATCAATGCACACCAAGAGAAGAGATTATATTCACAGAAAGCACTAAACCTGTGGGGACAATCACTGATTCTGAAGTTAGTGTTTTGCAAGTGGCGTGTCAACACTACAGCTCAAAACTGCAAATATCCCCTGTACTTCCCACCTCCAGGACTCAAGTCGGGCTTCCCCGAATTCCTTCGAAGTATTACTTTGCTAACTCTCCAATAGTACGTGGTCATAAAATCTACTTGCCGCCACCCACTCCTATTTAACATGCCCACAATCGCTTATTATTATATTCACTGGGATGCACTTAATTTGGACGGGTCCTACATCACATGGGGAGTAGAAGAGGTACGGGCTAATGAAGTTTGATCCGAGATTGGAAATTCAACTGAAAAAATATGCGTCAAACCCTCAAGGGTCACAGTGCACTGTGAAGCGGTATGAAGTGTAAGGGTAAGTAATGTTTAGTGAAGCGGAGGTCAGTGTGGGTGGAAAATTTATGTCAAAGCATAAAGGCTCTTGCAGTAAAAGGATGAGAGGAAATAGGAGGGATTTTTTGGTTTCTTTCCTAAGAAAGACGAAAGACTTGTTTGTGCCTCCGCTGAGATTCTGATCTTCTGCCAATAAAATATTTGCGTCCTGGGAAGGGAAACATATGCTAACCTGCAGGACACAGCTGCTGGTTCCTAATATTACATACATACATATATATATATATATATATATATATATATATATATATATATATATATATATATGTGTGTGTGTGTGTGTGTGTGTGTGTGTGTGTGTGTGATTTCCAATAGATAAAACACAAGTCTTGTAAAAATGCTTTATTATTTACAAATCTATCGATAAGTTTTCTTGGAAAACATGGATGATATGTTGCAGTCCATTCCACGCCGCGCCTCTGACGCATCTGTGCACGCAGATGTGTGCACTTGTGTATGCAGCTGTGTGCACATGTGTATGCAGGGGTATGAAAGTGTGTGAACACTTGTAAATGCAGGTATGTACACAGGTGAGGAGGTCGTACAGGAGCGCTGTGATCCACAGTCACAGGATAAGAAATTCACATTTTTTTTTCACATGTGCAAGGAGGTAACCATAAGCTTTACAGATGTGTACACACTCACACATGGAAGGTATATATATCTGGCTATCACAAAAAGTGCCCAAAATCAGCTGTACATGTATAAAGTTTAGAAGTGCATATGTGTGTGTACACAGTCACACAGGCAGGTATACACGAATGACTATACATGTGCACATATGTGAAGTTGGTAACAGATGTGCACATGTACACACAAATAACTGTACACGGGTGGCAGCCACAGGTGAAAACATGTTACTAAGCAGTTTACAACTAGTGATGTACATTATACAAGTTAAATATATTGACAGAATCTGACAGACTTAACCTTCGACAAATATCTTGTGTAAGGTTAGTTATTCTCACTAGTGGTACGTAGCAGAGAGAGAGAGAGAGAGAGAGAGAGAGAGAGAGAGAGAGAGAGAGAGAGAGAGAGAGAGAGAGAGAGAGAGAGAGAGAGAGAGAGAGAGAGAGAGAGTGAGTGAGTGAGTTTAAGATAAGATAAAGATGGGACGACAGCTACCTTCGAGATTACGTCAGTCATTCAGTAAGACCTGGCTGGATTATACCTGGACTTAAGTGGCTGCTCTTTCAGCCTCACGTAAGAATATAAGAACGCCTATTGTACATTCCACTTTTCCTCACGTTCCTATAAAAGAGAATTCCGAGCACAATTAAGCGTTCAGATTTTTATTACAGTTTCAGAAATGGTCTTTCTGGGCGCGATAAAATCCGCAGTTTTCCATTTTTTTTATATATTCTATCTCTTCTGTCAACATTACAAATATTGGTAATTAGGCCAAGTAATATTGATTTTGTAAGTCAAAGATATATTTACAAACGTTACTACAGTACCTTAACAAGGTTTTATATATATATATATATATATATATATATATATATATATATATATATATATATATATATATATATATATATATATATATAATGTCGTGCCGAATAGGTAAAATTGGCCAATTAGCAAGAACTCGTTTTAAAATTAAGTCCTTTCTAAAATTTTATCTTATAAGTTTAAAGGTGTATTTTTTCATTTATGTTAATGCAAAAATTAATAATTTTGTACCCAAAAAACCTTAGAAAACTTTCCTAACCTTATTATAACAAGCGCAATTTAATTCAGCCTAATGCAACTAAATATATTTTAGATAAATTTACAATAATTTAATAATAAATAAACGCAATGAAATATGCATTTTTCGTTAGGTTCAGAATGATTTTTGCGAAATTATTGCATACACAAATTTTCGCTTGCCTTATTCGACAAGAAGAGCATTTCTATTTAAGCCAAAATCGCAAGATTTTACCTTTTCGGCACGACTTATATATATATATATATACATTATATATATATATATATATATATATATATATATATATATATATATATATATATATATATATATATATGCAATAAGATCACAGTAAACAGGTGATTTTCAGAATATGCAAAACAACCACTCTGAAAGAATAGAGAAGTTCCTTGATAATGTGAGTAGTCACGAAAGCGCTTGGAATTTCTCTATTCTTTCAGAGTGGTTGTTTTGCATATATATATATATATATATATATATATATATATATATATATATATATATATATATATATATATATATATATATATATATATATATATATATATATATAATATTGCAAAACTTCATTCAATCCTACAAAGACCCAATTACACTACAAGATCTAACAAGCCAAAAAGTAGACAACGACTGCCTTGTATTTATGATATAAAGATACATAATGTACATCTATATACAGAAAGATTAAGGCCAAACAAAGCCGTCATGTGTTACTTGAGCAGGTCGATGAAATTCTACACTCTCCTGCTGCTGGTGGATGGTGCTTCTGCTGGTAGTGTATGGTGCTCCTGCTGGTGGTGGTGTATGGTGCTCCTGCTGGTGGTGTATGGTGCTCCTGCTGGTGGTGTATGGTGCTCCTGCTGGTGGTGGTGTGGTGTTCCTGCAGGTAGTGACGAAATCTGATACTGACCTTCAAATATTTCATTATAGGACCTCGTGTACCATAAACATAAATAATTTTAGACGCAATAACGAATCACAGAAGAGCATTCCTTTTTGACATCATGAAAGAAAATCACATGTAGGCAAAGAAACCTCTTTGAAAACCTGTGTCAAAGTAAATGACAAAAATTTCCTAGCAACCATGTGTAATCTGCGAGTTTGTATCACTATTATGTCTATGTAATACTTAGTCTCATTGGCACAAAATTACTAATATACTGAAATATTTTTGGTTTCTTGGTTTCATTTATTTTTCGTCACTCAACTTTTCTTTTATGATAAGACGGATTGAAATTAATTTTACGGCTTTTGAAATCACTATAATGCTTTTAACATCAAATTTTATGGCAGGAAGGCGTTTAACTGTTCACATGATACCCCTTAGTTACGTAGAGATACACTGAGAATGCGTTCGATAATAAGAAACGAATATTTCTTGTTAAACTGGTACATTTCATCTGAGTAAATTTATAACTTGTCAGTATAAACACGAGAACATCTCACAAGCAAGCATAACACCTCAATCCAAGTAGTCAAGGGTGTAGCCCAGGTTTTTACGCTGGAGGAACATGAGAATCTCCCAGAAGGGTGGTCGCTGGCGGTCGTTGGGTCTCCAACAGGCAGCCATCATGTCGTACATCTCGCGGGGACAGAGTGCCGGCTGCGGCAGTAACATCATACCGGAGCCGTCGTCGTGGTAACAGTGAGACACATTCTCCAACACTCCGTCGTCACTAAGCTCGTCGTAAGGCTGCCGGCGGGCCATGGTCAGTATCTCCCACATTGTTACTCCGAACGCCCACACGTCGCTCTTGGTGGAAAATCGTCCCTGAAGGACAGATTCCCACGCCATCCATCTGATGGGCAGGAGAGCACGACTATCACTCAGTCGATAATAATCATTAGAATATAGAGGCCTGCTCATTCCAAAGTCTGAAATCTTTATGGTAAGGCTTCTGCCCACCAGACAGTTGCGTGTTGCTAGGTCTCGGTGGACGACGTTCAGTGTCTCTAGGTATTTCATTCCTGATGCAATCTGTGTGACTATATAAATAAGAGCACCGTAACTTACAAATGGTGGCTCTTTTATGCTTGTAGAAACCCCTTTGAATGACACACTTGATATACCTTCCGTCACATGTCTTCGAAGAAACTGGTAGAGATCACCATAGTCCATATACTCCAACAACATGCATAGTGGTTCAGAGGTGTTCACTACACCCAATAGCTTTACAATATTCTGATTATCAACTCTGCTAAGAACACGACACTCTTTTCTAAAATCATCCTTCGCATCTTCACTTGCACCAACCTTCAGGCTCTTCATGGCCACTCTCCGGCAGCCGATCCCTGTAGCATCCTTTAATTCACACAGCTGCACCACACCAAAAACTCCTTCTCCCAGGTTCTCGACAACCCGGAGATGTGTTCTAGGCACCTCCGGTACTCGACGCTCCTTTCCTAAACTGGTGTCATCAGCTACAGCATAAATAACAGTGCCAGTCACACCTTGAATGTGTGAAGGCTGGCACAGAAGCGGTGCGGTGTAATATTCCTGATCAGGAGGTGGGGGAAGAGACGGTACAGGAGCCAGTGGTACATCTCGCAGATTGCACACTGTAGGCAAAGTTGCTGGTGGCTGAGTCAGTGGTACAGGAGGTGGAGGAGGTGAATAAACCTCGGAAAATGGTGGAGGAGGCGTCATGTTTACATCTGGTATAGCATAATCCACAGAATCATCGGTGTCAGTGGGAAGTGGACACTTGAGAGGAATCTCCGACGAAGTGACGGTGTGTCCCAGAGTGTAGTAACCAGGGTTGTGTATAGGACCTTTGAAAGGTTCCTGGTACATGGCTGTGGTCTCTTCATCCATCGTTACATGCCCATACAATTTTCCTTTTGCCTTGGCATATCCATTGGATACAGGTGACAGATTCACATTGATGTGTAAATCTTTCATCTTCATTGACACTTTTCTCGAGTCCATGCCAGTGTCAGGTGATGAAGGCGACTTTTTATTAGACTTTCTTGTAAGCCATTTATGGTAGTATTTTACACCTAGAACCACAGGCAATGTGCCAAATATTAAAGCAACACATATAAGACCACCGAGCAGCAAAGCAGAGGTCTCCTCTGCTGGGACCACAGAGGTGCGCTCCTCCACAAATCTTTCCTCGTTCATCTTCTCAGTAGACACAGACAAAGTTACATCTTCATCTGTCAAGTTGCAGTGACATGGCACTGCAAAGAAATAATTATAAAAGTACATTAGTCTTTATTCCTTAATGGGCTGCAATAATATTCACTTACATTCAATGACACTAATAACCAATGCTGAGAGCTTACTACTTAGAAAAAATATTCCTGTTAAAATTCTATAGATTCATTCTCACCTGAATCAAATGAGACTTCTGAGATCATGATCCACTTGAGGGCGAAATACAATTGCAGCTTGATGTATTTGGCAGCAGCGTTGTGGAGTCTGATGGTGACGTTGCGAGCATTTTCAAAGATTCGGTCCACCACATACTCATACTCGACGGCCTCCTGAGCATGGAAGTGTTCCCCGCCCATACTGAACAATACACGGGCGTGCGAGAATACCTGTACGGTAAACAAATACAAATCTGGTAACGTAAAGAAATTTTTATATAAATTAAAAAAAAAAAGACAGACTCTTGAAGAGTGTCTCGGTCAAAGGATATATATATATATATATATATATATATATATATATATATATATATATATATATATATATATATATATATATATATATATATATATATATATATATATATTTTCAACAAGTCGGTCGTCTCCCACCGAGGCAGGGTGACCCAAAAAAGAAAGAAAATCCCCAAACAGAAAATACTTTCATCATTCAACACTTTCACCACACTCACACATTATCACTGCTTTTGCAGAGGTGCTCAGAATACAACAGCTTAGAAGCATATACGTATAAAGATACACAACATATCCCTCCAAACTGCCAATATCCCAAACCCCTCCTTTAAAGTGCAGGCATTGTACTTCCCATTTCCAGGACTCAAGTCCGACTATATGAAAATAACCGGTTTCCCTGAATCCCTTCCTCTACAGATTTATATGCTTTCCATGTCATTCTACTTTGATCCATTCTCTCTAAATGACCAAATCACCTCAACAACCTCTCTTCTGCCCTCTGACTAATGCTTTTATTAACTCCACACCTTCTCCTAATTTCCACACTCCGAATTTTCTGCATAATATTTACACCACACATTGCCCTTAGACAGGACATCTCCACTGCCTCCAACTGTCTCCTCGCTGCTGCATTTACCACCCAAGCTTCACATCCATATAAGAGTGTTGGTACTACTATACTTTCATACATTCCCTTCTTTGCCTCCATAGATAACGTTTTTTGACTCCACATATACCTCAACGCACCACTCACCTTTTTTCCCTCATCAATTCTATGATTAACCTCATCCTTCATAAATCCATCCGCCGACACTTCAACTCCCAAGTATCTGAAAACATTCACTTCTTCCATACTCCTCCTCCCCAATTTGATATCCAATTTTTCTTTATCTAAATCATTTGATACCCTCATCACCTTACTCTTTTCTATGTTCACTTTCAACTTTCTACCTTTACACACATTCTCAAACTCATCCACTAACCTTTGCAATTTTTCTTTAGAATCTCCCATAAGCACAGTATCATCAGCAAAAAGTAACTGTGTCAATTCCCATTTTGAATTTGATTCCCCATAATTTAATCCCACCCCTCTCCCGAACACCCTAGCATTTACTTCTTTTACAACCCCATCTATAAATATATTAAACAACCATGGTGACATTACACATCCCTGTCTACGACCTACTTTTACCGGGAAGTATTCTCCCTCCCTTCTACATACCCTAACCTGAGCCTCACTATCCTCATAAAAGCTCTTTACAGCATTTAGTAACTTACCACCTATTCCATATACTTGCAACATCTGCCACATTGCTCCTCTATGCACTCTATCATATGCCTTTTCTAAATCCATAAATGCAATAAAAACTTCCCTACCTTTATCTAAATACTGTTCACATATATGTTTCAATGTAAACACTTGATCTACACATCCCCTACCCACTCTGAAGCCTCCTTGCTCATCCGCAATTCTACATTCTGTCTTACCTCTAATTCTTTCAGTTATAACCCTACCATATACTTTTCCTGGTATACTCAGTAAACTTATTCCTCTTTAATTTTTACAATCTCTTTTGTCCCCTTTCCCTTTATATAAAGGGACTATACATGCTCTCCGCCAATCCCTAGGTACCTTCCCCTCTTTCATACATTTATTAAACAAAAGTACCAACCACTCCAACACTATATCCCCCCCTGCTTTTAACATTTCTGTCATGATCCCATCAGTTCCAGCTGCTTTACCCCCTTCCATTCTACGTAATGCCTCACGTACATCCACCACACTTACATTCTGCTCTTCTTCACTCCTAAAAGATGGTATACCTCCCTGGCCAGTGCATGAAATTACCGCCTCCCTTTCTTCCTCAACATTTAAAAGTTCCTCAAAATATTCTCGCCATCTACCTAATACCTCCCTCTCCCCATCTACTAACTCCCCTACTCTGTTTTTAACTGACAAATCCATACTTTCCCTAGGCTTTCTTAACTTGTTTAACTCACTCCAAAAATTTTTCTTATTTTCATTAAAATTTCTTGACAGTGCCTCTCCCACTCTTTCATCTGCTCTCCTTTTTGCACTCTCTCACCACTCTCTTCACCTTTCTTTTACTCTCCATATACTCTGCTCTTCTTATAACACTTCTGCTTTGGAAAAACCTCTCGTAAGCTATCTTTTTCTCTTTTATCACACCCTTTACTTCATCATTCCACCAATCACTCCTCTTTCCTCCTGCCCCCACCCTCTATAACCACAAACTTCTGCCCCACATTCTAATACTGCATTTTTAAAACTATTCCAACCCTCTTCAACCCCCCCACTACTCATCTTTGCACTAGCCCACCTTTCTCCCAATAGTTGTTTATATCTCACCCGAACTTCCTCCTCCCTTAGTTTATACACTTTCACCTCCCTCTTTCTTGTTGTTGCCACCTTCCTCTTTTCCCATCTACCTCTTACTCTAACTGTAGCTACAACTAAATAATGATCCGATATATCAGTTGCCCCTCTATAAACATGTACATCCTGGAGCCTACCCATCAACCTTTTATCCACCAATACATAATCTAACAAACTACTTTCATTACGTGCTACATCATACCTTGTATATTTATTTATCCTCTTTTTCATAAAATATGTATTACTTATTACCAAATTTCTTCCTACACATAGCTCAATTAAAGGCTCCCCATTTACATTTACCCCTGGCACCCCAAATTTACCTACTACTCCCTCCATAACATTTTTACCCACTTTAGCATTGAAATCCCCAACCACCATTACTTTCACACTTGATTCAAAACTCCCCACGCATTCACTCAACATTTCCCAGAATCTCTCTCTCCTCTACACTTCTCTCTTCTCCAGGTGCATACACGCTTACTATAACCCACTTTTCACATCCAATCTTTATTTTACTCCACATAATCCTTGAATTTATACATTTGTAGTCCCTCTTTTCCTGCCATAGCTTATCCTTCAACATTATTGCTACTCCTTCTTTAGCTCTAACTCTATTTGAAACCCCTGACCTAATCCCATTTATTCCTCTCCATTGAAACTCTCCCACCCCCTTCAGCTTTGTTTCACTTAAAGCCAGGACATCCAGTTTTTTCTCATTCATAACATCCACAATCATCTCTTTCTTATCATTTGCACAACATCCACGCACATTCAGACTTCCCACTTTGACAATTTTCTTCTTATTATTCTTTTTAGTAATATTTATAGGAAAAGGGGTTACTAGCCCATTGTTCCCGGCATTTTAGTTGACTTTTACAACACGCATGGCTTACGGAGGAAAGATTCTTATTCCACTTCCCCATGGATATAAAAGGAAAAGTAATAAGACCAAAAACTATTAAGATAAAATCAAAGAAAACTCAGATGAGTGTGTATAAATAAACGTGTACATGTATGTGTAGTGTGACCTAAGTGTAAGTAGAAGTAGCAAGACATGCCTGTAATCTTGCATATTTATGAGACAGACAAAAGACACCAGCAATCCTACCATCATGTAAAACAATTACAGGCTTTCGTTTTACACTCACTTGGCAGGACGGTAGTACCTCCCTGGGTGGTTGCTGTCTACCAACCTACTATATATATATATATATATATATATATATATATAGTACCCCAGCGCCATAAAGACAACATGTGCTTTTGTACATTTAATAAATTCTTTTCTTTTGTGGGATATTCAGATATTGCGTAAATTTTAGGCTAATATTTAACACGAATATGTGTTTCTGTTATTCATTTGCTTTGAAAAATAACTGTGAGCCTTTGTTCTTACTTGGCACTCCAGATGGCCCTTTCAACTAACTTAATTGTGTACACTTATTACACAAGCCGCTTGAGATAACATACAACAGTGGCCTACCTGGGAATCCTTGGTAAACAAGTTGTTGGCATAGATGTGAACTGCTGAGAAATTCCTGACCGAATCGAACTCGAAGGTAATCTCTACTGGTTGCCCCTGGCGTGTGGTGTTCTTCCAGCCGACCCACTCGTAGCCTGTCAGGGAGCAACTGGTCATCAACATCTACAATAATGCACTCAGAATCTTGAATATTATACAAAACTGAGTAAGTGCATGGCCCGAAAAACTCGGAAATTTGGAAGTGTGGGATAAGTGAACCATATTTAACCCAGATATAAAACAAAATATATCCAGTGAAGAGCATAAATTGTTTGAGTGGTGTTGGGGACCGAACTGCCATCTTTGTAATTGAAACTCCACAGTTGTATCGATTCAGCAGCAAAAGAAGTGTAAAAAAAAAGATTTTTCCTTACAAATTTTGTTACTTTCACTATATGGCGAGATTCACATTTCAAGAGTTCAGATGCGTGGTAACTGAATAGATGTTACTCTGTACCTGTTTGAGCGAACTATATTCCCTTAAAAACCTTGGGTGGGTGATAAGTGAATATACCACGAGGGAAAACTATAGCATGAGTGAACAGCGTTACTCAACATCTTGGGTGTGTGGCGCAACTGGAAATAACATCGCAACCGCAAAGCAACAATAAACTATACTAGGTCTCGGGGAGAGCACGCAAGAGACTACAACTGCCGTCCTGAGGCAGTATACTTGAAAAGTATCCTTCATTACTTTCAGTAGGAACTTACTCCAACCTTTAATTTAGGCAAATTACTCTCACTGGGGAAGACAGTAGAGGGTACATTTTACTCCATTTCTTCCAGTGATGAAGATTATAATGACAGAGGTGTGGGTCTGTGCTCTGAGTTGCAGGGGTGACCACTTCATCATTGTCCTTTAGTCAGGGTACAAGCACCAAGAGGTGTATATTTCTCAGATGGATACATGAATAATTTACTTTAATCCCTACTTTGAAGATTAAAGTGTTTTCGACAAGTGGTGTACATGTAAGTAGTCGACAGGTTTTATGCCTTAATGTTTCACATCATAATCATGGCATTGTAAACTCATTAAGAATCTTAGAATATATAATACACGTATGCTGTACGCAATTTTAAAAGGGAATTCGAAAACAATAGCTTTATTTGCAGGTAAGGAATCTATAGCAAATTAGATTTAACATTCTCAAATTATCCATACATTTTTTGGAGAGTCGAACTGGCGTCTGAGAAAATGAGAGTCCACCGTCTTAACCACCCAAACAGGATACTCTCCAACCTGCCATATTCGGTAGCTAGTGGAGACTTGTAGAGGTCACTAACTGTGACCCAACTGCTATATTTTTTACCGAGACCATCCTCCACTGCTTGAAGCAAAAGCAGACGGAAGATTTTGTCTCCTTTTAGTATCTATAAACTAAGAAAATGTAACACGTTTGTAACAAACCAGGGTGGCGCTGGCTGAGTCATTAGGAAGATGGACTGTCATTTTCACAGACCCCAGCTCGAATCACTGAAAAACCTATGGATTGTCACAAGCACTAATTAAATTTTTGTAATTAATTTTCAAAGGAACTTTAATATTTCACATCACATTACATAATAACAAGAAAAGTATCGGAGAATTTGCGTGAAAACGGAAGATGGAGAATTCCACTTAATGTGTAGACATCACTACGAATACTTAAAAAAAAATCCAATAGATTGGAAAGTAGATATGCTTGTTTCCAAGACGTAAAATATATGTGAAAGTGTTAATGATTAACAGAACAGTTTCTCAGAATTAAGGGTACAGTAATAACAGGATTTTTAAGTAAAGAATAATGAGAGGGATTCCAACCAGAGTTTCCAGAGGGAAAATCTGTTTTCAATGTCAACCGATTTTTCATATCGATACGGAAGACCGTGATATGGGCATTGTCACAAGGTACCATTGTGGAAGTTCAGTGTGAAATTACAAGAAACGACATCATGATGATGACAAAGTTAAAAGATTAGATTTTAGATCTAGAAGTCGAAGCAGCTAGTTTATTGCGCACCACAAATCAATCCTATGTAAAATAATGCAAGAGATGTGGATACACAAAAGGCCTAGGTACTAGGACAATCATAATTAGGAAACTTGTTCAAAATTTCTAGTATTTTCACTAATAAGATACCCTGACATATCACAGTTACCAGTTCACCAAGGTACCACGATTTAATACATCAACAGTAGTGCTGAGTCTCTGAGACCCGAGCTTTAAAATAAACATGAGAATCCTTTGCAATGCGAATGACATGTACTATACATGGTATGGCAGATGGCGTGAGGGACTTCCATAGTGTAGACCTAGGTTGGAATCTCCCCCCTCCCCCATTGCTATGTGACCGCTACCTTACCTCGTCCCATGGCCAGAGCGTCGACACGGAAGTTGGTATGACCCATCTCGCCGTCGGTTAGTTGCCCCAACCCCCCGGAAAGCCAGCCATCCTTGCGGGAGCCGTCGTAGGTCAAGTCAGTGAGTGCTGTATCGCTGCCCCTGGGGTCCCCGTCAGGCATACTGTACGATACAAGCCCATCTGGAGGGGAAGTAAAACAAAGACTTAAACGTATGCTTTAAATAGTTTTGTGCCATCAGGGAATCTTTTATACTTTGTGTGCCATATTACATAATAAAATATATTTATGTGTGCATTTATAAAAGATGGGGTCTCAGGGAGAAAGGAAAATGTTTTTCCTCGTAGCATTTTTATCTACTCCCAGGCTACTAGGAGCCGTGGTGTACTGTGCTTTTCAATATTCAGTTATTCGGTATCAGCACATTTATTAACGCTTTCTCTCTCTCTGTCATATACATGTATATATATATATATATATATATATATATATATATATATATATATATATATATATATATATATACATATATATTAAAAAAGGAGGGAGAGAAAGAGAGAGAAATGTGCATACGTTTGCTATACCTTTGAAGAGTTCCGAGAGTTTTTCTACTCCTAGAGCCCAGCCTTGGGCCAGGCTCGTTTGATGTTTGCCTGGTCAACCTGGCTGTTGCTGTTGATGGCCCGTGGCCCACATATCCATCACAGCCTGGTTGAGCTGGCATCTGGTGTGAGTACTTGTCCAGTTTCTTCTGTAAGACACTTGGTAAGATGTTGAATAATCTGGGGCCACGGATGTTGATACATGCAGATACCAAACTGAATATTGAGAAGACTACAGAATACACCACGTCCCTATTGATTCTTTCCGCTGAGAAGAACTACAGTAGTTAAAGATTAGTTAATTCTATTTCTTACTAGTTTTGTATAAGTTAGTTTACCAAATGCTCTCTTCCTGCCCTCCACTCCTTACTCCCAAACCTTCAAAAATAGTAACAGGGGCCATTGTCCCTCTAAGTTTTTTAACGTGTGTATGTTTGCACTGACCTGAGTACTGGCAGCCGTAGAGTTCAACCCTCATGCACACGGTCCTAGGGTGATCACTGTAGGGAACGAACCTTACCCGCGCCGCTATCATGGGTGGACTTAGTTGGGAAGTCTTGGCCAGGTAAGTGTTGCTGTTCCCTTCCAGTAACTGCGGAAGAAAGGCGTTGGGGGGGTGAGTCTTGTGTGCCATGTTTTGGATGATAAGACAGTTCTAGGAATCATGATCGCTGTTCTTCCTGTTTATTTGATCGAAACCGTAAACAGCAAGAGAAATAAGTTACTCAAAACCACAAAAGCACTCCGACTGACGAAGCTTCCACAAGTGGCTACAAACAAGCCTGCACTTTCTATTTCTTTATCTCCTCTTACTTTCCTCCGCTTTCTCCTCTCCCTTTTAATCTACCTTTACATTCCTCGTGCTGCGGCTGACCCTCTTTATCTCCCTTTGCATTCCTCGTGTATTTCCTCCCCATTTTTACCTCCCCTTACTATCCTCATACTTTTTAATTTTCCTTTCACCTTTTCTTTCTTTCCCCGCTTCTCTCGTCTCTCTTCAGCACTATTCCTCGCCTCTCATTAAATAATTGCTACACAATGTTTAAACATTTTATTTATTGCCTCAAGGAAGTTATTAATTCCATAGGTTACTGATCGACTCAGAGATACAGTGATCAATAGCAGTTTTATGTGAGGTTAGACACACTTGTAGGGGTCATGTGTTTTTTGCACAAACTTGTGAACTTGGCGTATAAAGAAAATCATCGTTTTGCCTAAGTAGAGGGTATATTTAGTTTTTTTTTTTTAATATCGAGGAACACAGTGTACACATCCCGAAACTAATATATTTCAATGGTGTTAAATAATGCTGACTATACTTTGGGTTAGTTTATTAAGTTATATAACATAACATTAATTTTAGCAAGTATTTTTTTTAAGTTGCCCAGTAAATGTTGGTGCCAAATGAAGAATTAGAATTCCACGATATTCCGCCTGACAATATCTATGATTCCATAAGCCATAATCTAAAACCTATTTAAAAAAAATTCTGGATGATTCAGTGCTCTAAGCATAAAACATATTAAGAACCTGAATTAGGAGCCATTCTTACCTCCTGTCCACGATAAGAACCTGAGTTAGGAGCTATTCTTACCTCCTGTCCGCGACCGTCAACATAAGTGACCCAGTGGTCGAGCCCTGGCCGCCACAGCTGCAGTTTGTACTGACGGGCGAACTCCTTGCCCTGCCCGTTGCCGAACCTGCCCTGCACTTCCACCTTGGTTACCACGTGCAGCACTCCAAGGTTCACCTCCAGGAACTCCTGCCCACCTCCATGCACCATCTCGCGGGGACACCAGGCGCCGCCTCCCGCCTCAACGTGGGCTCTGTACAAATACCAAACTTGATCATGTGTAGCACTGCAGGAGTAATGGAAATTATTTGCCATTTTAATGTATAAGTATACTGAGTGTTAGTATATTGCAGAGTTAATATGACTATTAAACGTTCCAGATCCAAGAGGATGGTACCACGAATTCCTTGCAGTAAAGGCCATTCACGAACAGTATCAAGGCACCCCCCAAGAATGGTCCTTAAAATGATGGCACTACACTCAGCATAATATACAGGCTTATAAGCCTACGAATGTCCTCATGTGGAGAAGATACTTATCACAACAGCTTCAGTTCAGCACAGCTAGGAAGTGAGATTATATTGTTTTAAATTAGTGTATTTCATGTAGGGCTAAACCAGTGGGGGGTCATTTGGCGCAATGAGTAATCGAACCTCGAGCCTCCGGTCATTAATCGCGGCTCGATCTCTCTTCAACTCAGTCAGGATGTCTGTTACTGCCAAACAAGACCACTGTTACCCCCCGCCCACTGAACACATTACGAAACAAAAACATTTTATGTTTTAAAATGATGAGGTACCACGAAAAATACACAGCCAAAACACTCGTTTAAAAGTACTAGAACACTAAGAATGAGAGAATCTGGGAGACCGGGTTCGTCAGGTTAGTTTTGAGTGCAGTATAGACAGTGAACAAGGTGGTGACGGTACCTGGAGTAGCTTCCAGAGGTCACCTTCCCCACAGCCCGGTCTCAGATCAGGCCTCTTGGTTGCTGACCTGATCGATCAGCCTGGTAGTGCCCGCTGTTGCAGTCCAATGTATGCACCAGAACCCGTTTGATCATGAGCTTTTTTCAGAACTATGTCACGTTCCCTGTTGAAGACAGGTATCCTGCTCCATCTGAAAAGCCTCTTGTGTTCATAAGTAGTAATTTCGGTGTGCAGGTTTGAGGCCAATTCCTCCATTATCTTCCGGGTGTAGATTATGATGTATCTTTCTCACATACTTTCAAAGTAGTACAGTTCTAGGGACTTCAGACACTTCCAGTAATTCTGGTGCTTGACTGAATTTATACGAGCTGTGAAGGTTCTTTACATTTTCCAGCTTAGCAATTTCGCCTGCCTTGAAGGTGGCTGCTAGTCCAGTCTAGAGAGAACGAATGACCTGAAGATAGTTATCACTGGCTTCGCATCTCTTGTTTTGAAGGTTCTAGTTATCCAAACTCCATTTTTTGAAGTTGTGATAATAAAGTTGTTGTGTACCTTGAACATGAGATCTGACATTATCACTTCCAGGTCTCTCACACTTAACTTACTTTCTATTGAGTGGTTTTAATTTGTCTTGTACTCTTACCTGGTTTTAATTTCCTCCATTCTTCCATGGCATAACTGAAATTTATCCTCAGAGGATTTCATATTATTGTTAGTGGCCCACAGGAAGAGCTCGCTGTGTCTCCCATGAATACCAATTTCGTACAGATTCTAGCATCGTCTACAAAGGATAATACAGTGCTATGACTGATATTTCTGTTTATGCCAGATGTGAGAATGGGGAAGAGAAGCGGGGCAAGTACCGCGCCTTTGGGGACACAACTTTTCACTGTAGCAGCCCCTGATTTTACTCCGTTTACTATTACTCATTGGGTTCTATTTGTGAGGAAGTAAAAAATCCGTCTACCTACCTTCCCAGTTTTTCCTTTTGTGAGCAATTACTCCACGGTCACACTTATCAAAGATTTTTGCAGTCAGTTATATTACATTTCCATCTAAATGGTGAAAAAGATAAGCCACAGTATAGCAAGATAAAAAAGAGGAAGAAAAAAGATATTGATGAAAAGATGGAAATATGATTAATAAGAAGGTCAGATTTCATCAAGAAACGTTACTCGATCACATCAGATAACGGCACCTTTCCGCCTGAAATAATAATCAGCATTCCAGAGTTTATTTCCAGAAATGCAATATGAAAGTTCTAAGACAATTTTTCGAAACACTGAAATTTAGAATGCTCATCATCCGATAACAGAAAAAAAAAATTGTTATATCGGCGTCGATATTTTACCAAAAAAAGCATCAACGGATTTTTCAGACTCCGAGATGACCTTGGCTTGTAACTGACGCTGACCAGACACAAGAACATTAACGCAGTTTCAGCCTAATGGATTACTGCAGACAGTATTGAAGAAAAGACAAGTCGCACAACAAGATTTAATTGAAACAACTTTTCGCTACGTGGGAAAGCCCTATACAGAGCGAAACGTTGTCCAATTGAAGCTTATTATATGCAACGTGTCTTTTCTTCACAACCTTCAACAAATTTAGTCTTCAGCAGGCAGAGTAGGCACTTTGTAAATATTATAGGTTCTATAATATTTACAGAAATATTTATTATTTAAAAAAGTGACTAGGAAGACATTAAGAACTACAGCCACTGAATCCAGCACAACACTTCTGGACTTCCAAATTGTCTGAAGATAAATTCTGCGGCGCTCGTACCTCTGGCAGACAATTGGGTAAATAATGAGGTGTGGGAATGGTGGCGGGGGAGCACAGCTGATTTATTGTTCCAGGCCAGATATTGACGCACCCATCAAGTGTGCATCACTTTAGTCTCTTTCATCATCCTCTCTCTCTCTCTCTCTTTCTCTACACATGAAGAATGTCTAGTTTGCGTAGATTTACGATGCAGCAAACTACATCGTTGTTAATGGTATTGTCATGATAAAATTCATTACTTTATGGAACAAATTTGACGTTCTGTCTGAACCACACATTACGGTCCAACCACCCACCCTTAGGTAGTCTTGGTGGGAGATTCCATTCTAAGGCAGCAGAACACACAATTCTGTCGTAGCAGCCTGCGTAGGAGGTTGTCTTCCAGGTGCGAGTAAAGGTGAAGAAAAAAAAGTCACAAAACACAATTTTCAAGACTCACGTCGGAATCAATGATTTACATCAGAGTAGATGAGAGTTTTGGCAGATACAAAGCTCTTAGGAAATTCAAAGACAGTAGGAGACTGTGGTAATTACACTTCACATAGCAAAAACCATGGAACTAAATTAGAGGTTAAAGGATTTGAATGGAAAGGACGAGTCTGGACAATATTGGACTGTCTGACGGCTCCAATACTGACAGAAGTTTGTTTAAGCAAAATGGACTTCATCTGAGCGACGTGTGAAGCGCGAGATAAGGAAGAATCTTGCCTGAGAGTGAAGGTCGAGGAGACCACGAGGGTAAGGCAAGGTGTGTGTGGATGGGGGACCGGACTGCTTACCACAGCAAGGTAAGTAACCAGTGGGATAAGGAATTTAAGTACCCCAACTGGGTAGACTAGTTTTTTACATGAACACTCGCAGTATATTAATTAAGGGACCAACAATCTATATATTCATTATCAGGGGATCGAAATATTTCTACTCTATGTAAATCTATGTTTGGCCCAAATAATCACGAAATAGCGGAAACAGCCTTGACGGGCTACACTATTTTTAAAAGGATGGCACTCATAAAACAAGGTGAAGTGACTATGTTAATCAACATTGAAATACATGATACAGGAATTCAGAAGCATGATGCAAGGAGAATGTGACTGTAAGTAGAACTCCAAGGAAACAAACAATAAATTTATGCTTGATATATTATGTCTCCCCCCCCCCCCAAACAAAGCCAAGGGAACGATGCTCTCTTGAATTATGAAATCAGACAATCTGTAGACACAAAGAGGTAATAGTAGCTGATGACTTTATTGCAGCACTTTATGAGGGAAGCAGGAGGACGCCAGAATTGTCAACACGACAGAGGACAACATTCTTACTTGAACTGTCACATGACCCTCGGGTCCGTAGTATTGTTTGATGAATGTCACCGGCGTTCGTAGGCCGCAAAATTTATTTTTTAGGGCCTGACGCTGACTAAATATTCACGAAAAAATGCAACATTGACAAAATAAAATACTTGGAGAAAATTAATACTGATAGATCAAGTAAGATATCTACAGACTGGAAACTAGTTACTCCATATTAATAACAGGGAAAACAAGACTTGTGTCCTCAGCTGTCGTCCCATCATCTTAACGTCAATTTCACGCAAACTAATGGAGACTATTATTAGGGACAAGAATGTTAATTTTCTTAAAAAAAAAAAAAAAAAAAAAAAAAAAAAACTAATAAGCAGAAGCAGAACCACTGGTACACAACTCTGAGAGACAGTGAAGTAATACGATAAATTAAATTGGAAACTGCACTAATTAAGTACAAGTAGTAATATTCCCTGCCTTCCATTTCTCTTGCAGTGTCTGTTGTTGTTCCAATATGGTGTGGTACATCCCTCCCTCTTATTATCAGGCTGGCAGTCGCCGGAGAGAGTGGAAAGAAGAAATAGAGCCTTCTGCTCTTCTATCCTTGACTTATACACATGGAAATATATGATGGTTCTTAATCAAGACAGAAGCAGTCTCGGTGTGGACTACTAAGTTCTCTGTTATTTGCCTTTCCCGTGTACTCTCTTTCTCCCTCCCATCTTATAAATTCCCTTCTCCTCCAAAAAAAAAACAGAATATTGCATTGCATAACAGTGCTAATCCCAAATGGGTTATACATCGCCACAATAAAAATAAAGTACAACAGAAGAAGGAAATAAGAGAGATAAGAAACAAGTATAACTAGAGCAGGAGAGCTTTGTTTCTCACTCACCTGCCGTACATAGCGTTGACAGCGGCGTCGAAGTAGGAGGAGGCAGAGAGGCGTTCATCAGGGATGGCTCCACTCTGCATACCCAGCGCTGCCTCACACTGCCCTGAGAGAGGATGGTAGACGGTGCCTGGTTATATCTCTTAATGGCACTAGCTCGTTTTCAAACCAGGCCTTATAAATTACAAAAATAAGAACTATTAAGAACTCAACTAAGAGTAAAGATAAATACATACTGAATGTATGAATAAATTTTTATGACTTATCTGTTTTCGTACACGTACTTCAGACAGAAAAAAAAAATACTTGCAAGTCTGCTAGATTGTAAACATTTAACTCGTGACTTGATGATGGTCCTGGACGGATGGAAACTTAGCCCAGTTTTTATTTCCTATTTGTGTGCTAGTTACAAACTCTTCCAGCCACAGTGGTTTCAACGCTTATTCTGTTTTTAAGATATTACTTTAAGGTATTATTTGTACGCTCACAACTGAAATGTTCATTCCTTTATTTTTATTTAGGGTCAAGATGAAGAAAAAGGTACATATTCTTTAGTATAACCACGAGTAATTGGGATGATCCGGGTGAGGAAGTAACGAAACCCATATGTATTCTCAATTGTTCCAGGTTCTGCAGTGAAGTACCTTAATATCTGCTGAAAAGAATTTTAAGCCTAAATGTCTACGAGTCTACGACATTGCAAATTTGAATTTTAAGACATCGTCGCTCATACTAAATTTTCTTTTAAACTGATGAACACAAACGTAAAACTTTGACGTATTTATTTGTTTAAAATAATTGTGAAATAAAAGACACGTAGTACCAGGTCATTTATGGAGGAAAAGTCGCTACAGGTGTTTCGTCAGTATTTTCATTCCAATACAGAGATAATAATAAGCGGGGTATGTAAATAGTGGTCAAGAGAGGGTAAAGTCTAATTAAGATGGGATAAGTAATCTTGTAAAACTCTATGTATATCAGATCGCTAGAAAAGAGACAACTGTCCGGATGGCTGGAGGACGGCCAGTATAGTCACTATATGTAACAGACAAAAAGAACTGAAATGCAAGCCGTTATCACTGATGTGCATCCTATCAAAAGTAATGAAGACTGTCATGCATAGTGTTCTGAAGCACACTATGCATGACAATCAAAAGAGAAAGTCTTGTTTTTCTTTATAGGTCACCCGAGGAAGGGTGACTTGTAAAGAAAAACAAAAGCTTCTCTTTTTAAATTTAGTAATGTATAGAGGAGAAGGGAGAAGGGGTTACTAGCCCCTTGCTCCCGGCATGTTAGTCGCCTCTTACAACACGCATGGCTTACGGAGGAAAAATTCTGTTCCATTTCCCCATGGTTATGAGGAAATAAACAAGAACAAGAACTAGTAAGAAAATAGAAGAAAACCCAGAGAGGTGTGTGTATATATATGTTTGTACATGCATGTGTAGTGTGATCTAAGTGTAAGGAGAAGTAGCAAGACGTACCTGAAACCTTGCATGTTGACGAGACAAAAAAAAAAAAGACACCAGCAATCCTACCATCATGTAAAACAATTACAGACTTCTGTTTCACACTCACTTGGAAGGACGGTAGTACCTCCCTGGGTGGTTGCTGTCTACCAACTTACTACCTATTATATATGTATATATATATATATATATATATATATATATATATATATATATATATATATATATATATATATATATATATATATATATATATATATTTATTATCACACTGGCCGATTCCCACCAAGGCAGGGTGGCCCGAAAAAGAAAAACTTTCACCATCATTCACTCCATCACTGTCTTGCCAGAAGGGTGCTTTACACTACAGTTTTTAAACTGCAACATTAACACCCCTCCTTCAGAGTGCAGGCACTGTATATATATATATATATATATATATATATATATACATATATATATATATATATATATATATATATATATAATATATATATATGTGTGTGTGTGTGTGTGTGTGTGTGTGTGTGTCGTGCCGAATAGGCAGAACCTGTGATCTTGGCTTAAATAGCAACGCTCATCTTGGCATATAGGACAAGTGAAAATTTGTGTATGCAAAATAAATTACGATTGTTATAATAAGGTTAGGTAAGTTTTCTAAGTTCCTTTTGGTGCAAAATTATAATTTTTACATCAACATTAATGAAAAAAATATATCTTTAAACGTATAAGAGAAAATTTTAGAAAGGACTTAATTTTAAATGAGTTCTTGCTAATTGACCAGTTTTACATATTCGGCACGACATATATATATTATATATATATATATATATATATATATATATATATATATATATATATATATATATATATATATATACATATATATATATATATATATATAAATATATATATATATATATATATATATAATAATAATAATAATAATAATGGCCTGCCTGAGATGTTTGAAACCTATGTATCTTTGATTGTAGAGGATACTGAATTCTCAAGAATAATTAGAACAAACCTGTACAATTATATTACTCTCTACGACAGGTAGTGGTTCGGCAGACGGTACTGTGTATTCTTGTCTTTCGTTATCTAAAACTGATAAGAAGGATAACATTTGGGACGACAAGAATGAGTTCCAAAGAACCCCAAATAAGCTAAAAAGATCGATGAACAAGTGGCTATTGGAATTTTACATACAAACTAGGAGAGGAGGTAAACAGAGTTGAATGGTGTACAGCCATGGGAATGGCGTAGATAAATCAGCAAACTGAATAAAATAATTAGATCCAGGAGCAAACAATATGCAAGATATTTTACAAGAAGTGCACACAAAACCCGTGCGACTTTAGTGGCACGTGTGTTACAAATATCAGAACAGCGTTCAAGAATTAACCTAGACAAGAAGATCGGCAGACGGTGAAAAATTCCCCAAAGAATGCCAGAGACACGACGAATATTCTAGGAGTGTAAATAAGAGTAAGAGGCCCAAGACTTGTCAACACCTTTCCTTCATATATAAGGAAAATTACCATCAGACCCTTAGCTGTCTTCAAGAGGAAATCTTTCAAATGCCTGAAGTGAGGTCCTCATAAGTCGAACTGTGATGCCTACGTTTTACTGGATGCTCCTAACACCAATAGCCTGAGTGATCAGGTTATCAACCATTAGGTCTGGTCTAGGACCTGGCTACGGGGGTAATAACTCTCGGAATAGACATGTATTATTATTATTATTATAATCCAGGGGGAAGCGCTAAACTCGGAGGATTATACAGCGCCTGGGGGGGGATGTGGAAGGCATTCAGGCTTAATTCGGGAACTGGAGCATAGATCCAATTTCCTAAATCAAGAGCCCCTCACCAACATCAAGGAACCTTCCTTGAGGGGAGACAACATGTAGACTCGACCCCAGGCAGGTCTATAATGCACACCACGGTGAGGGTACTCACTACACTGAGTGCAGTGCAGTGAGTACAACTCAGCAAGTACACACACTGCTAAGATCCACAAATCGTCGAGGCTCCACTCAGGTGTGGATCCCACATTTCTCGATACCTGGGGTATCGATAGCATGCGTACCAAATTACCCGGGGATATTGCTGGCATGTGTTCCGGGTTACCTGGGGGTATCGCTGGCATGTGTGCCGGGTTCCTGGCGAGGTTTCACAAGACAGCAGCTTGTTTACTGGGTGTTTAGGGTAATTAATAGGTTTGCGGACCACGACAGCGTATTCCAACTCACGCGTTTTACAGTTATCTCCACTGGGAGGAAAAGTCAAAGTGATGTATATTTAACATTGTTTCAAAGGATTCCCGGTGTCTGGATGTGACAGGATCGAATTACAAATGCGATTCCCTGCGAACGTCAGTTTGTGTGTATTTGTACTCGTCTAATTGTTGCGAGAGTAGAATGCCAGAAATAACTAAAACAAGGCACAGTACCGTGACTGGAACGATACATAGATAACCCGCAAATAGAAGAGAAGAGCTTACGACGACGTTACGACGTCGTCGTAAGCTCCTCTCTTCTATTTGCGGGTTATTTGTGTAGAATACCAACTTCTGTCTTTGCCTCCTGACTACAAACGACTGATAACACTACTTTCCTGCCTTGCGAGTCCTGCCATACATATCTGAAACTTGTGTAAAGTCTACTTACATCACTATCTATTGTACGATACTTAACATCTTCATTACACTGAAACAGAATAAGTTTTAACTGACATCCTTGTTGCTCTTTTGTGTTTATAACTTCTATACATACATCCGCCGAGTATCTCACATGCTATTATCGTATCTCCCCTAATTCTTCAATCCCTTAAAGGTCACAAGATTTATGTATATTTAAGTCTCTCCCTAAATGTCAGCCGTATCAGCTATGTTACCAGTCGCGATTCGCGCCCCTGAATTTTTTTTAGCATCTTTACATGCTTGATCAAGTGTGGATTCCAGTCTGGTGCTTTATACTCGATGGCAAGCTTGACACATGTGCGCCAGTGTGGAATTAAACAAATATGTGATATCCAAGCCTAGTAATAGTCGAAACTAACTGTAAATTTAGTTTTACGTTCTTAGTGTGTTTCAGTGGGTTCAGTAACGTCGCTGTGCTGTAGGTGGGAGTTGTCAGGTTCCACCGCCACAAGCAGATTGGTGGTCCTAGACAAAGGTACTTCCGTTGCTGACACGTTTACAAGCACTCGTATGTCCGCTCTTGAAGATCATCGGACACACCTGTCCTTAACCCCTCTCCCTCTTTGTCTTCTAATGGGCGTGTTTTCCTCTGCACAAGATTCATAAGATTACTTCACACATTTTACTTTCTTCATGCCAACCACTCGCAGGTCTGCCTTCCCCTTGTCTAACTCCCAGGGGGGTTGCTTTCCCGATTTTCTCTTAGGGGGCTGCCTTCCCCGTGTCCAACTCCCAGGAGGGTTGCCTTTCCCCATTACCATCTCCCTGGGGACTGCCTTCCTTGTGCCTAAATCTCCCGGTGGTTAGACCGAGCAATTTCAGCGTTTTTCAGGCACGTTTTATGATTTATAATCTCAGGTGTCTATGCTCCAGAGACAACAGTAGGTTTTTAAGCGCTCTCAGCGCTTTTAGCATTTGCAATGAATTAATAGAGGCAATTATTATTCTTTAAACATTATCTAAGTCGCTGTTAGCATATTTCAGTAGGTTATCAGTAGAGGGTTTCAGGTGTCATCACCCCTGTGGCTCGGTCTCAGACAAGTCCTCCCGGTTGCTGGCCTGATCGCTCAGGCTGTTGATGCTGGCTGCAAGCAAATTAGTGAATGCACCATAGCTCTGCTGCTCAGAAACAGACTCGTGGAAATGATCAAATTTCCTCTTGAAGACAGCGAGGGACCTGCGGGTATTTCCCCTTAAGCATGAAGCGAGCGTGTTGAAGAGTCTTGGCCCCTGTACACTTATTGGGTATTCTTTTAGTGTGCTCACCGAGCAACTCTTGACTGGAGATATATCAGTCCGTGATTTAAGGGGTAAGGGGTGTGTTCAGGGTCCGTGTTTGTAGAACACTAGAAACGGACATTCGAATTATAATGCTAAGAAAAACGTAACAACAGTTTTAATATCGCCAGATTAGTGAAGTGTTAGAAAATGTGTCTGGTTTCAGACCGAGCCGCGGGGGCATTGACCCCCCGAAGTCCTCTCCACGTATACTCCAGGTATCCCCGAAGGGAACTGATAAGTGGTTGCCTGAATGTTTTTTTTCTTTCAAAGTTTCCTATTTATTTCGTTCATACCTGGCGAATGATTCTTACTTACTGGCTTTAAATTTTTAACCCTAGTGTACAGTAATAGTGTGAGTTACATGCAGGTACTGCCATGTGCAGGCGCCCTCTGGCAAAAAACTGAGTAAGCCATTGCTAGATTTTTGGAATGGGTTCGAGACCATCGCTACATGACAATTGGTTAATTAGCAAACTTTCGTAAGAACAACATTAATTCACTATGGTGAGTGAACACAGAAGAACAACATTAACGTTCAAGTGACCCTCGGATACTTGACTTTAAACGTTCTAAAAACTGAACTTCTTACCTCGACGATAGCGGATACTAAAATTAAAGTCTAGGTGAGTATGCGTCGATATCTTCCTTAAAATAGAAAGGCTTTAAAAATCGTTCTAACGAGTTAATGGCCCGCCTTTATATCGTCTGTGAGAGGCATGATATTATTAATTATCCGGAGACACTGTCTCTTGCCTTGAATCAAGTGTTCCTGCCTTTATCTGCAAGAAATTTTCCCGTTAAATCACGTTAAATATATCTAAGTCTACCTCTGCTGAATGGCCTCAATATTTAACAGCTGATGCATAAAACACGACAGTACGTATTAAGTTTAGTTAGTGAGCGGGAAAATTTGTCAATATACTTAAATACTTAAAAACTTGCAATAGTTGGAATCGGCGTGATAACCACAGAAAGCCTCCTCTGTCCGGCTTTAAATTTTAGGTCATTGCGTGTTTTCCCGGACTCTATGTTTGCATTGTCCTTAAGCTATATAAATCCAAATTTGCCAATTTAATTAAATACATATTAATTTACATTCAGTAACTAAAGAAAACCTCTTTTGATCGCTTCAAAACATTAAACCCAATTCGTTGGCTACAAGGGTAGGTATTGCTCAATGAATTCAAACTGTGTTAGTGTAAAATTGAAACTGTATTGACAATGTTAAAAAAACTTGGAATTGTTGGATTTAGATCAGTTACTGGAGAATGCCTTTTCTGATAGGCACAAGTCGCATAAGTATCTAATGTAGTTAAATATTAGTTTTGAACATTTGAAGCGAATCAGATGTATTTAGAAGTTACCACACGGAAACTATTAAATTTCTTCAATAAAAATGACAATTTAGGACATAAGCAGCCCAAAACTTATTCAAACCTTCCATTAACAATCACTATCTTTGGTGCCAAACTGAAGTGTCATTCTCTTGTTATCTAAGAGAGACTAATATCTTAAAATATACAAGTACATTAAGTTTGAAGCCGTTTATATGTTGCATTATCAAGTTGAAGCCAACTGGATGAGGCACTCAGAAAATCTCTCATGAAAAGCAGTATTTAAAATTTCTCAATTTCTTCGATGAAAATTGGAATCTACACAAGCTGACATCATGGTGGCCCGGTGGGCTGGTGGCTAAAGCTCCCGCTTCACATACGGAGGGCCCGGGTTCGATTCCCGGCGGGTGGAAACATTTCGACACGTTTCCTTACACCTGTTGTCCTGTTCACCTAGCAGCAAATAGGTACCTGGGTGTTAGTCGACTGGTGTGGGTCGCATCCTGGGGGACAAGATTAAGGACCCCAATGGAAATAAGTTAGACAGTCCTCGATTACGCACTGACTTTCTTGGGTTATCCTGGGTGGCTAACCCTCCGGGGTTAAAAATCCGAACGAAATCTTATCTTATCTTATCTTAAGACTGACTAGCGTTTAATATGTAAGTAATTGTGCAAGTTTTATTTAAACTTTGGATATGTAATATACTATTTTTTAACAACAGTCTTAAGGTACACAGACGTTACGTGAACATAAAAGTACATTATGCTGATTTAACAGTGTCTGACTTAATAGAGTCAAACACTGTGACTTATTTCTGACCAGAAGAGACATTTTCCACTTATTTCCTAGTTAAATTTCTTTAATAAAGCTGGCACATCATAACTTTCACATCCTAAATTCAAGGCAAAATTTCCGTTGAGGAAAACACCTCAACACCAAAAGTTTGAAGCCTACTAGATGAGACATTCTGGAGTTATTTCACAGATACCAAAAAAAAACTGCACCTACACAGCCTAATCCAAAAAATATTGAATCCAGTTCGGAGGATGACTCGGCAGTTATAAGACTGATACCGTTCGGAATTGTTTTGATCAAGGGGTTACATAACCCCTGAGGAATAGGAGACATTCAGATTCGACCCAAGGAAGGTTGAATAATTCCAGGCCTTCAAATCAAGAGCCCATTACCATCATCAAGGTAAAATATTGCAACAATGTAAAATAATAATCACCATTTAGAGATTAAAGTGGCAAAATCTCACCTACACTTTTCATTAACAATATCATTTCAAATCATGTATCTGTCATAAGAACTAACTGCAAGGCCTGGTCACAGACCGAACCGCGGGGGCGTTGACCCCCGAAACCCTCTCTCCAGATAGGAATTCGAAACAGAAATAATCTAAACACATGCTGTTCCCGGGCCGGATTATTGAGTTATTTATATGGAAGTGTAAAATCCCACCAGTACAGGCAGTAGGTAATCTCTGGAGAAGTATAAAATGCAGGTGAAATACCAAGAGACTTACTAAGGGCAGACAGCTCCTCTTCACAAAAGAGGCAGCAGAGTGGTGGAAAAAGAAATTAGAGACCAGTAGCGCTAACATCACATATTATCAGTCTTCGAAAGGGTGATGAGACTTCAAATTATAATTTGGATTGAAAAGCGTAATCTACACAATCCAAACCAACATGAATTTGAAGCAGTAAGATTATGCTCGTCAACGCTGTTGAACCATTATGACGGGATTTGGGAGGTCTTGGAAGAAACTTAAAATACAGACGAGGTCTTCACAGATTTTGCGAAGGATTTTGATAAATGCGATCATGAAGTGACAGCACATAAAAATGAGGTCATTTAGTAAAATGGGAAATGTAGGCAGATGGGTATTCAATTTTCTAACAAATGGAAAATAAAAAGTAATAATAAAAAACAAAATCAATATAGATAAAAGTACTCATAAAAGTTTTTTTTTTTTCATCATTTGCATATGACACAAAAATAAGCATGAAAATATCCTCAGAAGACACTGAGGAAAAGTGAGAGGATAAAATCTAAGTCTTCCAGTTAGAAGTACAAAAATAACATGATATTCAATGGTGACAAGTTCCAGTTGCTTAGAAATGTAGAAAATGGCGAAATCAAAAAGGAACACGATATACAAAACGGGATGGCCGCCAGATAGAGCGAAAGAATATTTGAAAGACCTGTGTGTAATGATATTAGCTGACCTGTCATTTAGAAAACGCAATAAGGCAAATGTGAAGGCTAGACAAATTTTAGAAAGGATAACGTAAACATTCAAGACAAGAGAAATATTGCGACTGGTCACGTAATTCAAATTGCTTTTGCTCTGTCGATTTGAATTACTGTTCTGTGTTGACAGCTCCTGTCAGGGCAGGGGATATATCAGCGCTGGTACTAATACAGAGATCGTTTACAGCCTGCATAGAGGAAATTAAACATTTAGACTACTGGTAACGCCCAAAAGGACTGAAGATGTACTCTCTGGAGCAGCGAGTTACATGGTTACACACATATATGGAAGATACTCGAGGGCCTGGTCCCAAACCTACCCAGTATGATGGTAACGTAATGGAAAAAGAGCTGTGGAAGCAAATTTAAAATAAACACAATGAAAGAAAGGGGTGCTGTGAGCAAAATAAGAAAACAATGTACCAACATCTGTTGGCTCAGAAGATATCAGTGATGCTGTCGGGACCAGCATCCATACATTCGTCATGAGTCAGAACAAGCAGGATAGGCCAGCGGACTGTCAACAGCAGCAACCTAGTTGATCAGGAAAGCACCAGACAAGCTTGGCCAACAGTTACGCTGCGGGAGTAAGAAAACTCTCGAAACCTGCCCCTGGTATATAAAAGTATACCCCCGAAAACATTTGATAAACTCTAGGAAACTAAGGATACCCACATTTGCACTTGAAGTGGACCTCATGATAATAACAGTAATAATAATAATAATAATAATAATAATAATAATAATAATAATAATAAATAATACAGAAGAGTAACTGTTACCCTTTTATCAATGTCACATAGCTTATATAAGAGGAATTTATGAAGATGACACTGTGAAGTATGTCTCTGGAACATCTTGTCACACAGACACGTCTTGTCAGACTTGATCTGACATTAAAGAAACCACCGCCGCTCACCGGCTTAATTAAACACCAGTAGTCGTTGCTTCTCTTGTGGCTGCTAATGAGAGTTGCACACCCACAATTAGTGTAGCCAAAGACAAACAGACAGCAGAGAAATGTCAGGGAGTTGGAAGTCTTCAGGGGATGAGATGCTTCAAAGTGCTCTTGATCCAATGAATTAAAGTTAATGTACATTTCCTAGGATAAAACATGATTACTTCCAGTTCCATAGCCGTTATATGACCTATTAATATATATATATATATATATATATATATATATATATATATATATATATATATATATATATATATATATATATATATATATATATATATATATATATATATATATATATATATATATATATATATATATATATATATATATAATATGCATATATAATATATAAATATATATATATATATATATATATATATATATATATATATATATATATATATATATGTCGTGCCGAATATGTAAAACTGGTCAATTAGCAAGAACTCATTTAAAATTAAGTCCTTTCCGAAATTTTCTCTTATACGTATAAAGATATATTTTTTTCATTAATGTTAACGTAAAAATTTTAAATTTTGCACTAAAAGGAACTTAGAAAACTTACCTAACCTTATTATAACAAGCGCAATTTATTTTAGCCTAACCCAACTAAATATATTTTAGATTTGTTTACAATAATTTAATACTAAACAAACACAGTGAAATATATATTTTTTTTTTGTTAGGTTCAGAATGATTTTGGCGAAATTATTGCATACACAAAGTGTCACTTGTCCTATATGGCAAGATGAGCGTTGCTATTTAAGCCAAGATGGCAAGTTCTGCCTATTCGGCACGACATAGATATATATATATATATATATATATATATATATATATATATATATATATATATATATATATATATATACATATATATGTCGTGCCTAATCGGTAAAACTGGTCAATTAGCAACAACTCATTTAATATTAAGTCTTTTCTAAAATTTTCTTTTATACGTTTAAAGATATATTTTTTTTATTAATGTTAACGCAAAAATTTATAATTTTGCATTAACATTATAACAAGCGCAATTTAATTTAGCCTAATCCAGCTAAATATATTTCAGATACGATTACAATAATTTAATAATAAACACAATGAAATATTTTTCTTTCGTTATGTTCAGAATGATTTTTGCGAAATTACTGCATACACAAATTTTAGTTTGTCTTATATGGCAAGATGAGCGTTGCTATTTAAGCCAAGATCGCAAGTTTTACATATTCGGCACGACATTTTATATATATTTATATATATATATATATATATATATATATATATATATATATATATATATATATATGTTTGTGTGTGTGTGTGTGTGTGTGTGTGTGTAACGAGAGAGACAAAAGAAAAGGAGTTACTGAACTGCTTAAAAATATAAACATGTCGTGACGTAGGAAAGCTAGTATAGTCGAGAGATCATCGATTTAGAGCAAAAACTCAGGATGTCACACCAAACAGAAGAAGCACAGAGGAAACAAAAGGCCAATCAGGATATTGCAAGGAAAAAATAAAATATTTTTATTCATATGCAAAAACCAGGCTAAGAACTCTACTTGTAAAATCGGACCATTAATGACAGGAAACTCGTATACCAACGATAAATAAGACATGAACCAAATTTTAAAACAACAGTATGAGTCGGTGTTCAGCAATACAATAATTGACACCATTCACTCCATCACGAGGCCTTGTAGACAAACTGACATCCCTACCAATTCCACATATTTCGAAGAAATTGAAACCATGCCCACTCAGTACATGGTCCAAATTCATGGAATGTCCTATTTACAAAAAAAGTGCAAAGTACCACTAGCAAGAACCCTCAGTATCCTTTGGAGAAAGAGCTTAGATCTAGATGAAATACCGGAGGCCTTAAATAGTGTAGACACAGCTCCTTTACATAAAGGAGGTAGTAGAGCACTAGCTAAAAATTACAGACCATTAGTCCTAACTTCCTACATAAAAATCTTCGAAAGAATGATGAGAAGTCAAATTACAAATTTCATGGACCAGCACAATCGGCATAACCCAAACCAGTATGGTTTTAGAGCAAGACGATCATGCCTGTCACAGCTGCTAAACCACTATGACAGAATTACAAAGGCGTTGGAAGAAAATCGAGATGCAGATGTGATATACATTGATGCTGCAAAGGTGTCTGACAGATGTGATCATGGGGTGATCATGCCTGGAGAGGGTTTCGGGGGTCAGCGCCACCGCGACCCGGTCTGAGACCAGGCCTCGTGGTGGATAAGGGTTTGATCAACCAGCATGTTACTGCTGGCCGCAAATAAACCGACGTAATTACCACAGCTCGGCTGATCGGGTACTGACTTTATTTGCCTGTCCAGCGCCTTCTTGTAGATAGCCAAGGGTCTATTGGTAATCTCCCTTATGTATGTTGGCAGGCAGCTGAACAATCTTAGGCCCCTAACACTTATTGTGTTGCACACAAAATGTGTGCCATATGCAATACAGGGAAGGCAGACAGATGAATTTTCTTGTTTGTAACACACACAACACAAAAAATAGTAATAAACGGAGCAAAATACAGCATCAGCGGGGTAAAAAGCTCAGTTCCCCAAGGCGCTGTCCTGGCACCTCTGCTGTTTCTCATCCTCACAGTAGACAGATAAAAACACCTGTCACAGTTTTGTATAATTTGTAGATGACACTAAAATAATCATGAAAGTCACTTCGGTAGAAGACACTGAAAAATTACAGGAAAATATAAGCAGTGTTTTCCAGTGGGCAGTGGACAACATGACGTTCAATGGTGATAAGTTCCAGCTGCTTGAACATGAAGCATGTCTGATAACTTTGAACATCCTGCATGGTAAGTTTGAATATCCAGCATGTCTAGTAATTTCAAACAGGTGTTAACGACCAGATCTTGAGAGAGAGAGAGAGAGAGAGAGAGAGAGAGAGAGAGAGAGAGAGAGAGAGAGAGAGAGAGAGAGAGAGAGAGAGAGAGAGAGAGAGAGCAGAAGCAGGTAACACGAGATTGTTGGCTGGGTCCCAGGTATAGGGCGGTGGCCCTGGTGTGTCAGGGGTTGTTAGTGTGTGGGAACACAGCCCAGCAGGTGTTCCCTGTCGTGAGCGTCAGCGTCAACTGGCCGCTGTAGTTTGTATTTAGTGTCCGAGGTTGTTAGCCTCTTTTGCTGCTGTGAGGACCCGCCCAAATGTGTATCTGGGAGGAGGATGGTAGACGCTGACCAGCAATCTCTCTCCCTTTACAGTATATTCAAATCTCTTTAAACACTAAGCGAAGAAAGACACGTTACGCATCACTTTTGTTAGAACGACGTTTCGCTCTCCGTAGAACTCCATCAACCTCTACGTAGAGCGAAAGTGTTCTAAATAAAAACCAATTCTGCAACTTTCCTCTTCCCTATTTTTGTCCGTAAGTTATTTGAATCCTTAGCAACAACACTTAAACAGAAAGCCTCGAGTTCATTGTTAGTATCGTGTACTAAAAGCACCAGTCACTCGTTAACTAGTAATAATGGCTCCGTAAGGATGAAAACATCGTCTAAAGTTCAACTACAGTTTACAGGTTACTTGTGAATTCTTACAGTGACGGTACTGTGATTTTATTCTTCATTTTTCACTTAGCTTTAGTAGTGTCGCTTGTCTGAAATGGTGTTTAGCGTAAGAAAAAACAACACTGAGAGGAGAGGAGATAGCCAAGATCTGCGCCAAGAATTGGTGAACGGAGAATCGAACCTACACACCAATCGTCGGGCTACATAACCCACAAGGGGTGGAGTTCTTCTGAAAAAGAAAAATGGGTTGTTATGCTACGCTGCAAGAACAACAAACGCTGGCATTCCACGTCGACCTTTGTTGATCAGTACGGCGTTAGAGAACTGAAGGGAAGCTTAGAATTGTTATCTCTTAATGTCAGGGTGAAATTATTTTAATGGAGATTTATTTCTCTTTAATACAGATATACTCTCAGGAACTTCTTTTGTTAAGTATTTACGAAGACGTAATTGCCATGTAGAGTGTCGGGTATCCTCTCCTGTGTTCAGATATTTTTTTTTATAGTAAAGTCTAATGGAATTGAAGTTAATGGACTCTGCCTTGATTCTCTCTGCTGCTTGTGAGTGGTGATTTATCTTATGCTTACTTTAGGAAGCTTCCAGGGCGCCACTGCCCCCGCGATCCGGTCCCAGATTAGGTCTGATTGCTCATATGATCGTCTATGCTGATAGTGCTTGCCGCAGGCAGACCAACGTATGCACCACAGCCCTGATAATCAGAAAATTTCCCGTATGCTTGTATCTGGAGGTACTGTGTACCGTCACCTAAGTCTTGCTTTTATTAACAGTGATTTCGGTGTGCAGATTCAGGACCATTTTTTTCAGGATTTTTCAATTATAAATTAATCATGAATTTTTAAGGGTAGTTTATCTGGAGAGAGTTCCGGGGGTCAACGCCCCCGCGGCCCGGTCTGTGACCAGGCCTCCTTAGGTCAGTGTCCCAGGATGCGACCCACACCA
The DNA here is from genome assembly GCF_038502225.1 of Cherax quadricarinatus. Taxonomy (NCBI): domain Eukaryota; kingdom Metazoa; phylum Arthropoda; class Malacostraca; order Decapoda; family Parastacidae; genus Cherax; species Cherax quadricarinatus. The sequence goes on from NC_091308.1 coordinate 6,587,800, forward strand.
GTCGACTAACACCCAGGTACCCATTTTACTGATGGGGAACATAGACAACAGGTGGAAAGAAACACGTCCAATGTTTCTACTCTGGCTGGGAATCGAACCCAGGCCCTCACTGTGTGAAGCGAGAGCGTTAACCACCAGGCCACCAGAGCCTGTACGTCTCTGTACGTCTTCTTGCTCTACAGTCTCTCCTGCCTTGAAGTGGGCTGTTAGTTATGAGCAATACTCCAGCCTGGAGGAAACAAGTGAGTGGGAGAATATCGCAAATGGTTGAGTATCTCTTGTTTTGAATGTTCTAGTTATCCAGTCTATCATTCTCCTTGTGGAAGAGACAGCAGCAAAGTTGTGATCCTTGAATGTGAAATGCGCTATTTCAGCCTTTATTTTCTCCATTCAATAGCAGAGCAACTGAAATTTGTCCTCAGTGAACATCATGTTCTCAGTGGTCCACTGGAATACTCGATAGACACCACTCTCAAAGGTGATACCAACATTTCTGTAAAAGTGGCGCCGTCAAGAAAACAGCAGATCTGCCAGCAGATATAAATCAAGTCTTTCAATGGGCCACTGACAACAATTCGAAGTTTAATGAGGATAAATTTCAATTGCCTTGCTATGGTAGAATGGAGGAAATAAGGACTGAAATTGAGTTCAAGACAAACGTGAATAATTCAGAGAGCGATAGTTCAGTGAGCGAGACTTGGAAGTGATACTGACGACAGATCTCATATTCAAGGCTCACAGCATGTTGTTATCACTGCCATAGAGAGAATGATATGCTGGATAACTAGAACATTCAAAGCAAAAGATGCCGAGCCAGTGATGACATTCTTGAAGTTACTTGTTCTCTCATAACTGGAATTCTCTTGTATACTACCGGCTTCCTTCAAGGCAGTGCTAGAAAACGTCGAGAGGATCCGCATTCCCAGTATAAATTAAGTCAATCATCTAAAGTAACTGAGAACACTTGAAGTTTCTTGAAATGTACTCTCTGGAACAGAGACGAGAGAAATGCATTATAATTTATTCCTGAAAGATCTGGAGGGACCGGGCCTAAACCTTCATACCAAAATCACTCCATATGAAAGCAAGAAGCTTCATATAAAAGTAACAACTCGATAAGTGTAAGAGGTCCTCGTCTTTTCATGCATAAGGGGAATTAACAACAAATTTCTGGCTGTCTTTAAAAGGGAACTTGGTAAATTCCTCAAATCAGTTCCTGATCAGCCAGGCTGCTGTGCATAAGCTGGACTGCGCATGGTACTTATACCATTGTCGATCATGCCAACAACCTTTCAGTGGGAACCACTGAAAGGCAAAGATACCTTTCGCTCCTACATTCCAAGGCACATAGTTGAAGGGACTTCAAACGTTCCCAGTAGTTCAGATATTTGATCAAGTGAAAACTCATTATACGTTATCTAGCTCAGCAATATTTAGAGCCTGACGGTAACAGTAACAGACGGACAGACACAGGCAGGCAGACAGACAGGCCCAGACATACACACTAAAATTAAAATATTTTGACAAAAATCCATTATTTGAAATTCGTTGTGACTTCGATGGACGCTACTCTCAAGAGAATCTGGTGTTATCAGCAAAGGAAGTTACGGTGCAATGAAATAAATCTTCATCTATGTCGGATCTAAGAATGAGAAACAGATGTGGGGCAAGTACTGTACCTTGAGGAACAGAGCCTCTCACTGTGAAAGTCTCGGACTTCACTTCACTCTGTGAAGTGAAGTCCGAGACTTTCTTCCAGGTATTCCTCCTTCACTCATTTTGTGTACTATCACGCCATGGTCGCACTTGTCGAAGGCTTTTAGTCTGAGTGATGAATTATTGTAGTGATCTTAGTAGTGATTAATTATCTTTGTCTATATAGTGATAGATTATGTTTGTGATGTGGGTGGTTATGGATTATCTTAGTGACTGGTGATAGATTATGTTTGGGGTCTGTATGGTTTTAAGTGATGAGGGATTATCTTTGTTGTCTGAGTCCGACTTGGTCCGACTTGGTCCGACTTTGGTCCGACTTGGACCAGTTACTGGTCGGACCAAAACGTCGTCATAAGCTTAAGTCTCCTACGTGCGAGTTAACTGTGTAAAGTCTCAGTATTGTGAATTACATTGTGAATAACGATGACAGTGATATTTTAATGCTAGTGGCCATAAGATAATCAACTCACAACACCCGGCGCATTCATCCACAATCTAGTCAACTCACAACAGCACACCCAACATATCAAAAGATACACTACACCGTGTGTCAGGCAACAAACTAAACACTTATCATACGTTACGTTATACGCTATACATTAATTATATATTGTGTTGTAAGCAGCATAATCCTTCGTAACACCAACTATGCAAAAAACTCTTTCTATAAATATTTTAAATTTAATTCTACGCTATATAACTCCAAGAAAATATTTCTGCTTACAATATGCAGACTACCATGAATACAATATAGCGACTTCTTAGTTGTCACAGGTGGCAGCTGTTGCTGCCACTCACAGGTGGTAATTGTCACCCCTGCCTCGTTGCAGGTGGCAGGGAGCAACACCTGAATCTTTGTAGGTGGTGGTGATGAGCACCACACTAGTACCAGTGGGTTAGAGAGTGGAAACCTCGGTCTGAGACCGAGCAGCAGAGGTGATGGCCAGACCATTGTTGGGTCATCAACCTCCGTGTCGTTAAAATTTTCAGCGGGCAACACCTGAATCACTGTAGGGGGGAGGGGGGTTAATGATCAACATGTGAATTGTTGCAGGTTTTAGCGGGCAACACCTGAATTGATGCAGGTAGCAGCGAGCAACACCTGAATCATTGCAAGTGGCAGTGTTTACCACTCAAGCCCTGCAGGTGGCAATTGCTAATCCTGCACCTCGGAACATGGCACCAACAGTTCCACATCAGCCAGGATGATAGCCATGTAGGCCTCAGACGATGCTACGAGGATAAAACAAATGCTTTCGAGACATCGTGTAGACTACATGTTAATGCATGAAGGAAATTACCAAGAAATCTCTGGCTGTCTTCAAGAGAGACCTGGAAGTGTTCCTCAGCTCGGTTCCTGGTCCTCCAGACTATGGTTCGTACGCTGGATGGCATGCGGTCATCAGTACCAGAATGGCTGATCAGGCCGTAATCCACCATGATGCCTGGTCTGGGATCGGGGCCACGGAGGCGTTGGCCCCAGTAGGCATCCTTCAGGTATCCTTCTTCCACAGCCTCCGTGATTTTGTCATAGTAGTTCATCAAGTCAAATTCAAATTTATATTTTTGTGTGCTTAAGTTTATATCTTTAACGGCTGTCATGTGGAAGGGGGGTGGGGGGCAAGCAGACCTTATTATTTTGGTACCATTTTTGCTTCGTTCTACATTCTTTCACTTCAGTTTTGTATGCTACTGTCAAAGTAAACTGCTGAGCGAATTTGTTAATATTTTGAATGACAACTTATGGCAGGTCATTTGAATACGTTTCCGTCTGGTTCTGGACAAAAACACTGATATTCACTACGATGTGAAAATAGATGCATTGAGTTTCTAGCGGAATTATCCTCGCTCCAGCGCATCAGTGTCAGTCATGATTTGTACGGAGATCAAAACGCGAAGCGACACCAGGAACAACATCGGATGTGAAATTTGTGTGAGAGATCACAGTTCTGGTGTTAGGTACGGATGTGTGTGACAGATCAATATCTGGGCATTATAGTATAGATGTGTTTGGCAGATCACAAGTGTGATCGTAGGTGTGAATCACAGGTCAGGGCATGAGTGTTTGAAAGATTACAAGTATGGTCGTCTTGTGAATCACAAGTCTGGTGGTCGGTGTGAATCACAAGTCTGGTGGTCGGTGTGAATCACAAGTCTGGTGGTCGGTGTGAATCACAAGTCTGGTGGTCGGTGTGAATCACAAGTCTGGTGGTCGGTGTGAATCACAAGTCTGGTGGTCGGTGTGAATCACAAGTCTGGTGGTCGGTGTGAATCACAAGTCTGTACGTAAGTGTGGATATGTGAGAGGAAGATCACAAGTCTGAGAGTAGGTGTGTTTGTTTGTCTTTGTATGTGTCTTTGATCCCTAGGCTGGAGGTAGGTGTGGATATGTATAGCAGATCACAAGCCTGGGAGTAAACGTGGAGATCACAGATGTGGTCGTAGGGGCGCGCGTGTGTAACATCACATTCCTGAAAGCAGGTCTGAAGGCGATCAGATAATAAACACGCAGAATAAAAATGGGTGCTCTCCGGGGTAGCTAATACTGAGGAATGTTAAGTAGCATCTGACCGGATGCTATTGAACATCCGGGATACCTCCTCTCAAATACACCCATATTAAAATGTAATAAATATAAAATAACTATAAAATTATTAGAAAATTTTATGAGTTAGGAGTTCTCACCTGTATGAAGACAGGAGACGGGGACCAGAGTCACGCAGAAGAGTAAGAGAAATAGTAGCGGAGGGTCCATCCTGCAGGTGACTTCCCTCACACCCGCATCTGGAGTGATGCTGTACCTCGGTACTACAAGTATACACTTTCAGTCAGTGAACCAGTTGAAATAGATACCCTGTTTTCTTAGCTGCTCCTCAACACGTAAGCCGTCGTTTCACAAAATACTTTCCCTCACTAATCAATACCATCTTCACATTAACACTAGCACTGTTAACCGCTTGAACTTTAACTCATGCTGATTCCTGAATTGGTATTCTATCTGCTATCTAAGAATTCAGGTTTTTCCATAAAGGCCGAAGATTTCACTTGAGCAACTGATTCTCAAATTTGCTGTGTCGCTGTCTTCACACTTTTCACCAGCAGTCACGATGCATCATCTGAAGAAAGAAAACAAACAATGTACAGTCATGATCATTGAACATATAAATGGTGTTTGTCTATTCGACCTGTGGCTGGTAAGTCACTGGTTGACAACAGACGTTGGTCGAGGGAGGAACGCAAACAAGAATTTTTTTCTTTTTACATGGTACAGTACCTTCCACGAGTGGAATAGATTACGTTCAGGCAGAAAAAAATACTGTTTATTTTCAATTAGAAACACTTCAGTAAGAACATATTTAATTTTCTTTATTTTTTATTTATAAGCTTTGTTAAAATATGGTCGGGATAGGTTTTAATTAAAAGGTAGGTTTATTAACTGGGTTTAACGCAAATCAACAACAAGAGAGTCATTCAGGTGTACACCACAACTTGAATTGTGTACACCACAACTTGAATAGTGTACACCACAACTTGAATAGTGTACACCACAACTTGAATAGTGTACACCACAACTTGAATAGTGTACACCACAACTTGAATAGTGTACACCACAACTTGAATAGTGTACACCACAACTTGAAGTGAATCCGAGAGGTACACGACTTTTAGTTCTACATGAATCTTGTTCATTATTCGAGAACCTGACCCCACGTTAGTGACGTTTGGTGTAGGTGACCACCTTAGTGAGTGTTGTTGTAGGTGACCACCTTAGTGACTGTTGTTGTAGGTGACCACCTTAGTGACTGTTGTTGTAGGTGACCACCTTAGTGACTGTTGTTGTAGGTGACCATCTTAGTGACTGTTGTTGTAGGTGACCATCTTAGTGACTGTTGTTGTAGGTGACCACCTTAGTGACTGTTGCTGTAGGTGAGCACCTTAGTGACTGTTGCTGTAGGTGAGCACCTTAGTGACTGTTGCTGTAGGTGAGCACCTTAGTGACTGTTGCTGTAGGTGACCACCTTAGTGACTGTTGTTGTAGGTGACCACCTTAGTGACTGTTGTTGTAGGTGACCACCTTAGTGACTGTTGTTGTAGGTGACCATCTTAGTGACTGTTGTTGTAGGTGACCATCTTAGTGACTGTTGTTGTAGGTGACCATCTTAGTGACTGTTGCTGTAGGTGACCATCTTAGTGACTGTTGTTGTAGGTGACCATCTTAGTGACTGATGCTGTAGGTGACCACCTTAGTGACTGTTGCTGTAGGTGACCACCTTAGTGACTGTTGTTGTAGGTGACCACCTTAGTGACTGTTGTTGTAGGTGACCATCTTAGTGACTGTTGCTGTAGGTGACCACCTTAGTGACTGTTGCTGTAGGTGACCACCTTAGTGACTGTCGCAGGTGACCATCTTAGTGACTATTGTTTGGTGTAGTTCTCCCGCTAAAGAAACTACTACAGAATTTTTTAGCAACTAATCAAGTACACAAAAACATTACATCACTCAATCATTTACTCCTGTGTGAAAAACACACATATGAAATATATTCTTTCCTGGGACCTTAGCTACTACCCTTAAGGGGGGTCACAGAGCACCTCGGGAACAGGAGGTAATAAGGTTTGATCCGAGGAATGGGGTGGGGCCCTCCAATTCCTTGACTCAAATATCTTTCACTAGCAACAAGGCACCCTTCAAAGGTAAAAAAAAAAAGAAAAAAAAAAAAAACACTAAGATATCTCTATCTCAACAACAAACAAAATTCAAGTGAAGTTATATTGACTCTCACCAGACAACAGATCATATCACATTCCTGACAGCACATCCGTCTGTATGGTAATACGGTCGTGTAGATCCCGAGACAGACACACTCACACTGCAGATAACAGTTGTAACACGGAGGAACAGACACGACCTGGACACTGGTGGCAGACGAAGAACTGAACACTTACACTACACGACAAAGGTAAGATTTGTTAGGAAACAGGACAAGTGTTTCCTGGCGCGGGTCTTAAAAGTCATATGATGACCCACCGCTGGAGCTTTTGGTTATCTGGCCGAGGCCTTCCACTGGCTTACCGGTCCACCCGTTTAAAAATTAGGGTTATATATACGACACAGCTGCTACGACGCCAGTGTCTGACACAAACTGTTCTTTGTCCACACCATGAAATACTAAGCAAGACATATTCTAGTTTAGATCAGATTTCTTCCGTTACATAGAGACTGTGCCTTGGGCTGCTGGGCTATGGGGGTGGGCGTAGGCTGTGGGCTCGGGCTTGGAAGCACTTGACTTGTACTCGTTGGAGCGCAGGAGGGAGAGATATATCATAATCTACACTTGGAAAATCTTGGAAGGAATGGTCCCAAATCTGCACACACAAATCACTCCCTACGAAAGTAAAAGACTGGGCAGGCGATGCAAAATGCCTCCAATAAAAAGTAGGGGCGCCATTGGTACACTAAGAGAAAACACCATAAGTGTCCGGGGCCCAAAACTGTTCAACACCCTCCCATCAAGCATTAGGGGAATTGCCAATAAACCCCTGGCTGCCTTCAAGAGAGAGCTGGACAGATACCTAAAGTCAGTGCCGGATCAGCCGGGCTGTGGCTCGTACGTTGGACTGCGTGCGGCCAGCAGTAACAGCCTAGTTGATCAGGCCCTGATCCATCGGGAGGCCTGGTCATGGACCGGGCCGCGGGGGCGTTGATCCCCGGAATAACCTCCAGGTAACCTCCAGGTACTGTCGTGGGTGCTGGTTGTGGGTGTGGGGAAAGTGCGTGGCAAAGTTGATGCTTATGTTCACACCCACACCCACACACACCCACACCCACACACACACCCACACCCACACACACACACACAAGTGATGATATTCTGATAAACCAAATAAAAATGGTTTTTCATGGGGCAGCTTAACATTATCCCCTACCATGACCCCCTCTCCTCCTTTGACCCCCTCCCCTATCAGGACCATCTTCCCTAGGATGGCCTCCTTCCCTTCCATGAACTCCCCTCCTTTCCTCTCTATGCACCCTTCCCGTCCCATGAACTTCCTTTCCCGTCCCCTCTACACCCTTATTCTTAACCTCTGTGCCCCCTCTCTTCCCCTCTACACCTCTCTTTGTATTTAACTCCTTCCCTCCCCTCTACGCCTTCTCTCTTACACTTCTACGTTCTATCCCAACCCCTGTACGCTCCTCCCTTTCCTCTCTCTCATCTGGTTAGTGAGAGCAACCACAGATGGTCTACACCAATAGTCTGATGGATCACGCACCATGGATCAAGAACCATCAGCACTCGGAGGATTAAGTACAGACAGTAAGTCAATAACTTATAAAAGATGGGAGCGATAGCGTGGTGTGCGGGCGGGTGGGCGGGGGCGTGGGCGCGCGGTCACGTAAGATGTGGACGTACGGGCATGTTGGCGTGCAGGTCAGTGCTGACAGAAACATGGGCGTATAACGATACCTTGCAGGCTTGACCACCGCCAGGGAGAACCAGGCTTGTGTACATTTGTGTGTGACCATGATGATGATGGTGATAATACTTGTGGTGGTGGTGGTGGTGGTGGTGGCGGTGTACGCAGTGGTAGTGGTGGTAGATGTGTGCAAAATGAAATTGTTCCTGTAGCTATCCATGGCTAAGAATGTGCTCACGTTAGGAGCAGCATGTCAAGTGTCTGGACACCAATATTTTAAGCATGGTGACGTAGCGGACAAGGTTCCTAGGACGCTGGCTAAATAACTCGGATTCGATCCCCGGCTGGTGGCAGTATGTCATTTGCTTTAAAACCACTTGTTTACGTGGTGGCAGTGGTGGGTGTGACGCCGACTGCTGTGGTGGCAGTGGTGGGGGTGACGCCGACTGCTGGCCATATGCTAAGAGAACCAGGAGACGACAGGCTCACTCTTCGCTATTCTGAGAAAAAGAAAAACTTCTCCCTCACTCTTTCAGTTGCAACCTTGCATAGCTCCTGATGATGCACTGAGAGTGCGAAAGTACTTGAGTTAAAGATTTCCACCCCCCTGTGGCTTGTCTTGCATATATATATATATATATATATATATATATATATATATATATATATATATATATATATATATATATATATATATATATATATATATATAAGCTACACCGCCAGTGTGGGTTATTCAGCTAGAGTGGTGGAGGCTCGATCCTCCTCCCCTAATCGTGAAACGGATGCACTTCCCTGGCAGCCAGCCAGGGTAGGGAAAGAACCTGATGTGTACACAAATATGAGAACAATAATGATGCTCCATAATGTTGATGGATATATAACCAACCGTCAAAGTCCCAGACCAGACCTGGTTGCTGGTCTGATCGATCAAGCTGTTAGTGCCCGCCGGCCGCAGTCTAACGTGTGCACCACAACCCGGTTGATCAGAAACCCTTTTGAGGAATTTGTTGAATTCCCTCTTGAGGACAGCCAGGTGTTTGTTCGTAATTCTTATGTATGAAGGGAGGGCGATGAGGAGCCTTGGTCCTTTAACACTTATTAAGTCCTCTCTCGGTGTGTTCATCGTTTCCCTGCTTTTCACCGAAATTATAATGCACCGTCCTGGGCTTATAAGTAGTAATTTTGACGTGCAGGTTTGAGACCAATCCCTCCAGTATCTTCCGGGTGTAAATTATGATGCATCTTTCTCACCTAATTTCTAAGGATTACAGTTCCAGGGACTTCAAACACGCCCAATAATTTTAGTGCTTGATTGAGTTTATGCGAGCTGTGAAGGTTGTCTGTACATATTCCATCTCAGGATGTGTACATGGGTACACATCCTGAGGTGGAAAATGTACAGTGTGTGTACACGAGTGTGCAATGATAGGAGTGTGTATCAGTTAGTATTTATACGGGTGTGTGAACATACATGTTTATATGCAGGTGTATGTCGTGTGAGTATGAGGCAGTTTGCAAGAATGGAAGAATTTTAAAGTATGCGAGTGCAGGGTTTGCGCTTGTGTTGCGTTACGTGAAAGAATTTGTGTAGGGAGCGGACGTGCTAGGAGACAGGTATGTATATAATATATAATATATAATATATATATATATATATATATATAATATATATATATATATATATATATATATATATATATATATAAACATTGATCTCTGGCTGAAGGAGATTCGAACCTACGTACCTTGGAACAAGGTACACAGTGCCTTACCATTCTCACCACACCACAAGGCACTGCGTACCTTGTTCCAAGGTTCGTAGATTCGAGCTCTCCCTCTGTGGGCATCTAGCTCTCTTGCAGTGCTCCCCTTCCTTTGTTTTTGACTGGTTCGTCATCCTTATTTCCCACTTCTACCACTACCACTACTACTACCTCTTCTTTTTCTACTACTACTACAACTACTGATGAAATTAAGATACATGTGCGGCGTCTGGTTGTCTTTGTTGTGGACGTTTCGCCATCCAGTGGCTGGCTGGATGGCGAAACGTCTACGATGGGGATGCCCGGGTGTTGAGCATGTGTCTTAATTTCATCTCGTCGGTATTATATACAATTCTTGTACTACTACTACCTCCACCTCTTCCTGCCTATATATAGCCGTCCTGCTCCACCTCTGTTAGTGTGACTTTGTCAATGGTCCAAGTCGGACCGAAACGTCGTCGTAAGCTTCTCTCTTTTATGTGCGGGTTATTTGTGTATCGTTCCAGTCACGGTATTGTGCCTTTTTGTTATTTATTTGTGTATATTTCGCCTGCTCTTGCGAATTCCTTCCAGGGGAAGTTGAATAATAGCTCTAGGCCTTTCGTGTTGCAATCAACACATCATCAGGAGCTTACAAAGTTGCAGAAATGAGTAAGAAATTTTATCAAGTCGTTCAGAGGGACGCTTATTTAGCTATTGTTTGTTTAGTTATTGTTTGCTATTGTTTTGCTGCCATCTTTATTGAGTAAATCTACATCTGTTGTTTTTAATTTCTGTGGGATAATCCCCAAGTTTAGGCTCCCTCTCCATATAATACTTAAGGCACTTTAAGCGGGTTTCTTGAGGTTCATGATCAATATGAAGTTAAGTGGGGTTAGGTTATGTCTGAAATTTAGGAGATCTTGTTCACGAAGAATTCATTTGGATTGTCCCCCTTTAGACTTCTTTCTGTTTCATTAATTGCTTTTAGCACATTCTGTCTCTCCTGAATCCTGATTCACTCAACCTGAGGTTCAATATCTTTTATTTCTCTATCCAGTGTTTCCTCCCACACTTCAGATAGTTTAAGCACCATTAAAAAGTTTTGTGATTCTTCATTTCCAACTGTAAAGGGAGCGACTCTCTCTCTCTCTCTCTCTATTTTTTCCTTAGGGGTATATTCCTTATGTATACTTCTAGTGCCACAGAGGTAATTCTCAACAGACAATGGTCTGGGTTTATGGTATTCACGATTTGCTTGATCTCAATTGATGTTCCCGTTCTTAAAGTTGAATCTCGTGTGAACATCCTCCCGACTGTGTCTTGTTGCTGTGGACTCTTGTACATACAGGTCTGACCATCAGTTAGGTTAATCTGAGTTTACCATATACTACACATTTATATATCGAACCAGATCATTATTCATGAATATGAGGACAAGGGTATTTTCTAGCCTTGAATTTATTAGAGTTTCGACAGTTCATTTGCGTGAGTGTTCGCCTGAGCTGTCTCGTGGGATTACCGCTTGTTACAGTGTTGATTACATTCTTGTATTTTAAATGTCTTCAACTGCCGGATCAGCCGGGCTGTGGCTCGTACGTTGGACTGCGTGCGGCCAGCAGTAACAGCCTAGTTGATCAGGCCCTGATCCATCGGGAGGCCTGGTCATGGACCGGGCCGCGGGGGCGTTGATCCCCGGAATAACCTCCAGGTAACTGAAATCATCAACCAATAAGATATTAAAGTCTGGGGTTGAGAGGCTTTCCCGATAGTATTCAGTTTTTGACAGCTGATCTTTAAAGTGAGTGTTCTACTGGGAATGCCACAACGAGCACCAAGGAAGCATTGGCAGACGTGAGTGAGACATCCCTAGAAACCCCAACGAAGACCATCGAGAACGTCATGACGAATTCTACAAGTGGTGTAATGCTACCTGGCGAATGTGAGTCAACTACTCGGAGCATCACTACGGACGACGCCAAGGAAGGTAAAAACATTGTTGTTGTTGGGGATAGCCAGATTAGGTACATGGATAGGGCATTCTGTTTGAAGGATAGGAGTAGGAGGCAGAGAGTGTGTTTTCCTGGGGCTGGGATGAAGGATATTGTTAGCCGTCTGGATGACATCATGAGAGGTAATGGGAGCAATCCTATTATCTGTCTCAGTGCTGGAGGCAACGATGTTGGCAGACGTAGGAGTGAGGACCTGATTAGCAGGTATAGGTCAGCAATAGAGATAATTAGGAGGAAGGGTGGGAAACCTGTCATATGTGGCATTTTGCCAAGGAGAGGAGTTGGAAATGAATGGTTGTCCAGAGCAATTGGTGTCAATTGCTGGCTGGACAAGTACTGTAAGGAAAATGCGGTAACATTCATTGACAACTGGGACCTCTTCTATGGCAGAAATGACATGTATGCCAGGGATGGGGTTCACTTATCTAGGTGTGGGGTGGGAGCACTGGCCAACGCAGTGGAGGGAGCTGTTAGGTCTTTAAACTAGGAATAGTTAGTGGTATGGGTTTTGGCGGGAAAACTGTGAAGTCGCAGGGTAGTAACATGAGTACTAGTAATAGGCAAAATGAGGTGGATATTGGAAAGCCAGTGGCACTAATTGACAAGGACAGTAATAAGTTTAGTGGAATAACAGAAAGGAGCAGGAAGGGTAAAGAGAGTGGAGGGTCATTAAAAATTTATTACACAAATAGTCGCAGTGCTAGGAATAAGATGGACGAGTTGAGACTAGTTGCTAGTGCAGGTAACATAGATGTATTTGCCATTACTGAGACGTGGTTTAATTCAAAAAGTCGGGACATGCCTGCAGAATGTCACATTCAGGGTTTTAAATTGTTCCAAGTAGATAGAAGTATCGGGAAGGGGGGTGGGGTGGCATTGTATGTCCGAGATCGCTTGAACTGTTGCATAAAAACGGGTATTAAGTCTGAAGTAACACATACAGAGTCTGTTTGGATAGAATTTTCAGAGGGGCATGAAAAATTAATTTTAGGTGTGATATACCGTCCCCCAAATTTAGATAGGGACCAAGGGAGACTACTATGGGAGGAAATTGTTAGGGCCACAAGGCACGATAATGTAGTAATTCTAGGAGACTTTAACTTTAGTCATATTGATTGGAATTTCTTGACTGGGAATTTAGAATCATACGACTTCTTAGAAGTAGTTCAGGATTGTTTTTTGAAGCAGTTTGTGACAGAACCTACAAGGGGAAATAACCTGCTTGACTTAGTTCTGGCAAACAATGAATCCCTTGTTAATAATTTAGAAGTTTCAGAGGAACTGGGTGCTAGCGACCACAAATCAATTACATTTAGAATTGAATGGAAGTATGATAGTAGGGATAACTCAGTAACAGTCCCAGATTTTCGCTTAGCAGATTACGATGGGCTTAGGGAACACTTATCATCTGTTGACTGGGGTAACGAAGAGAGCTATCAATATGACAGTTTTCTGAACACAATACATGCTGCTCAAAGAACGTTTATCCCTTATAAGGAAATTAGATCAAATAGAAATGACCCAAAATGGATGAATAATAGGCTGAAATATCTACTAGGGCATAAGAAAGGAATTTATAGGCGTATCAAAAGAGGCGAGGGTCACCTTATGAATCAGTATATTGACATTAAGAGGGACATTAAAAAGGGGATAAGAAAAGCTAAAAGGGACTATGAAATTAAAGTTGCTAGGGATTCTAAAACTAACCCAAAAAGTTTTTTCCAGGTATATAGAACAAAAGTCAGAGATAAGATAAGTCCCCTTAAAAATAACTATGGGCATCTTACTGACAAAGAGAATGAAATGTGCTCGATTTTAAATAATTATTTTCTCTCGGTTTTTACACAGGAAGACACTAATAATATTCCGGTAATTAATTTTTATAGTGGATCAGAAGAAGATAAATTATGTAACATCACAGTCACTAGTGAAATGGTTGTGAAGCAGATAGACCGACTGAAGCAAAATAAGTCACCGGGTCCTGATGAGGTTTTTTCAAGGGTTCTTAAGGAATGCAAAATGGAAGTCTGTGAACCATTAACTAATATTTTTAATTTATCTCTTCAAACAGGTGTAGTGTCTGATATGTGGAAGATGGCTAATGTAATTCCTATTTTTAAAACAGGGGACAAGTCGTTACCGTCAAATTACCGCCCAATAAGCCTGACCTCAATTGTAGGCAAGTTGCTAGAGTCAATTATAGCTGAGATTATAAGAAGCCATCTCGATAAGCATAGCTTGATTAATGATACTCAGCATGGATTCACAAGAGGCCGGTCTTGTCTAACTAATTTATTAACTTTCTTCAGTAAAGCTTTTGAGGCTGTTGACCACGATAAAGAATTTGATATTGTTTACTTAGATTTTAGTAAGGCATTTGATAGAGTTCCGCACCAAAGACTGTTGAAGAAAGTAGCAGCTCATGGCATTGGGGGAAGGGTGCTCTCGTGGATCAAATCATGGCTCACAGACAGGAAGCAGAGAGTGTCCATAAATGGGGTTAAATCCGAGTGGGGATCAGTAACAAGTGGCGTTCCACAGGGATCAGTCTTGGGCCCGTTGTTGTTTATAATATATATCAATGATCTTGATGAAGGAATTACTAGTGATATGAGCAAATTCGCCGATAACACGAAGATAGGTAGGATAATTGATTCAAACGTAGATGTTAGGGAACTTCAGGAGGATTTAGACAAACTCTACTCTTGGTCAGAAAAGTGGCAGATGCAGTTCAATGTAGATAAATGCAAGGTTCTGAAGCTCGGGAGTGTCCATAACCCTAGCACTTATAAGTTAAATAATGTAGAACTTAGCCATACAGATTGCGAAAAGGACTTGGGGGTCATGGTAAGCAGCAACCTTAAACCAAGACAGCAATGCCTAAGCATACGAAATAAGGCAAATAGATTACTGGGATTTATATCAAGAAGTGTAAGCAACAGAAGTCCAGAGGTCATACTGCAGCTTTATACATCATTAGTAAGGCCTCACCTAGATTATGCAGCTCAATTCTGGTCTCCATATTACAGAATGGACATAAATTCGTTAGAAAACATTCAGCGTAGGATGACTAAATTAATACATAGCATTAGAAATCTTCCTTATGAAGAAAGATTGAAGACTCTTAAGTTACATTCACTTGTTAGACGAAGAATGAGGGGAGACCTGATTGAAGTGTATAAGTGGAAGATAGGTATTAATAAAGGGGATATTAACAAGGTCTTGAGGATATCTCTCCAAGAGAGAACCCGCAGTAATGGATTTAAATTAGATAAGTTTAGATTTAGAAAGGACATAGGAAAGTATTGGTTTGGAAATAGGGTAGTAGATGAGTGGAACAGTCTACCTAGTTGGGTTATTGAGGCTAGGACTTTGGGTAGTTTCAAATTTAGGTTGGATAAGTACATGAGTGGGAAGGGTTGGATTTGAGTGGGACTTGCACATCGGAGCTTATTTCTTGGGTAGAATTGAAAATTGGATTGGTCAAATTTTTGTTAGTGGGATGAATTGTAAAGGACCTGCCTAGTATGGGCCAACAGGCCTGCTGCAGTGTTCCTCCTTTCTTATGTTCTTATGTTCTTATGATGGGAAGTTATGTCGAGCAGTGTACATACGAAAACAATAACTAGATTCTAATTCTCACGTTTTTACTGTCAAATCGTCAGCTTCATCATTTGTGGTTTAAAATGTGCAAGTGAAAGACTCTGACATACAAACCAAAACCCTTTCATTTTTGGGGTCACATCTAGGTACACTGTATCCAGGTATCCATATATCATTGTCAAAGTGGTCTTTTATGTGAAACATTGCATTTCATTTTGCCGGGGTCCACTAATAAGCAATATTTTGCTGATGAAGTGGAGATGGGGAGGTGGTGGCAGCAATGGTGACTGTGTGTGGTGCAGGTGGTAGCATTCCTGATGGTATACCCGTTACACTGTTACGGCTTAGGATGTCGGTGGTATAGCCGTTACAATGTTACAGCTGAGGGTGTCAGCGTTATAGACGTTACAGTATCACGACTTAGAATATCAGTGGTATAGACGGAATGTTAGGATCACTGTCGCTGACCTCCGGTTGAAAGCCCCAGCTCGCCGCAGGGTATAGATGTAAAAGCCGAGAGGTATGGACATTATGGGAGAGGGCAGACGAGACGACCCATTGTATACCAATAAACCCAGTGCAGAGCAGTCGTGTATTACCGCAGCACCACGATTCGAACCCCAAACCTCACAACACTGATGGTGTGTGGTGGTGGTGGTATCAGTGGTGGTTTGTGGCGAAGGTGGTAGCAGTGGTGACCGTGTGTGGTGGTAGTAGCAGTGGTGACCGTGTGTGGTGGTGGCAGCAGTGGTGACGGTGTGTGGTGGTGGTGGTGGTGGTGGTAGCAGTGGTGACCGTGTGTAGTGTGGTAGCAGTGGTGACCATGTGTGGTGGTGGCAGCAGTGGTAACCGTGTGTAGTGGTGGTAGAAGTGGTGACCGTGTATGGTGGTGGTAGCAGTGGTGACCGTGTATGGTGGTGGTAGCAGTGGTGACGGTGTATGGCGCTGGTAGCAGTGGTGACCATGTGTGGTGGTGGTAGCAGTGGCAACCGTGTGTGGTGGTGGTAGCAGTGGTGACCATGTGTGGTGGTGGTAGCAGTGGTGACCGTGTGTGGTGGTGGTAGCAGTGGTGACCATGTGTGGTGGTGGTGGTAGTGGTGATGGTGATGGTGTTCACAGTAGTCAAGTCGGTGATGCTGTCACTGATAGCGTCGGTGAGGCACGAATGGAATTAGCTACCTGTCAATTACGTTCATGAGACAGGCAGAGAATCACGACAGATGGACTCAGTCTCTGGAGTTGACGGGAGACCCTAGATCAACCTTATCTGCCGTCACACTCGCCCCAGACCTGTCCTTCATGCGGGCACATCTGGAGGGCTGCTTTGTTTTTTAGCCTAGCTGAATCCAACAGTGTCGTGCTGCAAATACAATAGAAACAAGCTAGCTATGTTTCGTGCCACCATCCATTGCAAAGGAAAGGTTTTATACATAACGAAATCTGACATTGACCTACGAGACTTTAATAGAGCAATGAGGCTATGAGATGTGAGTTTATGGGCCCAGCTGTGGTGCCGGGCTATCTTTGCTGTAGCCTATATATATGCCTGGAGTATACCTAGAAAGGGTTTCAGGGATCAACGCCCCCGCGGCCCGGCCTGTGACCAGGCCTCGTGGTAGATCAGAGCCTGATCAACCAGGCTGTTACTGTTGGCCGCAAGCAAACCGACGTACGAACCATAGTCCGGCTGGCCAAGTACTGACTTTTGGTGCTTGACCATTATATTATATATTATATATATACATAATATATACATTATATATCGGTCCGCATTTTCTCCGTAACAAAATTAAATTCGGCCGATCATATTCCTGAATGAGAAACTTCTGCAACATTTTGGCGACTTGTCGGTTTTTTAAACCAGTTATATAATCAATTTTCCCCATTACTTATCCCTGCGTAGGCCTAAGTGCTCACAGTGATCCATGGCTACGGCAGGGCAGCCGCGTGACACTATCGTGTGTTATCTTCATAATCCTGACAGAAGGGTTGAGACAAGATCAACTCTGTAACGCGAGTCGAGTGTTTGTCACTGTTATTCTCTTTTATAATGAGGGTATTTGTTCATATTCGTATACTGAGAGGCAGTGTTGAATACCTGCACGTACGCTCCCTCTCTCTATCTCTCTCTCTCCGGTGAGAAAGTGTCTCCGGGACATTACAGTTTTGTTACAGTAACTCAACATACTGGTTTAGGGAGTGTTTGACCCTCCCTAACCCTCTCTCCATTAATCTGGTTTCTTTTCATCTGTCTCCCCTACCTCTAACAACATGCGTATTGGAGAAACCATTTACAGACACTCAAAATTACTCCTTAATGATAACGTTAATAAGTTAGCTAAAAAAAAGTACCTTGATGGAACAACACACAAATAACCCGCACATAGAAGAAAGGAGCTTACGACGACGTTTCGGTCCGACTTGGACCATTTACAAAGTCACACTAACGAGAAGTGGAGCAGGACGGGTATATATAGGCAGGAAGAGGTAGTGGTGCTGGTGGTAGTAGCAGTAGTAGTAGTAGTAGTAGTAGTAGTAGTAGTAGTAGTAGTAGTTAGTAGTAGTAGTAGTAGTAGTAGTTAGTAGTAGTAGTAGTAGTTAGTAGTAGTAGTAGTAGTAGTAGTAGTAGTAGTAGTAGTAGTAGTAGTAGTAGTAGTAGTAGTGGTGGTAGTAGTAGTAGTAGTGGTAGTAGTAGTGGTAGTAGTAGTGGGGAATTAAGGTTACCCTGATGGAAAATGTAGAGTACGACTTTGGTGTGTCTGTGTCTCGCATTATCAATAATATTAATAGGGAAGTACATTATTAAATTGTATATTTCAGGAATGCAATTATAAGACTGAGTAGATCTATCACTCATTACGATAACAGTAGATAAGAATGTTTATCGCTTAACTTGCAATGTGAACAGCCTGACTGTTATACCAGCCAGGCTTAGGCTTGGTTAAAAGCACTGACTGATGTAGTAGCCTGGCTTAGGCTTGGTTACAAGTACTGACTGGTGTAGTAGCCTGGCTTAGGCTTGGTTAAAAGCACTGACTGATGTAGTAGCCTGGCTTAGGCTTGGTTAAAAGTACTGACTGATGTAGTAGCCTGGCTTAGGATTGGTTACAAGTACTGACTGGTGTAGTAGCCTGGCTTAGGCTTGGTTAAAAGCACTGACTGATGTAGTAGCCTGGCTTAGGCTTGGTTACAAGTACTGACTGGTGTAGTAGCCTGGCTTAGGCTTGGTTACAAGTACTGACTGATGTAGTAGCCTGGCTTAGGCTTGGTTAAAAGCACTGACGGATGTAGTAGCCTGGCTTAGGCTTGGTTACAAGTACTGACTGATGTAATAGCCTGGCTTAGGCTTGGTTAAAAGCACTGACGGATGTAGTAGCCTGGCTTAGGCTTGGTTACAAGTACTGACTGATGTAATAGCCTGGCTTAGGCTTGGTTAAAAGCACTGACTGATGTAGTAGCCTGGCTTAGGCTTGGTTACAAGTACTGACTGATGTAGTAGCCTGGCTTAGGCTTGGTTAAAAGCACTGACTGATGTAGTAGCCTGGCTTAGGCTTGGTTACAAGTACTGACTGATGTAATAGCCTGGCTTAGGCTTGGTTAAAAGCACTGACTGATGTAGTAGCCTGGCTTAGGCTTGGTTACAAGTACTGACTGATGTAGTAGCCTGGCTTAGGCTTGGTTACAAGTACTGACTGATGTAGTAGCCTGGCTTAGGCTTGGTTACAAGTACTGACTGATGTAGTAGCCTGGCTTAGGCTTGGTTACAAGTACTGACTGATGTAGTAGCCTGGCTTAGGCTTGGTTACAAGTACTGACTGATGTAGTAGCCTGGCTTAGGATTGGTTACAAGTACTGACTGATGTAGTAGCCTGGCTTAGGCTTGGTTACAAGTACTGACTGATGTAGTAGCCTGACTTAGGCTTGGTTACAAGTACTGACTGGTGTAGTAGCCTGGCTTAGGCTTGGTTACAAGTACTGACTGGTGTAGTAGCCTGGCTTAGGATTGGTTACAAGTACTGACTGATGAAGTAGCCTGGCTTAGGCTTGGTTACAAGTACTGACTGATGTAGTAGCCTGGCTTAGGCTTGGTTACAAGTACTGACTGGTGTAGTAGCCTGGCTTAGGCTTGGTTACAAGCACTGACTGATGTAGTAGCCTGGCTTAGGCTTTGTTACAAGTACTGACTGATGTAGTAGCCTGGCTTAGGCTTGGTTACAAGTACTGACTGATGTAGTAGCCTGGCTTAGGCTTGGTTACAAGTACTGACTGATGTAGTAGCCTGGCTTAGGATTGGTTACAAGTACTGACTGATGAAGTAGCCTGGCTTAGGCTTGGTTACAAGTACTGACTGATGTAGTAGCCTGGCTTAGGCTTGGTTACAAGTACTGACTGGTGTAGTAGCCTGGCTTAGGCTTGGTTACAAGCACTGACTGATGTAGTAGCCTGGCTTAGGCTTGGTTACAAGTACTGACTGATGTAGTAGCCTGGCTTAGGCTTGGTTACAAGTACTGACTGATGTAGTAGCCTGGCTTAGGCTTGGTTACAAGTACTGACTGATGTAGTAGCCTGGCTTAGGCTTGGTTACAAGTACTGACTGATGAAGTAGCCTGGCTTAGGCTTGGTTACAAGTACTGACTGTTATAGCAGCCAGGCTTAGGCTTGGTTACAAGTACTGACTGATGTAGTAGCCTGGCTTAGGCTTGGTTACAAGTACTGACTGATGTAGTAGCATGGCTTAGGCTTGGTTACAAGTACTGACTGATGTAGTAGCCTGGCTTAGGCTTGGTTACAAGTACTGACTGATGTAGTAGCCTGGCTTAGGCTTGGTTAAAAGCACTGACTGATGTAGTAGCCTGGCTTAGGCTTGGTTACAAGTACTGACTGATGTAGTAGCCTGGCTTAGGCTTGGTTACAAGTACTGACTGATGTAGTAGCCTGGCTTAGGCTTGGTTACAAGTACTGACTGATGTAGTAGCCTGGCTTAGGATTGGTTACAAGTACTGACTGGTGTAGTAGCCTGGCTTAGGCTTGGTTACAAGCACTGACTGATGTAGTAGCCTGGCTTAGGCTTGGTTACAAGTACTGACTGATGTAGTAGCCTGGCTTAGGCTTGGTTACAAGTACTGACTGATGTAGTAGCCTGGCTTAGGCTTGGTTACAAGTACTGACTGATGTAGTAGCCTGGCTTAGGATTGGTTACAAGTACTGACTGATGAAGTAGCCTGGCTTAGGCTTGGTTACAAGTACTGACTGATGTAGTAGCCTGGCTTAGGCTTGGTTACAAGTACTGACTGGTGTAGTAGCCTGGCTTAGGCTTGGTTACAAGCACTGACTGATGTAGTAGCCTGGCTTAGGCTTGGTTACAAGTACTGACTGATGTAGTAGCCTGGCTTAGGCTTGGTTACAAGTACTGACTGATGTAGTAGCCTGGCTTAGGCTTGGTTACAAGCACGTATGCCAGTTTGGCAGAAACACAGATGATCAAGGTTAATGCAAAGTATATGGCCGGCGTTATGAACACTTTGCTTAATTATCCACTTATTGAGGAATATACAGTTGTAGATGAATGGTTCAGAGAACCGACATGTTGATAAATTAGACACATGTGCAATTCTTGGGTATCTTTATTGAGGAAACGTTTCGCCACACAGTGGCTTCATTAGTCTATACAAAGAAAAATGAACATCAAAATGGTATACAATACCGACAGGTTGTTAGGTAAGACACATATGCAACAGTTAGACAACTTTATTCCGAAACGTTTCGCCTACACAGTAGGCTTCTTCAGTCGAATACAGAAAGTAGGCAGGAACAGTAGAGATGTGAAGACGATGTAATCAGTCCATCACCCTTGAAGTCGTAGAATTTGAGGTTGTCAGTCCCTCGGCCTGGAGAAGTTCAGTTCCATAGTCAGGAACTATCTGAAGATCAAGCGACAGTGCAGAGACTTAAATACTGTCGGAAGGAGAGGTGCAGAGTAGTAGTAGTAGTGAGAATGTAGCCACTGAGAGGTCATGTCCCTCTCAGATCCAACACTTCTCACTTGAAAAGCTTGTCCAGAAAACACCTTGGACAAGCTTTTCAAGTGAGAAGTGTTGGATCTGAGAGGGACATGACCTCTCAGTGGCTACATTCTCACTACTTCTACTACTCTGCACCTCTCCTTCCGACAATATTTAAGTCTCCGCACTGTCGCTTGATCTTCAGATAGTTCCTGACTATGGAACTGAACTTCTCCAGGCCGAGGGACTGACAACCTCAAATTCTACGACTTCAAGGGTGATGGACTGATTACATCGTCTTCACATCTCTACTGTTCCTGCCTACTTTCTGTATTCGACTGAAGAAGTCTACTGTGTAGGCGAAACGTTTCGGAATAAAGTTGTCTAACTGTTGCATATGTGTCTTACCTAACAACAAAGAAAAATCGTGAAGAACAGGAGGAGAATGAGACAATCAGTCCCTCAACATAGAGTCGATGTGGTCAGTCCATCAATCTTGAATAGAATACGGCATTATGTGCGGAGAAGTGGCTCATATACCGTGGGCATTATATCCCTTTCCCCAAGATTTCCAATGTATCCTGTTCCCATAAGTTCCTTCCACAAGATTCCAAAAATATCTTGTCCCTTATATTTCTAATATTTCATCTAGCAGCTACTGTCTCTTGCCCTTCCCAATATCGTTTCCACAAGCACCGAGGCAAATATTGGGCTTGCTCCTATTACCTAACATATAATTATCCAACCTGTTGACTATGTCACCAACACTAGCTCCTGGGAACCACACAGTCTCACTTTCCTATCTATATTACAGAAAGCATTGTCAGTATATTTTTTTCCTTTGAGTCACTGATCACAACGATATTCTTACTTTCATTAGCATGGGAGTTAGCGGTACTTTTAACCTCACTGACCACTGATGTACATCTGTCCTGGAGAACAGAGAACGATTTCCTACCTTTAAATCTGCTCTTTTAACCTTCCTCACTTTGATGCTTCTTCCTTGACTGGAAACATCTCTCCACTTGAACCGACTGCAAATCTGTTCCTCACTGCTGGTAACCTGTTTCCCTTCACTAATCCACAACCACCTCACATTCATTGCTATACTTATCCAGGCGAATTTTCAGCTTCTTATTTTCCTCCTTGAAAAGCACAACCACCTCCTTCAACACCTTGAGTTCAGATTCAAAGCCACTACAGAAGTGTGACCTGGTGCTCAAACACTCCACACTAATCCTCCAAAACAGCTCAGGGAAGGTAGCAACCTCTAGTGACCACCGACGATCAAGAAGTATGAAAGACGGAAGAAAACTCAGACGAGCGAGTATCCATATACATGTACATGCAATAAGATCACAGTAAACAGGTGATTTTAAAATATGCAAAACAACCACTGTGAAAGTAGTGAAATTCCAAGCGCTTTCGTGACTACTCACATTGTCAAGGAATTATGAAAGTAATACATCAAAGGAAGGCAATTAAAGGGCTTAGACTACACCTCACAGTCAACCCCCACAGTCAGGTGTTTCTTTGTTGTGGGGGTTACTGTGAGGTGTAGTCTAAGCCCTTTAATTGCCTTCCTTTGATGTATTACTTTCATAGTTCCTTGACAATGTGAGTAGTCACGAAAGCGCTTGGAATTTCACTACTCTTTCACAGTGGTTGTTTTGCACATGTACATGCATGTGTAGTGTGATCTAAGTGTAAGTAGAAGTAGCAAGACGTACTTGTTATCCTGTGTGTTTATGAGACAGAAAAGACACTA
The DNA here is from genome assembly GCF_038502225.1 of Cherax quadricarinatus. Classification (NCBI taxonomy): domain Eukaryota; kingdom Metazoa; phylum Arthropoda; class Malacostraca; order Decapoda; family Parastacidae; genus Cherax; species Cherax quadricarinatus. The sequence goes on from NC_091308.1 coordinate 6,611,063, forward strand.
GGAATCCTACTATTGTGTAAAACAGCTACAGATGTCTGGTTCACACTCATCTGGCAGGACGGTAGTACCTCTCTGGGTGGCTGCTGTCTACCTACCTAATATTGTCAATTATCATTATTATTATTATTTTTCACGGGGATGAGCTCAAGACCTAAAGGAGAGAGAGAGAGAGAGAGAGAGAGAGAGAGAGAGAGAGAGAGAGAGATATCCACATTCCTGAGTGCACACAAGCAGTATATATCAGCGATTAAAGTGGCAGTGGAGCTCACAGCAGCCACTATGTTAAGTGTGTTGAGGCTATGTGGTGCGGTGAACTAAACGCTGGTGATTACCCGGGTCATGCCTGTAGCCAGCAGCATCAATGTGATGGATCGGTCGCCGAATATGGTGACTCTGGTGCCGGGAGGTGTTGACGATGTTGCTATAGAGAAGACACGGACAGACTGACTTCTGTGTTAAACTCACTCACTCACTGTCTGTCTGTCTGCCTGTGTCCCTATGTGTCCATCTCTGTCTCTGTCTTTCTGTCTGTCTCTCTCTCTCTAACACACCCAGTATAATTACAATATGTAATATGCAATCCAAGTTCCCCCTCTCCCATTACATAAAAGACGAAGATAATCTACAATCTCTGAGAGTCTCAGAGAACTCAAAATATTCTTACCCTACATAGAACCTACAAAGTGACTTTATTCTAGCCATAAAGAGCTTAAAGAAATTCTACTAACTCAAGGTCCTTTTAAAATACAGATTGGTGTAATAACGTGCAATAGTGGTATGAAACTCCGTGGTACGAGATGAAACACAAATGTGACTTACTGACAAATTTATTTAACAATAAAGTTCACAGCAATTCACAGCTATGAGAAATGATTGGGAAAACGCTGCAACTAAGGGATTTACTCACTTCAAGGAACTATTCACTCCCGTAAACTACTGGAGAGAATAGTTCACTATACGGAAATATTTACTCTGGGAAACTGTTCACTCTAGAAACTATTAACTCCAGTAAACCACTCAATCCAGGGAGCCATTTATTCACTCAATAGGAAATATTCGGTCCCGAAAACTCATCTTTAAGTTATGGCCAACATCAACAGAAATTATCCGTGGCTAACATCACGCATTATGAAATTCTTTTGAGTCGATGCTGGGAATTTCAACTTTCAAGTTCCGGAAAAAAGATCAATCCAGCCGCTCGAAACTTTTTAATCTTTTACGAAATCAAGAAAGTAACAGAAGAAAACCATGCAGGAAACATAAACAAAATTCGAAGGTTATAATAACAGAAGAAAATGAAGAAAACAACAGAAGAAGTCACGAATCAAGAGAAGAAAATCTCAAAAGCAATATAAGAATATAAGAAGTTTTAAAAGATAATCATGGAAAGAACAATTTGAAATTAACATATATGATAAACACTGAAATCACTACACACAGTTAAACACACATGAATGCAAACATGTACATACCTACACAGATACATGTAGGCTTTCTTGCCGTTACACGTAAGTTTAATTACACAAACACATACGTACACATTCATACATATAATACTCTACACACTCACAGGCATTCAACTCTATACATACGCACTGGAATCGATAAATATATTTCAATCTGGCTTCCAATATTTCATTCCCTATATTTCTCATTTATTCTTGTCATCGCAACCGTACCAGGCTTCGACGGTGCTTTCACCCCCGGATGACGATGACTGATTGGTCAAGCAGGAAATTGCTTTTGCTGTGATCATTTGCATCTTCCGTCTTTTACATACACTCCCGAAGCCATTTGCCCCTTTCTGATACTTCTCTTCTGAAGCTACCAAAAATGCTATATAATCAGCTAGGAGAAATTATGACGCCTCACTCTTAGTAACAGATTCATTAGTTCTTATAACCACTTCACTCTCGAAAACACTGGCAATTCGCACCTTTTACGACTCCCTTTATAGAGATAAATAACCACAGAAATATCGGATATCCTTGTAAAAACTCCACTAGCACTGAAAACTATACCGATCGCACTTTCCACACCTTTCGGCATCTTACCACTTATTCCACACATTTGCAAAACTAGCTACATCGCTTCCCCACCCACGCTTTCGCATGATTTTTCCAAATTCGTGAACAGTTCTTTTGTCTTACCTAAGTACAGTTAACTTAAGTGGTGAAGAGAGAACTACATGCACGAGCCTGGGCCTCCAGCAAGGTACAGCCTCTCGCTACCAGCTGTGCCTCGGGTTGAGATAGAGACCCTACTGAAGCATTACATCCAAGCGATATATTTTACTCAAGCTTTTGCAAAAATTTATTTTATAGAAATGATCTTAGCTATGGTATGATATTTTGTAATTTTTCTTCAAGATTACTAATAATTGGGTTCAATTTTACCACCGAATCGCTAATATTTACGGACCTCATATCAATCCTGCAGGCGGTAGCGCGAAAACATTTGGATTTACAATGATCTAGGAACTTGGCTCCGTCCACAAAAAAAAGCGAACTGATGCATATGAATAAATGACAATTTTAACAGAATCCTTTATGACAATTTCCTTTTTCGACACCACTAATAAAATCTTCATTTAAGTCTCCATCTTCACATGAAAACTATAATGGCTGGGGGTATACTTGAACCAACCCAAGTTAATATCTGTCAGAAAACCACCACTGGATCATCTTGGTGGGAAGTGAACTAAATCCTCAGTCAAGACAGTGATGACCTACTGGTGACCCACTTTGTTAAGATAGAAATACTAGATACAAACATACGAAGTTCCGTGGCTTGGTTGGTAACGCACTTAGCTCACATACTGAGTGTTCATGTTACGATCCCCGGCACGGGTGGAAACACTGGGCATGTTTCCTTACTCTTGTTGTGGGTCGCATCCTGGGGAGTATTACCTTCAATAGAGTTAGGCTTTGAAATGAGCTAAGATAACGGCATTAGCTTATAAAACCTATGTAAAAAAAAATTAGCTGCACGAACTATGGCACTGTTATCAGACTATGACAGGAAACAGTCTGTCTCCATCAATCATCGGAGACAGGAAAAGTTGTCGGGCCTGATAAGGTCAACACAAGATGCTACTGGGTTTAGCTAAGCATCGACCATCACATTTACCAACTGTGGCTCACACATGTGAAATGGCAGAAGAGTTAGGCGCCCAGCAGCTGGGAAAAAATTTCTGCCAATTGTTAACTAAGCTTAAGGAATAATTTCATCACAAATAAGAACATTCATTTATCTATCACATGTTTGCGTTTAATCGGCATTATAGCGAGCCTGGCCCAAGGCCGGGCTCCGGGAGTAGAAACTCTCGAAATTCATCAAAGGTATATCAAAGGTAAGGTATACCCAGAAACGGTCCGACTTCAGCTGATCTGTTGCAAAGTTAAATATGTCACTATCACCTAGGTCCTAGAAATCTTTGCTGGTTCGGTTACTTCCTCTTTCCGTTAATTGTTCTCTGATTATTCCCCCGTCTCAAACCAGACCTTAGAAATTGAAGAGAAATAAGAACAAATGAAAAACACACTGGAAAGTTTCAAGTGTTCTAAAGGCCTACCTTAACTTACCTTTGACGGGCTGAAGATCTTTGTAAAAATTATCTGCCATTTTTACCTATCCATTAGAAATAAAGAAAACGGATAGTCGTCCTGACAGTGTTAAACGGTCAACAGGGCGTCCATTTCCCACTCATATAACAGGAGAGTAAAACCTCCCTGGATGCTTGTTGGTAACCAGATTACTGGTTCAGTTCTACATGTACTTAGCAACAGTAACAGTCTCTAAGGTTTACTTCTTAAGGTAATTTCTGTATACAGTCTTCCATTCATGTCGTTGAATTTGTATTGATAAAGCCACTGGATGGCGAAACGTCTTCAATAAAGATATCCAGATGTTGCACAGGTGTCCAATTTTCATCAGTTCGTAACAGATTAGAATCTGAAAGCTATCAAGCTGACGCCAGCGTAGCTCTGGAGTGCTTCGTCCCTTGATATGGAATGTTTGTTATGAAACAAGACGCGCATCAATCGACCTCACTTTGACAGTATCCTCATCAAAGATGTCATTCCATCAACGTCGAATTATTACTTGGCTGGTGATGAATAAGAACACGTTGTAACTTCAGACATAAAAACTCAAGTAAACATAATAACTGAAAGGACCAACTGAAAGATTTCTCTAACGTTACCTTTTATCGTATATACATGTTCCAATGTATTCAGTAATGTTTATTCCTAAGCAGTTTAGGGGTGTCAGTTGAGAGATGGAAAAGGTAACAGCTTATTTGCCTGTAAAATATTGCAGGAACTCCCACCCATAATCTTGTACAGTCCTTCCTTGAAGAAAAAAGAGAAAACATAATCTGCAAACAATAAATGTCTGCCCCATAAGAGAAATAAAAGCATGAAAATTAAAATACGCTCAGGTTGTCCAGGTTACATTAATTCTTCACTGCTAGTGCCAGTATAACCCAATATGGTCCTTTGTAACTTACGTTCGCCAGACGCTGATACGCCAGACACTGCTAAGACAGATATTGATATTGTAGACATTGTTACGCCAGACACTGCTTTGCTAGATACTGCCACTCCAGACATCGCTTCGCCAGACGCTATTACGCCAAACACTTAACCTATACACTGCTACGCCAGACACTGTTATGCCAGATACTGCCACTCCATACACCGTTATGAGAGACACTTCTAGGTCAGGCACTGCTACTCCAGACACTTCTAGGTCAGGCACTGCTACTCCAGACACTTCTATGCCGGGCACTGCTACTTTAGACACTGCTACTCCAGTCACTACGCCAGTCGCTGCTATGCCAAACGTTGCTACACCTGACACTGCTGAGTTCATACGAGTTGTGAAGGTTCTCTGTACATTTTCAAGTTCCACAATTTCGCCAGCCTCGAAGTGTCCGTTAGTATTACGAACGAGTGTCCTTAACAATATCATCACTGGCTTGTCATCCTTTATTTTGATAGTTTTAAGCTGGGATACGCCAGGGTAGGTTGAGTTCGGCCTGGTTACATTAGGTTGGGTTAGACTATGTTATTTATCGATAATTGGACCAGTAAATAATGAACGTATTCGCCAACAATAATTATAATAATAATAATAATAATAATAATAATAATAATAATAATAATAATAATAATAATAATAATAATGATAATTGATACCAACATGAACAACATACGAAGCCAAGTGGACTGCACTGTATATGATGTAGCTTCAAACCTCTTTGGAGGATTCTGCTCAAGGAGACGTGCAGTTTCGATCCTCCGTCTGCTAATCACTGCATGGTCCCTGAGCAGATTTAGTGGTCACCTTTTTTTTTGTACCACAATAGAAGCGACCAGTGGCGGGTGAGTTACGTTCAGGGAAGATCAATGCAACATTCAAATGGGGGAAGAGAATTACCTTCAGAAGTTGGAATTATATACACTGCAGGGAATGAGTTACATTCAGACTGAGAAATTAACTACATTCTAGGAAGAGCGTGCGTTACATTCAGGGGAAGAGTGAGTTATCCAAAGGGTGAAAATGAGTTACCTTCAGGGTAGGGAAAGACTTACTTTCAGAAGGAATGAGTTACATTCTGCTGGGAAAATGAGTTATATTCTGGGAAAGAGCAAGTATAATTAGTGGTGAGAATAAGTTACATTTTAGGGAGGGAATGAGCTCTCGTCATGAAAGGAATGAGTTACATTGATGAGGAAACGTGATTAATTCAAAGGGATGCAATGGGTAACTCATCCTCAGGAAAGACGATGAGTTACTCTTCAATGTGGGAAAAGAATCACCTGCGTCTGTGTTGCCGATGACGTAAAGCTAATAAAAATAAAAACGGAAGTGAATAGAGACAGGCTAGAGCAAGACTTGGACAAGCTGCAGGGGTGGTCAGACAAGTGAATACTGGAGTTCAACCCAAATAAGTGTAAGTTCGTGAAAACTGGGGATGAGGAGAGGTCAGGAACGCAGTAAGGCTTAAGAAGCGAGAAATTAAAAATGTTGATAAAGGAGAAAGCTTGGAGTAGGCTTCACACGCCAGGGGTGCACATCAGTCACATAACATCTACAGCATATGCGAGGTTAACCAATCCCGGAGAGGCCTTCGGAAACCTCAGTAAATACCACTTTTTGCATGACATAGGACATTCTTGTCATGGAGTATGCAGCACCAGCAAGGAACCTTCCACACCTGGTCAAGCGTGTATGAAAACTCGACAAGGTCCTGAGGATTGCAACGAAGCTGAGGCTTCATATAAGGACAGGCTAAATAAAATGAATTCCACGAATTTAGAAGATTGAAGAACTAGGAAAAACATGATTACGAAGCACATGATACTCGGTGCATTTGACAGAACAGAGGCAGACAAACTGCTTGAAATTCGAGGTAAAGTGACGAGGTATTCAAGATGGATGTTAAAGACACAGATGAGGCCTGGTCTCAGACCGAGCAGCGGGGGCGTTGACCCCCGAAACCCTCTCAAGGTAAACTCCAGGTAAACAGGGAAGTTAGGATGGTAACGAAGTGGGATGACCAAGATGAAGAAGCAGAGGTATATTTGATACGCAGTTTCCAAGAGTAAGAATGGGTGCGATCGTACTTGAAGAGGAGGGGCCAGGAGCTCAGACTCAACTACCGCAGACGTAACTCGGTGAATACAACACACACACAGACACAGGCAGGCAGGCAGGCAGGCAGGCAGGCAGGCAGGCAGGCAGACAGACAGACAGACAGACAGACAGACAGACAGACAGACAGACAGACAGACACACACACACACACACACACACACACACACACACACACCTGTGGGAAACTTGGTCAGCCAGCACGTGTCCAGAGAAGCGGGGAATTAACCCGTAATTACTGCTGGGACACACGATATCGACCCCCCTGGATGCTGCCTCCTAGCCGGTGGGATGAGAGAGAGAGAGAGAGAGAGAGAGAGAGAGAGAGAGAGAGAGAGAGAGAGAGAGAGAGAGAGAGAGAGAGAGAGAGAGAGAGAGAGAGAGAGAGAGGGAGGGAGGGAGCGATGGTGGGAGGAGGAGAGTGTGGTACCAGGGCCTCTTGGAAAAATTGCAAGCACTGGGAACTGCAGGCTCTACCTACGTCTCCACAGTGATTACCTTCATGGTAGATCTCTAAGGGTAATTCTCAATGGGACAGAATCAGCAAGACATCCTATTGGGGCAAGTGTTCACAGGGAAGTGTACTGGGATCATTGTTATGGAATGTCTACTTCAATGACCTTCATCTCATCCCAGAATCCCATGCATATGCAGACGACTGTACAATGACATTTACTTATCGAAGAGAAGAAATGCCAGCTACTCTAAGCTATATCAATCACCAGCTAAGAACTATATCAGCTTGGGGAAACCGATGGCAAGTAACATTTGCACCTGAGAAAACATAAATGATGATGATCTCTAGGTACCATGATGGTAATGCCGGAGCAGTAGTAAGTATGAATGGGAAAGTATTGGTACCTGGGGAAGAAGTCGATATGCTTGGGGTGAAATTTGACTCCAAACTGACCATGAAGAACCACGTTGTAAATCATGCAAACAAGGGAGCCAGGAATCTTACAGCACTTCGACGTATCTCGCATCTGCTTGATGCACAAGTACACTCACACCCTGAGTACGCTCCACTTTCTTTGTTTGCCTGCCCCACCCCCCTCATTTGCGATTGTTTGACAGAGTAGAGAATAGAACAAGACGTTTCGTTTATCGCCTGGACCCATCCTGGATAGATCTGTCATTTCAGCAGAGCCTTCAACACAGGAGGGATGTGGGTGGCCTTACTGTTATGTACAAGGCCAACATTGTCAAAGTACCACATTTGGATCCACTTCGAGGACAGCGTGAGGCAAGCTTCTATACCACAAGACGGGCAGAAAGCAGCAGCTTCACTCTGGCTGTACCCTTCTCCAGAACATCACTTCATCTGAGATCATTTATCCCCAGGATGACTCGAGTATGGAACATATTCGTACAGCATTATGACGTCAACGATATAAAGTCAGTTGATCAAGTGAAAATGCTGGCCCACAGATGGCTCCAACTTCATCCTGTTCCCTACTTGTATGTTTCTATTACAACCCAGGAGTCCAAAAGGCCTGTTATGTAGGTAACAGCTCTTAGCTTGTCAATAAAGCTAGGGATCCTTAACCTAACCTTGTCAAACCCTGTGTGAAAAAGATAGATAGATAGATAGAGAGAGAGAGAGAGAGAGAGAGAGAGAGAGAGAGAGAGAGAGAGAGAGAGAGAGAGAGAGCAGCAGAGCCTTCAACACAGGAGTGATGTGGGTGGCCTTACTGTTATGTACAAGGCCAATATTGTCAAAGTACCACACTTGGATCCACTTCGAGGACAGCGTGAAACAAGCTTTTATGCCACAAGACGGGCAGAAAGCAGCAACTTCACTCTGGCTGTACCCTTATCCAGAACATCACTCCATCTGAGATCATATATACCCAGGATGACTCGAGTATGGAACATATTCGTACAGCATAATGATGTCAACGAGATAAAGTCAGTTGATCAAATGAAAATGCTGGCCCACAGATGGCTCCAACTTCATCCTGCTCCCTACTTGTATGTCTCATAACAATAAAAATGCTTTTAAATGAGCTGATGTAGGTAACAGCTCTTAGTTTTCCAATAAAGTTAGGAATCCTTAACCTGTAAATAGCTTGTCAATAAAGCTAGGGACGAGGAATCCACAAACTATTTCCTTCATGTTCCATGATTATACAAAGCTAACTCTTCATATATTCACAGGAATATCCTCCCCTCTCTCCCCCTCTTTCCCCAACCACTCCCCCACCCACTCCCCTCCCTCTCTCTTCCTTCAGGACCACCCTCTCACAGTCTCCTCCTCTTATACAATCTTCCTCACACCCCTCCGCTGTCTCCCCTCTCCCTCATCCCACTATTAACGCTCCACCTCCAACCCCTATTGTAAATGTCTCCCTTCCTCCCTCCTCCATATTGACTGTTCCTTCCCCCTCCCATGCTAAGCATCCTTCCCTGAAGCCTCAACTGAAAGTATGCAGCGGTCCTGTACGGTTGATTTAACCGTCTTATTCAGCATTATCTACCTATCATTCACATTATCTACCTATCATTCACACATTATCTACCTATCATTCACACCCATTCTTCCCACCTATCATTCACACCCATCCTCTATCAGTCCCACCCTTTAATCCCTCCCACACGTCTCCCGCCCATCTGTTAAAAATACACCCACCCCACCCCTCCCTCACAACCCCCCCACCCCTCCCACCTGCTCTGCACGATTCATTTCAATCCTCAAAATTTATAACTAATGAAATAAATACTTCATTTGTATTGCTTTAACTGTCTTCATTCTCCTTTCTTCGTGGCGCTGCTTTCACTCTGCCTTTATCTTTATGTAAGCGATTTTAATGCCATATTGGTTGGGGGATGAAGTAAATGGGACAGAGTGGGGGGGAGACGGAAGGGGACTTGAGGGTGAGGGTTTAGCGAGCCACTAATCAGTCTAAAGTTCGACAATCCAAATGATTTTTTCATGAATGAGCCTCAGAGCTTCATCAATGTATGCCAGATTTCCGACATTACCCTAACTTCGATAGACTTCGAGAAAGTCATTGACAACATGCCCATGCACTCAGCCCCAGGCCTAGACTCGTGGAACACTGTATTCATTAAGAACTGCGAGAAACCCCTCTCATGTGCCCTAAGTACACTATGGAGAAGGAGCTTGGACATGAGTGAAATTCCACAGTCACTAAAAACAACGGATATAGCCCCATTCCACAAAGGTGGCAGCAAAGCATTAGCTAAGAACTACAGACTAATAGCTCTAATGTCCCACATCGCAAAAACCTTTGAAAGGGTGCTAAGACGAATGATTGCGAACCACTTGGATTCCCCAAAAATGCACAATCCAGGGCAACATGGGTTCAGAGCAGGTCGCTCCTGCCTCTCGCAACTGCTGTATCTACTTGGATGCACTGGAAGAAAAACAATGCAGATGTAATATACACAGACTTTGCTAAAGCCTTTGCCAAGTCCGATCACGGCGTAATAGCACACAAAATACGGGCTAAAGGAATAACTGGCAAAGTGGGGAGATGGATCTTCAACTTTTTAACCAATCGAACACAAAGAGTAATTGTCATCAGTTAAATCAGAAGCTGCCATAGTGAAAAGCTCTGTTCCACAAGGCACAGTACTCGCCCCCATCTTGTTTCTCATCCTTATATCAGACATAGAGAGAGATGTAATCCACAGCACCGTGGCATCCTTTGCAGATACTAGGATTCGCATGAGACTTATCTATTGATGACATGGTTAACCTCCAAGAAGATATAAACCAAGTTTTCCAATGGGCAACGGAAAACAACGTGATGTTCAATGAAGACAAATTCCAACTACTCCGTTACAAAAAACTGGAGGAGATAATAACTAGAACTGAATATACTAAAAACTCTGATCATACAACAGAGCGGAAAAATAATGTGAGAGACCTGGGAGTGGTAATGTCTGCTAATCTCCAGGTCTCACTTTCAAGGACCACGATAGTGCCACGACCACAACTGCAAAGAAAATGATAGAATGGATAATGACAACATTCAAAACAAGCGAGGCCAAGCCAGTGATGATTCTTTTCAAATCACTTGTTCTCTCTAGGCTGGAATATTGCTATACATTAACATCTCCGTTCAAAGCAGGTGAAATTGCAGATCTAGAGGGTGCATAGAGAACCTTTACTGCACATATAAGTTCTATGAAACATCTGAACTACTGGGAACGCTTGGAAGCACTTGACCTGTAATCATTGGGAACGCAGGCGAAATATATCATAATCTACACTTCGAAAATCCTAAAAGGAATGGTCCCGAATCTGCACACAGGAATCACTCCCTACGAAAATAAAAGATTGGGCAAAGTATCCCCAATGAAAAGTAGGGGCGCCATTGGTACACTAAGAGAAAAAACCATAAGTGTCCGGGGCCCGAGACTGTTCAACAGCCTCCCACCATGCATAAGGGGAATTACCAATAGACCCCTGGCTGTTTTCAAGAGGGATCTGGACAGATACTTGAAGTCGGTGCCGGATCAACCGGGCTGTGGTGCGGCCAGCAGTAACAGCCTGGTTGATCAGGCCCTGATCCACCGGGAGGCCTGGTCGTGGACCGGGCCGCGGGGGCGCTGATCCCCAGAATGTTCTCCAAGTAGACTCCAGGTAAGGGGACTTGAGGGTGACGGTTTGAGGGGGGAATGGCGAGGGAGGGGAGGATGGCGGTTAGAGGGTAAGGGAAAGATAGGTAAAAGGGTGAGGGGAGAGTGAGATAGGGAAGAAATGAGGGGTGGACGGGTGAGAGTGAGGGGCGGTAGAGCTGGTAAGGGGTGATGGACCAACAAAAGCCTAGCTAACTAGCTTTTTTTTGACATCCTACAGAGCTTATTATTTATCAATACCTATCACATATATATACACTCAAAGATATATAGCACAGCACTTGTTACTTGATAATATATAGCAGCAGACAATTATTATCCCATGTTGAACTTCAACTGATACGTTTACCACATCCTACGCAGCCTAATCTGTCATGTCATGTCTGTCATGTCACTTCCACTGCCATGTCTAGTCATATCTACCCTCGTAATATCAACTGTTATGTGGTGGATCAGTCAACAATAGAATCAACAGTCAATACCTGCCCGGGGGCGTGTAATAATCCACGCCTGGGGGCGTGTAATAATCCAGTATTTGATTGCAAATATTGGATAGAAAAACTATCGTTGAAATAACGCATATATATAATTCTATCTCCGCTTTGCTTGTTTCGCTGATTACTATGACTGGGAGCTGTCATAAATATTTTCCTGTATATTATTTGGACAGTGTCCATCGCCTGTTGCTGACGAGCTGTCTCAGAAACAGGGCAATATGTACGTGATCAGGAAGGGGCAGTGAGGGAGGGGAGGTGAGTACCAAGGGAAAGGAAGGAAAGCGAGGGAAGGGGAAGCAGGGAGGGGTGTAGTTGGGAAGGGAAGGGAAAGTGTGAAGAAAGTGAAAGGAGCACAGATTAGGTATCTTTCTCTTTAAATAAAAAAAATGCTAAGGTAAAAGACACTAGCACCGATAGTTTAAAGCCGATCAGGAAAAGCATTCTCTAGCTATTACACAGCAACTAGTATCACAGCTGATTTAACAAAACACGCAAATTAGGGCTTACAGGAAGAAATCCAAATATTCTTTCTTGAAGCCTTTTTATCCACTTCTCCGAGGCTATGGGTCCCACAATTTACACCGAAGGTGGACCCTATCTATCTATCTATCTATATATATATATATATATATATATATATATATATATATATATATATATATATATATATATATATATATATATATGTAGATGAATGGTTCAGAGAACCGACACGTTGATAAATTAGACACATGTGCAACTCTTGGAGATGGAATTAAAGCAGCAGGTGAGATCACAACATTGAATAAGGGAAAATTTAGGTCATCCAGTATCAATCACGTAGCGATTTAACCTATTTTTTAAACTTTGTGTTATGGAGGGTATGTCTAATATATTCGATAGTATGTTTGACGGTATGCTGAATTTAACATACCGTCAACCGTCTATACAACTAATTTACGATATCATTATGTCTATTAATCGCCGCTTACGGTTTACCTCACATATGTAACTCTATACCGAATTATACTGTATAACTCTAATGCTTTTCTCCCGTGTTCGTATGATCATACACATGATCATGTGAGGCATGTCCTAATTACTCAACCATCCCCAACTCGTGTATAAATCTAATATGAAATCTACACTAATTTGTCTTACCGTGAGGCTGCCTGGGTGTTTGTTTACGCCATCCGCAACGCCTACAAACCCGTGTTTTCCTGTGTCCTTTCGATTTTTGTAATTTCAAATTTTTTTCGAAATGAGTAAATTTTTGCGAGTTGTGTCTTAGATATTTTCAGCACCTTATTCATATTCATGTATTTCGTATATTTGTCATATCTGCCCTAACTTTTTTTAGTAAATATAATATTAATGTTCTTGACCTATATGGAGAAAATTCCTAATGCCGGGATTTAACTTTGTCATCTTTTCCTGCATGCTTGCCAGCGTGTTTATATCCATTATGTAATATGAACGTCAAAATTGCGTCTCATAATCTAAATGCGGCCTTGTTAAAGAAGATCAGTCAGATCAAGCAGGCTGTGATGGAATTTGGGCCAGCCGGACGCCAACAACAACTGCCCGGTTGACTACCTTTATCTTTGATATATCTTTGATGAGTTTCCAGAGTTTCCCTACTCCTGGAGTCCGGCCTTGTTCCAGGCTTGTGTGGTGCTGACCAGGCAAGCACCAGAGAACATTGACCACAGGTCAGGTTGAGGTAGTAGAAACCAGTCACAGGTATATCACAGGTAAGACGTATAAGATAACCATGACGCTTACATTGGTTATAATTCTTGATATAAACCCAAGTAAACCATCTTAAACAGTTTTCTAAACATCATTTTTGTCTTTGTTCAAACGAACTCTATTTTTATACTTCTATTTTCTTCTCATTAGGTTTAATATAGTGATTTATTTATTTTATAGGAATCATGACTGTTTTCTTTCCAAGGGGTTACGACCTCACTTTTATTCTCACTGAACTGCGTCTGCCACTTCTGTGTCAAAGTCAACCATCTAAGTCAACCGAGTAACAAAATTTCTTCCTATTTCTCGAGATTATATAATTATCAAGCTTATTTATTTCATTAGTCCTTTATCTAAACGGATATCGAAGAGGAAATCGGACATCTTCACCAGGTGCCAGATCAACCAGGCTATGATGGATATGTGGGGCAGCGAGCCTCCAGCAGCAACAACCTGGTTGACCAGGCTAGCACTAGACGAACCTGGCCCATGGCCGGGCTCTGGGAGTAGAAACTCATCAAAGGTATGTCAAAGATAAAAGTAGCAGTTAGGGGGTCATCACAAACTTCTGCTAATCACTATTTGTGACTGGTCCCCTTTCTGATTTCTTCTAATTTATGCACGTTCCCTGTATCCCATCCGTCAGTCTGCCTCGACCCAAGAGAGCGACCGTGCTCGGCAATTTTTCGCGTCTCTTGTGTGGTATCCTCTCATAGCTCAGTGGAAGCTCGGATAAACCACTTTAATTTTGTAAAAGTAGCTCAAGCTATGTTGAACATACGTCATTCTGCCCCCGTTCCTCTTGTTCATGTATAGCTGTGGTATAGCTTTTATCCATGTGTATAGCACTCAACATGCAAGTTCTGACTCTTTTAATGAAACCTGGTTTCAGTTATTGTAATTATTATTGTTATTATTATTTTCATGTGAAAGAGGTTACCCCGTAGGGAATCACTGCACCTGGGATTGAGAGGGAATTAAGCTTTGTCCTAGTTAGGGAAGACGAGCTCCAGTTCCTGGAGTCAAGAGCCCTACATAGGCATCAAGACACGTTCCTTGATGGGTCAGTTACTCCAATAAGGCATGATTGCGCACATGCAAATAGTCTTAATTCGCTTGTTTTATTCATTTGACTCTGTTTTTTGTATACATCTTGAAAAGGTTTTTGCCTTTTGTCTTTTCCAAATCTTATTTTTTTTTTTTTGTGTTAACTCCTTTAAGAAAGTCCTTTGTTACTTTGGAGAAGAAGCTTCAGATAATATTTCGGTCCGATATGGACCATTATCAAACTGTGATTGATATACTTTTATTTATCAACTTCATTATTTTAATATTTTTTTTCTATTATGTTCTTGAATTTGTATTGATGAAGCCACTGGATGGCGAAACGTCTACAAATAATGATACCCAGATGTTGCACATCCATCTAAATCTTCACCCTAAAAAGATGTCCTACTGCTATGTATTCATGTTATGTTTGCCATAGTAACTCCTTAATAATCTTAGTCATAAACCTGTGCACTAATATGTCGCCCCTTTCTTAACTCTTAATGGAAAAAGATCATCTGGAAAAAGATGATCTTTCTAAGGAAGGCCTGGTCATGAACCGGGCCGCGGGGGCGTTGATCCCCGGAATGCCCCAGGTAAACTCCAGGTAAGGCTCCTAATGCTTGTGATTAGCTTAATCCTCCTTCTGTACTTAATATAAACTTTTGAAGACGATAACATGGAGGCTAGAACTGCATGTTAATTCTTGAACATTAAAATGGTATAAAATACCGACAGGTTGTTAGGTAAGACACATATGCAACAGTTAGGCAACTTTATTTCGAAACGTTTCGCCTGCACAGTAGGCTTCTTCAGTCGAGTAAAGAAAAGTTGATAGAACCAGAAGAGACTTGAAGACGATGTAATCAGTCCATCACCCTTGAAGTTTTGAGGTGGTCAGTCCCTCAGTCTGGAGAAGAGTATTGTTCCATAGTCTGAAACAACATTGAGTTGAAGTGACAGGATGGAGCCTTATATACTCTTCTCCAGACTGAGGGACTGATCACCTCAAAACTTCAAGGGTGATGGACTGATTACATCGTCTTCAAGTCTCTCTCTTTACTCGACTGAAGAAGCCTTCTGTGTAGGCGAAACGTTTCGAAATAAAGATACCTAACTGTTGCATATGTGTCTTACATGTTAATTCTTAAAAGCTTATTACGCTTATATGATTAAAGCAATCATGTACTTAATGCAACCACTCTATAAAACTGAACTTATGAGTCAGTAAAAACACCTTTACATTTAGTCTAAATAAGGCTTGCTTTCAAGACAGAACCTTGGAGCATTCCACCCGCAACAGTACACTACAACGAAGTTACTAAATTTAAATAATCACACCATTTTTTGATCAGAATCAAGTCATAATCCAGTGCTATGCTAAAGTCGAGGCATATATGAAATTATTTTCTATTCTCTACCGTTTCAAAAGAATTTGAGAAGCATAAGTGTAATCTGGGAATCTCTTATTAATCTGCGTCTTTCGAATCGAGTATAAAATATATGCAAGTATGACTTCCACATAATAGATGTTAAATAGACTTCATGATAGCGTGATTTTAATGCTCCATTTCTCATTTGTAAAGCCGGTGCTGGAGTCCTCTACTACTTTCACTAGTGCCAGTTATTGTAGGATCGAGGTAAATAAGGAACATACTTAAATTCGTATGTCTGACTACGAACTTTGTTCCGAAAACTATTACCATACTTCCGAAAGTCGTTCATTTAACTATATTTATTTTCGGAAACTCACCTTGTTCTTCCCTAACAGAATAAAAAAACATTTATAGTACAACCCATTCGAGTTTTCCTTACTGCTAGTAATGTCACAGGCCCTTTATGCCTTTGATGCGTTCACGATAAAAGAGTTCTTCTAATTTACATTCATTCCAATTTACATTGGGAATTTTCGCATTTCTGTATTCCTCGGAGCAAGACACTTTTATAATTAACGAGCCTTAACCCAAGACAGAACTCTCAACAATGCATTCAACCTGAACTTAGGAAAACAATGGTTTGGTAACAAAGTTGTAGGTAAGCTGAGGAGTGCCAACCAATCCACTAGTGCTGAAGTCTGCTACTCACTATGGTGGCAGTCACCTACTCAACAGTGCTGAAGTCGACTACCCTAATTTAAAATAAATTCACTGAGTTTTGGGGGTTATCTTAGGTAATTTACATCATGCATGATAATTGAACTTTTATGCTGTACCTGTACTTAAATAAACTTACTCAGTAGTCCTGAAGTCGACTACTCAATAATGCTGAAGTAGTCTACACATTGAGATGATTTTCTGCCTGGAGTCTACCTGGAGGGTATTCCAGAGATCAACGCCCCTGCGGCCCGGTCCATGACCAGGCCTCACGGTGGATCAGAGTTTGATCAACGAGGCTGTTACTGCTGATCCGGTACTGACTTTAGGTATCTGTCCGGCTCCCTCTTGAAGGTAGCCAGGGGACTATTGGCAATTCCCCTAATGGCTGGTGGGAGGCTGTTTAACAGTCTTGGATCCCGGACACTTACTGTGTTTTCTCTTAGTATACTAATGGCGCCCCTATTTTTCATTGGAGGATATGCTGCACCGCCTGCGAAGTCTTTTGCTTTCGTAGGGAGTGATTTCTGTGAGCAGATTAGGGACTAGTTCCTCTAGGATTTTCCAGGTGTAGATTATGATGCATATCTCTCGCCTGCGCTCCAGTGAGTACAAGTCAAGTGTTTCCAAGTGTTCCCAATATATTTGTTAAGGTGTTTGATGGAACTTACATGTGCAGTAAAGGTTCTCTGTAAATTCTCTAAGATCTGCGATTTCACCTTTCTTGAATGGAGATGTCAGTGTACAGCAGTATTCCCTACAAAGAACAAGTGATACAAAAAGGATCACCACTGGCTTGGTATTACTTGTTTTGAACGTTCTTATTATCCATTCTGTCATTTTCCTCGCAGATGTGATAGTGGCACTGTTATGATCCTTGAAGGAGAGATCCTTACACATTGCCAGTCCTAGGGCCTTCACATTACTTTTTCGTTCTGTGTGATCAGTTTATAGTATACTCAGTTCTAGCTATTATTTCCTCCAGTTTTCCAAAACGGAATAGTTAGAGTTTGTCTTCATTGAACATCATAGTGATCTCCGTTGCCCATTAGGAAAGTTGGATTATCTTCTTGGAGATTTACAGTGTCCTCAATGGATGATACTCTCATGCAGATCCTAGTATCGTCTGCAAAGGATGATACAGTGCTATTGTTTACATCTCTGCCTATTAAGCAGAGCATCTACTGACGCCGAGTAGAGCCTTTCACTAGTGCTGAGGTCAGCCACTTAGTTTTAATGAGTAGATTATGTATTCCCTAGTGCTGAAGTCATTTACTTGTTAGTGTTTAAACCATCTACTAGCTGTTGTTAAAATCATCTACTCAATTGTGTTGAAGCCATGTAAATATTGATGAGTAGATCATCACTCACTATTTGTTGAGTAAATCTACTCAAGTACTGAGTAGATAATCTACACGCTGGCAATGAGTAAATTATTTTCAACTATCTACCATGTGTTTCAGGTTTTCCATAAGAAAACAAGACAATAGTACGAGCAAAGTGGAATAAATATACATAAAACTGAGCTTAAGAAAAATCCTAGGAAGTTAATTGTCACTTAGGGGAAAACTTTTGAAATTTCAAGTTTTAAATTATAACAAACTTTTGGGTAAACTTACCAGAGACTGGAAATTTCAGTGGCCTTTCTCGAATTATTTTTTTTTAAATCCACTGATGTTGTAAACTCACAGAAAAAAGAGGATATATTTTCAACACACAGGTAAGAATCTCACATCACAAGCGGGGAAACACATGAAGATGTCTTGTAAAAGTCGTCAGTTAGAAGCGAAGTCCACTGACAACAACGGTCAAAGAGTTTCTCTCAAGTGGCGGAGCGTGCGAGAGACACAACCCCACTCCGTCACTTACGGCTAGACACTGACTGCGTTTGGTCGACCTGCGCCCAGCCAGTGTGAGGCAGCCATCATTACCCCTATACCCCCCCAACACACACACACACAGTATATATACACACACACATATACAAGCACGCATATACAACAGGCCGAGTGTCTAATCGACATGTGCCTAGGACAAAATGGTAACACACAGGGAATACCTGACAGGAAGGAAACGAGTGATGGTACGTGACATGGTTTCGGAATGAGTGCATGTGACGACACGGGTTCCACAAGAATCAGTCCTAGGGGGCCAGGGCCGGTGCTGTTTCTTGAATATGTCAATGACATGGCAGAAGGGATAGAGTCAGAGGTGTCCCTTTTCACAGACGACCTGCAATTAATTAGAATACAAGCTGGCGAGGGTCAGGAAAGGCTACAATGAGATCTGGACAGACTACAAGCCTGGTCTGACAAATGGCTCCTGGAGTTAACCCCACCAAATGCACAGTAATGAAGCTTGGGGAAGAACAAAGAAGATCGCAGACGGAGTACAAGCTTGGGAGGGCAAAGGCTGCAAACCTTACTCAAGGAGAAGGACATTAAGGTGAGAGTCATACTGAGCACATCCCTTAAGTGGCACATCAACTAATAACTACGGTAGCAAATGCACGTCTGGCAAATCTAAGAATAGCGTTTCACGGTTAAGAATAGTCATTCAGGTCACTGTAGACCGTATACGTCAGACCTATACTGGAGTATGCAGCACCAGTATGGAACCCACACATGGTCAAGCACATAAAGAAATTAGAGAAAGAGCAGAGATTTTCAACAAGACTAGTCCCGGAACTGAGAAGTATGTCCTATGAGAAGAGATTAAAGGAGTTCAACCTGACAACTCTGGAGGACAGGAGGACTGAGGGCAGGACAAGAGGGCGCAGATGGAAGATAAAAGCTCAGATGAGTTAGAGGGACGTTACGAAGTATTTTTTCAGGACGTGGAGCAATCTAGAGAGAGAAGTAGCGGAGGCAGGATCAATACATAGCTTTAAGATGAGGTACGATAAGGCTCTTAGAGCAGGGAGAGAGAGAGTGGACCTAGCAATGGCTAGCGAAGAGATGGGGCTAGAAGCAGCCACATATAGGTGAGCACACACACAACCATACACACAACTACATCACACAACCCACACCACACCAGCAACCGCACCAACAACCACATCACACACACACACACACACACACACACACACACACACACACACACACACACACACACACACACACACACACACACACACACACACACACACACACACACACAGGACACACAGGAGCTTGGACTCGACCCCTGCAACCTCAACTAGGTGAGTACACACACACACACATATACACACACACACACACACACACACACACACACACACACACACACACACACACACACACACACACACACACACACACACACACACACACACACACATACATACATACATTAGCTATAAGCAGGTAATTAAGGACAATGGATGTAACAGAGCCGGAGTGTCAGGCTGTGACACGAAAAAAAGTAAAACAGATAAAAACCCAGAGAGAGATCTCTTAGTTCGACCAAAAATGAAGAGGCCAGCGAGAGGTTCAACAGGACGCGGAATTAATACAAAGAAGCACTACAGACAGGAAATAAGCAAAAGAACTACAACCGACTATGCAAGGATACAAGTGGAACCTAAAAATCAACTATTGTGGGTGAATTAGAAAGGTATCCCAGTATTGTATAACAGTAGTCCACCTCTATCTCAATATACGTGACAGGAACAGTGCAGAGTGCAGCATAATTTTCTAATGCCGGCGTTGAATATCTGGAGGGAATCAGAAGATACATTCGGAAGTTATCACATGGAAACTAATACCCGAATTTCTTTAATAAGGATGATAAATTAGGACTTAACGCAAAATTCAAACGTTTCACTAAAAAATACCAGGTTTGAATTCTAACTCAAGAGGAGTTCTCTTGTTAACTCAGAGATCAATATCCTGGAATACACCAGCATATTAAGTTTGAAGCCGCTCGGAATGTGCATTATCAAGCACTGAATTGTTGATGCTAATCTAATGACGCACTCAGAAATTGACGCACAAAAACCAATATTTCAATTTCTCAGTTTCTTCCATATAAATGTCAAATTTAGACCTACACTGGCCAAAATCAACCCAAACTCTTCTCTAAGTAAGATTGACTCGCTTTCAAATTTTAGGTAAACAAGCAAGTAATCAAAGGAATAAGGATTTTTTATATAGGCTTTGAAAACATAACTCAATTTTTTTTACAGTTCTCTTGAGGGCGCACACATGTTACAGGTACATAAAAAATTACGTGTAAATTTAACTTAGGATAACCCAATAAAGTCAAAAATGACTTCTTACTGATAAGAAAACACTTTTGAAGGCAATCAGACGAGGTTTTCTCGTGTTGTGGCAAAAGTAGTCCCGATAAAGTTGGACAAAAATCAGGCAACCACTTAATAATACTTCTTCTGGGATACCTAATTAATAAATAATAAACCATTATAAGCTGAAAATGGAATCAGAATTGATCTATAGCAACATAGGAAGGAATTTGACTATGTTAAGAGGGAGATTATTCATGAACGATCAATGAAAGTGAGGAACGAAAGATTAAAGGAAATCTTGACAGAATTATGCATGAAGCTAACTGAAAACAGAGAAATTAGAACAGACCAGCAGGAGCTAGAAAAAGTTAACACAAAGGACACAGTGATTAAACCACTAAATGAGTTTGACATGTACAACAATTGAACCAGACACCATATCTTCGTGGGAAAATAGATCTACTGTGTTACCCAGTAGCGAAACTTTTCAACTGTTCTCTTGAGACAGCGTATCTGATAGATTACTGGAAAATGTAAGGAGACAAGATGCAACAAATTATAGCCGATATAACTAATATTAATACTATGTTCGGTATCCTGACAAAGAAAACAACTTCTAAGTGGGCTGACGAGCATCAAAGTTAAGCAGGATTTGTCAAATACCAAAAATGACTTTAGGCACGGGAAAACCTGTAAATTCACACCAGAATGCTCATAGGTTCAAATTCTGTGAAAGGCGATACTGTTTGGCAAGTTTCCTTATGTCTCATAGCATTAAATATGTATATAAGTTCTGGTCGACTATTGTAGGTCTCATCCTGAGAAAAAATAACATATTCTTGATAATGACGTAATCTTTACTCCGGCAAATTCCATTAGACAATAACGTAGAGGTAATCAATTCTTTATTAGGTTCAGGGCAGTGAGAAAATTCTATTAACGAGATATGTAAGTCAAGAAAGCAAACAAAATACATAAATTTAAGAGAGGTATGATAGATATAAAGAGCCAGAAGCCAGTAATGTAGATCAACAAAGATTAATAAATGAGGCCAGAAGCCAAGACTTTTAACCCCCGACATACTCAGATCAGTAGGTACATGGTAGGTACCGCCAGGCACTGCCTAACGGGGATTTATAACATGCCGTTCTGACCGTTCTATCGCACATACCTCCTCTTCTTACTCCTTCTTCTCCTCCTCCAAGTGAATAACAGTGCACAGTATTATTCACTTACAAAATAGAGGTAATTGCAAAACTCTGATATATTTCTGTGCCATCTGTGTTAACATTACAGTCGACTGATGTCTAAAACTGAATGACAGTGTAAAATAAAACTAGTCAACAGCATTTACAGAAAAGGAGGCGAGTATTTTGGGACGCCATCTGGTGACGGAAGTCATGAGCGGTAGTGGGCGAAGTGTGATATTATTAGTCTAGTCAGCTTGACAAACAGTATTAAATCGTTTGCCATTGATGATATCACCTACTACAGCAGCAACACCACCAATAATAATAATAATAATAATAATAATAATAATAATAATAATAATAATAATAATAATAATAATAATAAAAATAATTATAAACACAACAGCAATAATAAAAGAAACAACAACTACAACAATATTATTATTATGAAAATCTTATTGTATTGAATTTCCGCAAAAATCATACGTCATATAGCATATTTTGGCACTGCATTAGTTTTCCAGACTTCCAGGAAGGTGCAGCTGGTGCAGAGTGCAGGACCAGGGCTGGAGTTGTGTGCGTGACGCGAGGCGTGAAGAACAAAGCGTCACGTGAAGAAAGGGTCGAGGCGAGGGATCCGATCTCGGTCGAACATAAGCTGGAAGAAAGTTTCTGGTATTGATCCTAGCGAGGCTTCCGATCTCTAGCGCACCTGAGCTGCAAGACCATTCCAGGTACAGAGTCAGGCCAGGACAGAGTCAGTCGTACATGAGCTGGAAGAGAGTTCCAGGCAAGAGATCCGATCTCTGGCTTACCTAAGCTGGAAGGGCATTCCGGTTACCGATCCGTGAGAAGAGTTCAATATCTGGAGCACGTGAGCTGGTGGGGCATTCTAATTATCGATCGAGGTGAAGATTCCAGTATCTATGACTCGAGAGCTGGGAGGCATTCCAATTATCGATCGAGGCGAGGAATCTGATATCTGGTACACGTGACCCGAAATAGCGTTCCAGGTATCGATTCAGGTGAGGGGCTCCGATATCCGAACACGTGAGCTGTAAGAGCATTCCATGTATCGATCCTCTGAG